>NC_086445.1:488944646-489244646 GCF_028390025.1 Pseudophryne corroboree | reverse complement strand
CTGAGTGATCACCGTGTCCTGCCCTCTCAGATAGCTCACTAATTCATTGGTGTGGCACGCCAGCCAATCAGCGCCTCATGTTTTACCTGCTGCCGCTGTACAGACAGGGTGGGCGGTGCCGCTTTCCCAGCCAATCAGCTCACAGCAGCTCTAGCAGTCCGCACACCATGTTGTTTTCGTAATGTTAAATTCGCCAACCGGTCACATGACCCATTATCGGTAAAGGCGAGGCCGGGCTTCTACATAACATCACAGGACCGGTCCTCGGCCAATCCCACTCCGCAGGTTATAAAGCGTTTACATTGATCGCCGACCAATGACACGACTGGCCTCATTCGCCGCCGACCAATCAGGGCTATGCTTCAACTGACAGCTACCCTATCAGCATCGCGGGCAATGTGCATCCAGTCTCCTGCAAGCAGGCTCCTCCCCTTGCCCTCCCCCGCCCGTACTCCCGGGTCCGCCTGAGGAATGTAAACTATTCAACATGGAGACAGCAGTCACTAAGCTGGAGGCGCTGGTAAGGCGGCGGCGTGGGGGGTGTGCGGGGCGCAGCCGCCCATCCAGCCCGGAGAGCGACATCCGCCATGGGCCTAGGCGTGGGGTGCGGGAACCACCGAGCAAATAATCTCCCGGCACATCCCCGGGAGGTGGAGGCGGCCCTCACCCAGCCAACCAACCAATTCCCCCCCGCGCAGATAGAGCTGAGCCGCGGCCTCGGGTGCCCCGTATAGCAACTGGGGAGGAGCGGGGCTGGGAAATGGCGGGAGCCGGGGACGCCCCCTGCCTCCCGCCTGGGTTACTCCCCGGTATCCGCCGCCTGAGCCCGGTGCTGCTCCTCCCCACGCCCCTCTTTCTGTTCCCGCCTTAGTCCTTAATGCCCCTCTCCTCGCGTGATAGGGCTTGTGCCCTGTGCCCCCATCCTCCATCGCCACCTGCACTCCGCTGCCCAGCGCTCCCCCCGTGTGTATTGTGCCGATGCCGGGCAGGGCGTATGCAGCAGCCACTACCACACTACCCCCCTCTCGTTACATGTCACACAGGGCCGCGTGTATGTGCAGGGAGCCGGGTGGGAGAGGAGTATGCGGGGTAATAATGCCCGCAGCTGCAGGAGAAGAAACTATCATATGTATACGTGTGTGGTAAGATGTGTTCAGAAAATGTGAATGGGGTCAGTGATCCTGGGACATCTGCCCCCTTGGTGCTGCCCTACCAGTTAAGCCATTAGGGGGCGCCCTTCTCACTCTTACTGTACCTGTTGGGAGGCCTCGGAAAGCGTCACTGTGACAGTATGATGAGCTGTAGCTTTCCGTTATGGGGAGGCCAGTGATGCCCAGTTGGTTAGTATTGGACATGCATATACTGCAGCTGCTGCACATCTCCTCATTGCTATACTACTGACTTAATTGCATGGATTGCTCTGTCCCCAGCTCTGACAGCAGCAGCCTCTGCTCCCTGGCCAAATGCAGATTTGTGGCTGCTAAGTTTTACATAATGAAGAAGAAAAACGACTTATTAAAGTATATGGGAAGAAGATGAATAGGCACCAAAGTAATTCTTGGATCTATTAATTCTTAATTAACCTTGATTGAAATTTGAGATGAACTCCACATTTGTGGGGGTGACTTTTCAAATCGTGGAGATGGTTAAAGAAGTCACTCATGCAGAGCAATCATTTTCCAATTGTCATTTTACAGTCTGTGCTGGATAAATGACAAAAACTGGCTGCTATGAGCAACTTCTCCATTTTATCTCTCTCCCAGACTTGATAAATTTTCCCTTATTTAATAAGAATAAGTTTGTAACATATTTTAGACTCTGGGAGATGTATGAAGCAATGGTGTGAGCCAGTGGAGACATTGTCCATGGCAACCAATCAGCTTTGAGGTAACATTTATCAAGTGCATTCTAAAAACTTATGGGCAGCAGCTGATTGGTTGCCATGGACAATTTCTCCACTGGCTCGCTTCTCCACTCTTTTTTTACTGCTTCATACATTTACTTGTGATCCTTCCCATGGCTAGCGGGACATTTTTTTTTTTAACTCCTCCAAGCATTATGAAAAATGTTATTACTTTTTATGTGCTGATTGATTATATTTCAGTATTTTGCAATATTTCACCTTTGGCAATGATTTGGGTCCCTAGTGTATAAGAGATCTTAACACAGCAGCTTTAAGTGGCAGATCTATTAAGCCATGGAGAAGTTGCCATAATAACCAATCGGCATTTATTAAGTACATTCTTTAAAATAATAGAACATTATTAGTTGCTACGGGCAACTTTAATAGCAAGCTCCCCTTCCCCCCGCCTGAAGCCACATTACTGAGCAGCTTCCCCCCACCCCCCCGGACAAACCAACCCCCACACAACTAAGGTGGTACCACCAGGCAAACCAGCCCTCTGTGGCCACATTGCTGTGCAGTTGCTCTGGGGAAAACAACAACAATCCGCCCCTTCCCCCGTGAATAGAGTGAGTGGTGGGAGAAATCTCCACCAAAGCAGCATTATTAGGGCATTATGGTACTGTGGGTTTATATATGGTGGGGAAACACCTTTTCAGAATTCCCTCTTCCTGTTACATCTTTGTGTAAGCAAATATGTCCCTCACAGGTCTTACATTGTCCACAAGCCCGTAATAATGCAGGTTCTGGTGTATATGACCTGTGCAGGACTTTTCTCAGGAACGTCATAAAAGAACCTGTCATGAAAGCAATAGTTGTGTGTGATAACTAGTACTTTCTTATTTTTCACATGTGATTGGTTTATAACTTGCAAGAGTTGACTATGGCAAGGATTTACTGAGTGTACTCTTCTACCTACTAGTAAGACCCATGGAGGTTTTACAAAGCAACCCGGCACTTCTGAGCATGTTTATGCCCAGTAGTTAAAAGGTCCGTGCTTTCACTAGCTGTGTCCTGCTAGTAAAAACATTGCTCTTTAAAATATCTGGTATAAACATGATCAGAAGCACCAGATTTTTATAATCTGACGCTTTGAAAATAAACCCTGTGCTCTCCTCCATCCTGTTCAAAAAAGATGGGGGTGCTGAAACATAGCTGGGTAGCTCGTTGGTAAGTAGGAGCAAAGATGCTGGTGAATAGTACACCCTCACCCCCCTTTTTCTGTATATGAGCGTTCTCTCTGTTCTAGGATGGATGGGCTGCCCTGCGTTTCCAGTACATGCCACACTCTGCTTGTTAATGTTGCATTTGTAAGCTTGACACTTTGGAGACCTAGATTTGAATAGTGCGGAATTGTTGGGTAAAACAATTATGCCACCTAGACTGCAAGTGTCTTATTTTGGAAAATTGCTTATTTACAGTCTATTACATTAGCAAGTTTTTAGGATCCACACATGCTTTAAGCTTAAGGTACATAGGGACATTCTGTTAAAATACTACCTATTTATAAATAGCATATATCGCATAAGATATAATATCCCCCATGTGCTATTGGATGAGCTGTTCCTTGGTTAAGTTAAAGAGGCATTCTACCAATTGGTAATAATTACACCACTAGGGAATCGTTAAATATAAAAGATAAGTCCACTTTAAAAAAAAAAGTGGTGTTTAAAATGAATTTGCCACTCTCCTTACCTAATACTTAGTGGTCCTACACAGGGACTGGCCGCCTCTGCACCACAGAGAAGCCACAAACATGATCTAAAGATCAGGTGTCCTACATGATCTGTAGAAATTGATTTGTTAATGTCCGTAATGTGCCATTGGGAAGTAATTAAGTGTATGATTAGCGCAAATGATTAAGAAAAAGACTTGCTTCTTTACCTGCATATAAGATGTGCTTTAAATGAACTTGCTTATTAACATGTATTTTAACGCAAGAACTTTGGGGTAGTGCAAGTAGGCCCATTTGTAGATAAAGTCTACAATGCTGTTACATGAATATTTTTATGTTCTAATATTTTCTCCAGTGTTTCCTGTTTTGGAGAATACCCCTTTTCACTTAATGGAAGTGCCAGAATTTTGCAGACACTAATGTATTTGCTTAGCAGAAGTAGGGGAAAGGTTTATGTGCTTACAAAATACAATTTTCAAACCTAGTTGCATGTAGGCAGTAATAACTTTTATTTCTCTGACGTCCTAGTGGATGCTGGGACTCCGTCAGGACCATGGGGAATAGCGGCTCCGCAGGAGACAGGGCACAAAATTTAAAAGTTTGACCACTAGGTGGTGTGTACTGGCTCCTCCCCCTATGACCCTCCTCCAAGCCTCAGTTAGGTTTTTGTGCCCGTCCGAGCAGGGTGCAATCTAGGTGGCTCTCCTAAAGAGCTGCTTAGAAAAAGTTTGTTAGGTTTTTTATTTTCAGTGAGTCCTGCTGGCAACAGGCTCACTGCAACGAGGGACTTAGGGGAGAAGAAGTGAACTCACCTGCGTGCAGGATGGATTTGCTTCTTAGGCTACTGGACACTAGCTCCAGAGGGACGATCACAGGTACAGCCTGGATGGGTCACCGGAGCCGCGCCGCCGACCCCCTTGCAGATGCCGAATAGAGAAGAGGTCCAGAAACCGGCGGCAGAAGACGTCTCAGTCTTCATGAGGTAGCGCACAGCACTGCAGCTGTGCGCCATTGCTCTCCGCACACTTCACACCAGCGGTCACTGAGGGTGCAGGGCGCTGGGGGGGGGCGCCCTGGGCAGCAATGTAATATACCTATTCTGGCTAAAATATATCACATATAGCCCCTGGGGCTATATGGATGTATTTAACCCCTGCCAGGTTCCAAAAAAACCGGGAGAAGAAGCCCGCCGAAAAGGGGGCGGGGCCTATTCTCCTCAGCACACAGCGCCATTTTCCTGCCCAGCTCCGCTGCGAGGAAGGCTCCCAGGACTCTCCCCTGCACTGCACTACAGAAACAGGGTAAAAACAGAGAGGGGGGGCACTTATTGGCGATATTTATAATATTTGAGCTGCTATAAAGGGAACACACTTATTAAGGTTGTCCCTATATATATTTATAGCGCTTGGGTGTGTGCTGGCAAACTCTCCCTCTGTCTCCCCAAAGGGCTAGTGGGGTCCTGTCTTCTATCAGAGCATTCCCTGTGTGTCTGTTGTGTGTCGGTACGTGTGTGTCGACATGTATGAGGACGATGTTGGCGTGGAGGCGGAGCAATTGCCTGTAATGGTGATGTCACCCCCTAGGGAGTCGACACCAGAATGGATGGCTTTGTTTATGGAATTACGGGATAGTGTCAGCACGCTACAAAAGTCGGTTGACGACATGAGACAGCCGGCAAACCAGTTAGTACCTGTCCAGGCGTCTCAGACACCGTCAGGGGCTGTAAAACGCCCTTTACCTCAGTCGGTCGACACAGACCCAGACACTGACACTGAATCCAGTGTCGACGGTGAAGAAACAAACGTATTTTCCAGTAGGGCCACACGTTATATGATCACGGCAATGAAGGAGGCTTTGCATATCTCTGATACTGCAAGTACCACAAAAAGGGGTATTATGTGGGGTGTGAAAAAACTACCGATAGTTTTTCCTGAATCAGAGGAACTGAATGAAGTGTGTGATGAAGCGTGGGTTACCCCAGATAGAAAACTGCTAATTTCAAAGAAGTTATTGGCATTATACCCTTTCCCGCCAGAGGTTAGGGCGCGCTGGGAAACACCTCCTAGGGTGGATAAGGCGCTCACACGCTTATCAAAGCAAGTGGCGTTACCGTCTCCTGATACGGCCGCCCTCAAGGATCCAGCTGATAGGAGGCTGGAGAATACATTAAAAAGTATATACACACATACGGGTGTTATACTGAGACCAGCAATCGCCTCAGCCTGGATGTGCAGTGCTGGCGTGGCTTGGTCGGAGTCACTGTCTGAAAATATTGATACCCTGGATAGGGACAGTATTTTACTGACTATAGAGCAGTTAAAGGATGCATTTCTTTATATGCGAGATGCACAGAGAGATATTTGCACTCTGGCATCAAGAGTAAGTGCGATGTCCATATCTGCCAGAAGAAGTTTATGGACGCGCCAGTGGTCAGGTGATGCGGATTCCAAACGACATATGGAAGTATTGCCGTATAAGGGGGAGGAATTATTTGGGGTCGGTCTATCGGATCTGGTGGCCACGGCAACGGCCGGAAAATCCACCTTTTTACCCCAGGTCACCTCCCAGCAGAAAAAGCCGCAGGCTTTTCAGCCGCAGTCCTTTCGTTCCTATAAGAACAAACGAGCAAAAGGACATTCCTATTTGCCCCGAGGCAAAGGAAAGGGTAAGAGACTGCAACAAGCAGCTCCTTCCCAGGAGCAGAAGCCCTCCCCGGCTTCTACAAAGGCGTCAGCATGACGCTGGGACCTTACAAGCAAACTCAGGGGCGGTGGGGGGTCGCCTCAAACATTTCAGCGCACAGTGGGCTCACTCGCAGGTGGACCCCTGGATCCTGCAGGTAGTATCTCAGGGTTACAGGTTGGAATTCGAGAAGTCCCCTCCTCGCCGTTTCCTAAAGTCTGCTTTGCCAACGTCTCCCTCCGACAGGGCGACGGTATTGGAGGCCATTCACAAGCTGTATTCTCAGCCGGTGATAGTCAAGGTACCCCTCCTACAACAGGGACAGGGGTATTACTCCACGCTATTTGTGGTACCGAAGCCGGACGGCTCGGTAAGACCGATTCTAAATCTAAAATCTCTGAACCTGTACATACAAAAATTCAAGTTCGAGATGGAGTCACTCAGAGCAGTGATAGCGAATCTGGAAGAAGGGGATTTTATGGTGTCCTTGGACATCAAGGATGCTTACCTTCATGTTCCAATTTGTCCTTCACACCAAGGGTACCTCAGGTTCGTGGTCCAAAACTGTCATTATCAGTTTCAGACGCTGCCGTTTGGATTGTCCACGGCACCCCGGGTCTTTACCAAGGTAATGGCCGAAATGATGATCCTTCTTCGAAGAGAAGGCGTCTTAATTATCCCTTACTTGGACGATCTCCTGATAAGGGCAAGATCCAGAGAACAGCTGGAGGTCGGAGTAGCACTAACCCAAGTAGTGCTCCAACAACACGGGTGGATTCTGAATTTTCCAAAATCCCAACTGATCCCGACGACACGTCTGTTGTTCCTTGGGATGATTCTGGACACTGTTCAGAAAAAGGTATTTCTTCCGGAGGAGAAAGCCAGGGAGTTATCCGATCTAGTCAGGAACCTCCTAAAACCAGGAAAAGTATCTGTGCATCAATGCACAAGAGTCCTGGGAAAAATGGTAGCTTCTTACGAAGCGATTCCATTCGGCAGATTCCATGCACGAACTTTTCAGTGGGATCTGCTGGACAAATGGTCCGGATCGCATCTGCAGATGCATCAGCGGATAAAATTGTCCACAAGGACAAGAGTGTCTCTGCTATGGTGGTTGCAGAGTGCTCATCTGTTAGAGGGCCGCAGATTCGGCATACAGAACTGGGTCCTAGTGACCACGGATGCCAGCCTGAGAGGCTGGGGAGCGGTCACACAGGGGAGAAACTTCCAGGGCGTGTGGTCAAGCCTGGAGACGTCTCTTCACATAAATATACTGGAGCTAAGAGCAATCTACAATGCTCTAAGCCTGGCAAAACCTCTGCTTCAGGGTCAGCCGGTGTTGATTCAGTCGGACAACATCACGGCAGTCGCCCACGTAAACAGACAGGGCGGCACAAGAAGCAGGAGGGCAATGGCAGAAGCTGCAAGGATTCTCCGCTGGGCAGAAAATCATGTGTTAGCACTGTCAGCTGTGTTCATCCCGGGAGTGGACAACTGGGAAGCAGACTTCCTCAGCAGACACGATCTGCACCCGGGAGAGTGGGGACTTCATCCAGAAGTCTTCCACATGATTGTGGTCCATTGGGAAAGACCAATGGTGGACATGATGGCGTCCCGCCTCAACAAAAAACTGGACAGGTATTGCGCCAGGTCAAGAGACCCTCAGGCAATAGCTGTAGACGCTCTGGTAACACCATGGGTGTACCAGTCAGTGTATGTGTTTCCTCCTCTGCCTCTCATACCAAAAGTACTGAGAATTATACGGCAAAGGGGAGTAAGAACGATACTCGTGGCTCCGGATTGGCCAAGAAGAACTTGGTACCCGGAACTTCAGGAGATGCTCACGGAAGATCCGTGGCCTCTACCTCTAAGACGGGACCTGCTTCAGCAGGGACCGTGTCTATTCCAAGACTTACCGCGGCTGCGTTTGACGGCATGGCGGTTGAACGCCGAATCCTAAGGGAAAAAGGCATTCCGGAAGAGGTCATCCCTACCCTGGTAAAAGCCAGGAAGGAGGTGACTGCACAACATTATCACCGCATTTGGAGAAAATATGTTGCGTGGTGTGAGGCCAGGAAGGCCCCGACGGAGGAATTTCAACTGGGTCGATTCCTACATTTCCTGCAAACAGGATTGTCTAGGGGCCTCAAATTAGGGTCCATTAAGGTTCAAATTTCGGCCCTGTCGATTTTCTTCCAGAAAGAATTGGCTTCAGTTCCTGAAGTCCAGATTTTTGTAAAAGGAGTACTACATATACAGCCCCCGGTTGTGCCCCCAGTGGCACCGTGGGATCTTAATGTAGTTTTGGATTTTCTCAAATCCCATTGGTTTGAGCCACTCAAATCGGTGGATTTGAAATATCTTACATGGAAAGTAACCATGCTACTGGCCCTGGCTTCAGCCAGGAGAGTGTCAGAATTGGCGGCTTTATCGTATAAAAGCCCATATCTGATTTTCCATTCGGACAGGGCAGAACTGCGGACGCGTCCTCACTTTCTGCCTAAGGTGGTTTCAGCGTTTCACCTGAACCAGCCTATTGTGGTGCCTGCGGCTACTAGCGATTTGTAGGATTCCAAGTTGCTGGATGTTGTCAGAGCATTGAAAATATATATTTCAAGGACTGCTGGAGTCAGAAAATCTGACTCGCTGTTTATACTGTATGCACCCAACAAGCTGGGTGCTCCTGCTTCTAAGCAGACGATTGCTCGTTGGATTTGTAGCACAATTCAACTTGCACATTCTGTGGCAGGCCTGCCACAGCCTAAATCTGTCAAGGCCCATTCCACAAGGAAGGTGGGCTCATCTTGGGCGGCTGCCCGAGGGGTCTCGGCATTACAACTCTGCCAAGCAGCTACGTGGTCAGGGGAGAACACGTTTGTAAAATTCTACAAATTTGATACCCTGGCTAAGGAGGACCTGGAGTTCTCTCATTCGGTGCTGCAGAGTCATCCGCACTCTCCCGCCCGTTTGGGAGCTTTGGTATAATCCCCATGGTCCTGACGGAGTCCCAGCATCCACTAGGACGTTAGAGAAAATAAGATTTTACTTACCGATAAATCTATTTCTCGTAGTCCGTAGTGGATGCTGGGCGCCCATCCCAAGTGCGGATTGTCTGCAATACTTGTACATAGTTATTGTTACAAAAAAATCGGGTTGTTATTGTTGTGAGCCGTCTGTTCAGAGGCTCCTACGTTTGTCATACTGTTAACTGGGTTCAGATCACAAGTTGTACGGTGTGATTGGTGTGGCTGGTATGAGTCTTACCCGGGATTCAAAATCCTTCCTTATTGTGTACGCTCGTCCGGGCACAGTATCCTAACTGAGGCTTGGAGGAGGGTCATAGGGGGAGGAGCCAGTACACACCACCTAGTGGTCAAACTTTTAAATTTTGTGCCCTGTCTCCTGCGGAGCCGCTATTCCCCATGGTCCTGACGGAGTCCCAGCATCCACTACGGACTACGAGAAATAGATTTATCGGTAAGTAAAATCTTATTTTTGTAGTGTATGTTTGGTTTACATATTAAATTAAGAAACTCCTTTTAAGTTTTGCACTTTGTCTTCTTTTACCAAAAAACTCCTCCTTTATCTGTGCCCCACCAAACCTCCCTTCGGAATCCTGTCCAGAGCCCTTTTTATGTTGTACTACTAGTGACCACGCACAAAAAGCAGTGCAATGTTAAAAGGGCATTGGCCAGTGACCCAAACCACGTTCTGGATGGACATCAAAGCTGTTTTCCTTGTCAGTGGACTCTCCTCTAAAATCACACTGCTTTTTCTGCTAATAATTGCTCTGACTTTATTGCACTACTGTACTATACAGCTAGCAGTGCAATAGTATTGTCAAAGCATTTGGAAGCAGAGAACACCTGCATACTGTACGTCAATATTGGAGGCACTGCAATGACTGCAGAGTGAAGCTGGAAAGAGGCGATTGTCCTGCAATATAAATTGTGGTTTTTCACTATAGTTGTACAATCTAAACTAAAATTTAATGCGTCTTTTGTATTAAATTTTTTTTCTTTTTTAGAGCATAAAGTCTGTAAAAATCTAATCTAAAATCTGAATTTCAGTTCCAGAAAGCAGAGTCTGACTTGGATTACATTGAACAAAAACTGGAGTTTGAAATAAGGAAAAGCCTCCCTGAGGACTCCTCAGCACAGGTATTGGTAACTGTTAAAAAAAAAACAAAAAAACAAACAAACCCAGAACATTCTACACATTGGGGATTATTCAGAGTTGTTGGCAAACCAAAAAAGTTAGCAAAACCTTGTTGCACTGCAGGTGGGGCAGATGTAAAGGGCCCTACACACTTATAGGTAATGATGGTAGATATGAACAATATCGTTCACAAATGACCGATAAATTGTTCATATCGACCATTGTGGATGTACCAATGATGAACAATGCACGTCCCCGCAGTCTTCATCTTTGGTCTATCCTCGTTTATACATACAAGCCAATTTGGATGATATGGATGTAATGTACTGTCATATCATCCAAATCGGCCATAGATATCGGCCAGTGTGTATGCAAAAATCGTTGGTGAAAAATCAACCAACAATAATATCGTTGGTCGTTAAAATCGCCCAGTGTGTAGGGCCCTTAACATGTGCAGAGAGATTTAGATTTGGGTGGGGTGTGTTAAAAGTGAAATCTAAATTGCAGTGTAAAAATAAAGCAGGAAGGAAAGATATACAGCGCTGTTTGACACAATAGAGTCTATAAGTGTATATTTTAATATGTATAATAAAACAGATTTTATAGAATAAAAATACAAATACTTTAATAAAATGGAAAAAACTGTAAAAAACTGTACGTCTCTTAAATGACTACAGGTGGACTTGAGTGTATTTTTGCTGACAATCAATAAATTTAGGCACACACCAATGAAAGCACAGTCATAATATTGGACCAGATAGTGACAAGTTCATCCTATTGGATGTATTTACCAAGTCTGTGTTCCGTTTAGAATGGGTCCCGTTTTGATGTCAATCCGTGTGGCAACGGTGATATAATTTGGGTCCTGGTTCACAGTTGACTTGGAGCTCCGTGTTCCTTTAAATGGGTCCTCTAGATGTCGTAGGCAGTAGCAATGCCCATAAGGATCCTGGTTCACGGAGAGGAGAATGTGCACAAAGGTCCTGACTGTAGAAGGTGGCGTGATGGAGGTGCTGGTCAGCGTGTGTCTGCTCAAGTCCTTTCCTAACGCGTTTCGCTGCTCCAGGCAGCTTTGTTAAAAATAAAGCAGCCAGTATTTACCCTGCACAGAAACAATATAACCAACCCAAATCTAAATCTCTCTGCACATGTTACATCTGCCCCACCTGCAGTGCACATGGTTTTGCCAAATTGCTATTTTTTGGGGTTTGTGAACAACTCTGAATAACCCCCATTGTACATACATTTTGTGCTTCATTTTTCCTTTTTTTATTTAAATGTTTTAATCTTCAACGCTAGTTATAACAAATTTCAGCAGTCCACTGCTTCTTTAATAATTCCAGGGCAACTGTATTTAGAAATCAAGTAAATTTTGTAGTCGTTTTATCCCTTTTATCTATTTATCCCTTGTGGTCGATTTATCCCTTTTAGCATGTGATCCTGGGAAATAATCCTCCGTGCTCTGCTCCATTGTGATTTTTGTTAAAAAAAAAAAAAAATACCCCTGGGCACACAAACTGTGCTTGACCATAGTTCTTCTTCTTCTTATTATTATTATTATTATTATTATTATTATTATTATTATCATCATCATCATCATTATCATTTATTATTATCATCATTTATTTATATGGCGCTACACCGGTTCCGTAGCACCTAACAAATGAGCAAGACAAGAAAACAACAAAATACAGTATAGGACAAGTATAAGGTGTATACACATTGTTGCATCAGGGGACATGACACTATGATAAGTATCAGGGTGGCAGATACCAAGGGTTAGGTGCCTTTGTAGGGAGTATGGATTAGAAGAGAAGGAAAAGCACGTGAGGGGACAGGACCTGCTCGTGAGAGCTTACATTTTGTAGGATCCTTATCCTATCCGTATGTTTCCTGGCTAAGTGCTACCAAGTACAACAAACGATGGTTAGTACCAACACACTATAAAAGGTTAAGGGTTGTGGGAAAACCCCCCACTTAGGGCTAGATTAACTATCCCGCAGTTTGTACAAGCCGCTAATCATCAGCATCTTTGACCGATAGTTTTGCAGTTGCATCAGAAACAAATGCTAAACCAGGATGGTTTAAATCCATCAGTCAAACTGCGGGTTAGTAAATCTAGCTCTTAAGTGGAAAGCCTCTTAAGATAAGACCTGTGTAATGATTGGAATTATAATAAGTATTTGAATACCTAAATATTGATGATGATATTTTATTTTAGGAAAATCCCACCAAATTACTGGAGCAGTTGGCAAGTGTCAAATCACGATTTAAGTCTTTGTCCTCACAACTGGATAAGATTGCTGCAGACCAGCAAAAGTCAGTTGAGCGTATTCAGACAACTATTGCAAACACAATGAAAATGGTGCAGCATTTACAACAGCAAACAGATTTTCAGGTACAACTTTCTGACATCCCTGATCTCTGCACGGGATGCAGTTAAGTTCCAGACAGTCGGGATACCGGCGGCGGAATTCCGACAGCAGTCAAAATGCTGGCGTTTGAAAATCCCGACCGCTGCCCAGTATTCCCACTAGGTTGGTTGTCCACGTCACCACCCAACTTGCCACTGAACCCGTGAGGGGACATGCTGCGCTTGATGTTGGGATTTTGACTCTTGGGATTCTGACGTCGGTATTTCGACTGCCAGGATCTTGACTGTCAGGAAATCATACTGAATCCATCTGCCCCTGACCATATTACTCAGACTTTTTTTTTTTTTTGCTATGGAAATTACCGTTTCTTAATATGTAAATGTTAAATTGACAACACTTTCTCGATCCTAAATTTTATGAATAATTGATCTATTCCTAAACTGGTAGGTGCTAGCATACTGCATTGTGGCATCTTTTGTAGGTAACAAATCAACCAACCCATTCTGCATATAGTCATAGATGGTGGTGTTTGATGCTTCATTGCAGATACTAAGCACACCCTTTTGTCATCCGCTGCTTTATTCTTAAAACCAAACCATCATCCACTTCATTCCTCCCTGCTGTGGAGCTGTGTTTTTTTCTGTTAGGTTACAGTTCCAGAGAACTGAATTCATCCACTCTTTTTCAATATTACTAGTAGTAGAGCTGTGGGAGTTTCCTGTGGAGGGATTGGGTCACATTAAGGAGGGGTTCAAATGTTACAATGCTTGAAGCTTCACTACCTCTACTTCTACCATGTTGAGTCCTGGGGGGCTGTCCAGGTTGCGATTTTCCATCCTACAGCCCTTGTCAGAAAATGGGAAGCTGGAGGACCTATCACAGCCTACATTCAAAGGAATTAGTCCTCTTGCTCATACTCACCCCTCCGCCCAAATTTGACCTTGAAAAACGTAATTGATTTTCCTGTTCTGTATTACTCCAACTTTTTTCTCGTGTGTTCTGGCATATAAGGAGGTGGGTGAGGCAGGCAGATGGCGGACTGCATTTCCACCATCACCTAGAATGTAAAGTGCTTCTTCAGCCATTATTTCCTTTTATACATGATAGCCATAAAACAAGTTGCCAGCTATTTTGACTGAATTGTACACATTACATGTAATGCATGAGAAAGACTAACGTTCCTCTACATATATATGCAGGTTCCTCCATTCTCTGAGGAGGAACTTCGTGCACTCCAACAATTTGAGACACTGGCATTGAAGGGCATAAACTTGCAGTGAACAAGGTAATGTGCTTCAGGTTTCTTTATCATTCAAAATGGACTTTATTTCTCCAGTCCACTAAACCTATATTGTATATTGTGCAAAATATCTGTTAAATATTGTCATATACATTTCTAATGGTATTAGGAGCTCCTAGCAACTAAAGGAAACTTAGGTTAAAGGTGTGAGCATGGAGGAATGTTTGATGTCCTGTATATATCAAGCTTCTGGTCGGAAGTCTGTTGAAAGTTGCAACATGTGTTCTTCAGAGTCTAAAAGCACAGTTAACTTGTATTCAACTATATCCTTTAATTTTCCTCTAAAATATTACTCGGTGTATTATTAAAAATGTATATATTAAGTGAATATTGTGTGTGTTTGTAGCTTTTGTTCATCCCCCTTACTGGTTACTGCTGTAGAGCTACCTGTAAAAATGTTTCTGCCAGATTTTGTGTAAATCAATATGATTTCAAACAGACATTTAACTATAAACATTTTGTTTTGACTGAGTTATCTGAACTTTAACCTAATTGATCTAATGCAGCAAGTGACTCCTGCAGACTAAAATCTCTTCCTATGTTAAGCCTAAATGTGAAATATTAGTGTGTATAGTAAGTGAAAAGTACTAGATGCTAGTGGTGTAAAACTTCTTTCAGGTTCTGACTGTGGGCCTAATTCAGACCTGATCGCAGCTGCAAAATTGTTCTCTAATGGGCAAAACCATGTGCACTGCAGTTGGGGCAAATATATAACATTTGCAGAGAGAGTTAGATTTGGATGGGTTATTTTGTTTCTGTGCAGGGTAAATACTGGCTGCTTTATTTTTACACTGCAATTTAGATTTCAGTTTGAACACACCCCACCCAAATCTAACTGTCTCTGCACATGTTATATCTGCCCCACCTGCAGTGCACATGGTTTTGCCCATTAGAGAACAATTTTGCTGCCGCTATCAGGCCTGAATTAGGCCCTGTGTTTGCAATCTCTATAAGAGTGCCACTACACATGCTTTGACGCTTATAAACCGGTGGTTGCAACCTGTAGCACGCGCCACCATCACTACACCTGTCCAGCGGTCTGTGTTTCTCTTGGAGACCCGTGTCATTAGCAACAACCGGTAAATCGACATATTCACACAGAGGAGCATCAGATGGCGGGATGACACAAATTACCTTAATATAGAATATTAGGTTGGATGTATTTCTAACTGCATTCCTTTTAAAATAAAAAAAGCGGGATTAAGTAGCAGATATTTTGTTCAAATAGTTGGGGACTAGAGCAATTGTCATCCGTTTGAGGATACATGTTCTCTGATCACTCAGGTACACAGTTCAGTAAAATGTCAAAAACATTGTAAATATACACAGTAAACTATAAACTTTAGCAATTACAAGCCAGGATGGTATCTCACTTGCTAAGTCCCCAGAGTAGTATATGATTACAGATGCCTGTGGTCTCCTGTTACATGCTGGCAGTATTTCGGTGTTTCCTAGTCTGGGATACCGGCACACAACACAGCACATTAACCACAAGTTCTCCCCACTGACTGCACCGCAATGCCTAGTCAGCGCCTACACTTCAGAAGTCCAGCTACTTCTCTCTAGACCTTCTCTGCAGATATTCACCCACCAGTAAAGCTTACTGCTGTTTTTGTATTCTACTCTTTCTGTCCACAACACAAGCAGGTCAGTCAGGGTGTCCGTGTCTGATGAGGAGTGGAGACGAGGGGCCGGCTATAATAGCCCCAAGTTTGGAGGCTGTGTGGGATGCCAGTCGAACTCAGACTTTTTTTTAAAGGGGCAATCATGTACAAGGCTAAACCATGCCTTGTATATGATTGCCCCTTTAAAAAAATCGTCTGAGTACGACTGGCATCCCGCACAGCAGGCAAACTCCAGGCGCTATTACATCCAGCCCAAGGTGTTTGGATTCCTGTACACAATGGGGTGTATGTGATCAGATTACCTGCACCACCAGAGATACCCTGTTTGCTATTTATCCTAACATACTCCTCCTAATCACTTTTGATTATACAGTCAGGGGACTTAGTGTGGGTACACACTGGCAAATATATCGGCCGTTCTATTGAACGGCCTATATATCGCGGGTATGTCGGTCAGTGTGTATGGGCAATATGTCTGTGAACACCGTCGTTCACAGACATATCGCGTCGACCCCGCAGCACAGCCGACAGCCAAACTATCTACCGATATATTGGCGCATCGCTGTGTGTGCACGGGCGACGAGCCGCCCGTCCGTACAGATGCTGCGGCGGCCGCCGGTGACTGGAAGCTGAACTGGGCGGGCGTGTATACACGCACGCCCGGTACAAGACGTCCGTCCCCGCCGGTCGGCCAGTGTGTATGCACAGCTCACTGCCCGATTCGTCCATAGATATATCTGCCGATCAATTGATCGGCAGATATATCTATCAGTGTGTACCCACCATTACATTACAATGGAATTCTTTAACTATTTTAAATAACATTCTGGCCTAGACTTATTCCTATTAACAATTACACACATTGAACACTGTATAACTAAATTTCTCTAACGTCCTAGTGGATGCTGGGGACTCCGTAAGGACCATGGGGAATAGACGGGCTCCGCAGGAGACAGGGCACTTTAAGAAAGAATTAGGACTACTGGTGTGCACTGGCTCCTCCCTCTATGCCCCTCCTCCAGACCCCAGTTAGAATCTGTGCCCGGACGAGCTGGGTGCACTTTAGTGAGCTCTCCTCAGCTTGCTAATAAGAAAGTATTTTGTTAGGATTTTTTATTTTCAGAGAGATCTGCTGGCAACAGACTCTGCTACGTGGGACTGAGGGGAGAGAAGCAGACCTACTCACTGTGGCTAGGTCTTGCTTCTTAGGCTACTGGACACCATTAGCTCCAGAGGGATCGAACACAGGAACGCACCCTTGGTCGTCCGTTCCTGGAGCCGTGCCGCCGTCCCCCTCGCAGAGCCAGAAGCCGGCGGGAGAAGCAAGAAGACTTCAAAAGCGGCGACAGAAGACTCCAGTCTTCATATGAGGTAGCGCACAGCACTGCAGCTGTGCGCCATTGCTCCCACATTAAACCCGCACACTCCGGTCACTGTAGGGTGCAGGGGGGGGGGGGGGGCGCCCTGGGCAGCAATTAAGTACCTCTTGGCATAAAAGAGCATATATACAGTTGGGCACTGTATATATGCATGAGCCCCCGCCATTATTTTACGCAAAATCGCGGGACAGAAGCCCGCCGCTGAGGAGGCGGGGCTTCTTCCTCAGCACTCACCAGCGCCATTTTCTCTCCACAGTTCCGCTGAGAGGAAGCTCCCCAGGCTCTCCCCTGCAGATTCACGGTAGAAAGAGGGTAAAAAGAGAGGAGGGGAACATAAATTTAGCGCAAAATCACTATATACAGCAGCTACTGGGTAAAAACTAAGTTACTGTGTAATTCCTGGGTTATATAGCGCTGGGGTGTGTGCTGGCATACTCTCTCTCTGTCTCTCCAAAAGGCCTTGTGGGGGTTCTGTCCTCAAATAGAGCATGCCCTGTGTGTGTGGTTTGTCGGTACGCTTGTGTCGACATGTTTGACGAGGACGGCTATGTGGAAGCAGAGCAGGTGCAGATGAATGTGGTGTCTCCGCCGACACCTGATTGGATGGATATGTGGAAGGTGTTAAATGATAATGTAAACTCCTTGCATAAAAGGTTGGATAAAGCTGAAGCCTTGGGACAGTCGGGGTCTCAACCCATGCTTGATCCTACAGCGCAGAGGCCGTCAGGGTCTCAGAAGCACTCACTATCCCAAATTGTTGACACAGATATCGACACGGATTCTGACTTCAGTTTCGATGGCGCTGATGCAAAGTTGCAGCCTAAAATGGCTAAAGCCATCCGCTGCATGATTATAGCAATGAAGGATGTATTGCACATCTCAGAGGAAAACCCTGTCCCTGACAAGAGGGTTTATATATTTGGGGGAAAAAGGCAAGAGGTGACTTTTCCCCCTTCACATGAGTTAAATGAGTTATGTGAAAAAGCTTGGGATTCTCCTGATAGGAAAATGCAGATTTCCAAACGGTTACTTGTGGCGTATCCTTTCCCGCCAACGGACAGGTTACGCTGGGATTCCTCCCCTAGGGTAGACAAAGCTTTGACACGCTGATCTAAGAAGGTAGCCCTGCCGTCACAGGATATGGCCACCCTAAAAGGTCCTGCGGATAGAAAGCAGGAAGGTATCCTGAAGTCCGTTTATACACATTTAGGTACCATACTAAGGCCGGCAATTGCGTCGGCCTGGATGTGTAGTGCTGTAGCAGCATGGACAGATACTCTGTCTGAGGAACTTGATACCTTGGACAAGGATACTATATTACTGACCCTGGGGCATATAAAAGACGCTCTCCTATATATGAGGGATGCCCAGAGAGACATTTGCCTACTGGGCTCTAGAATAAATGCAATGTCAATTTCGGCCAGAAGGGTCCTGTGGACTCGGCAATGGACAGGTGATGCCGACTCAAAAAAGCACATGGAGGTTTTACCTTATAAGGGTGAGGAATTGTTTGGGGACGGCCTCTCGGACCTAGTTTCCACAGCTATGGCTGGGAAGTCAAATTTTTTTGCCATATAGTCCTTCACAACCTAAGAAAGCACCGTATTACCAAATGCAGTCCTTTCGATCACAAAGAGGCAAGAAAGTCCGAGGTGCGTCCTTTCTTGCCAGAGGCAGGGGTAGAGGAAAGAAGCTGCACAATACAGCTAGTTCCCAGGAACAGAAGTCCTCCCCAGCTTCCACTAAATCCACCGCATGACGCTGGGGCTCCACAGGTGGAGCCAGGAGCGATGGGGGCGCGTCTCCGAAATTTCAGCCACCAGTGGGTTCGCTCACGGGTGGATCCCTGGGCTATACAGATTGTGTCTCAGGGATACAAGCTGGAATTCAAGGTGATGCCCCCTCATCGTTACCTCAAATCGGCCCTACCAGCTTCCCCCATAGAGAGGGAAGTAGTGTTAGCGGCAATTCACAAATTATATCTCCAGCAGGTGGTGGTAAAGGTTCCCCTCCCTCAACAGGGAAGGGGTTACTATTCCACAATGTTTGTGGTTCCGAAACCAGACGGTTCGGTCAGACCCATATTGAATTTAAAATCCCTGAACATTTACCTGAAAAGGTTCAAGTTCAAGATGGAATTGCTCAGGGCGGTCATTGCAAGCCTGGAAGAGGGGGATTTTATGGTGTCTCTGGACATAAAGGATGCTTACCTGCATGTCCCCATTTATCCACCTCATCAAGAGTACCTCAGATTTGTGGTACAGGACTGTCATTACCAATTCCAGACGTTGCCGTTTGGTCTGTCCACGGCACCGTGAATATTTACCAAGGTAATGGCAGAAATGATGGTGCTTCTGCGAAAGCAAGGAGTCACAATTATCCCATACTTGGACGATCTCCTCATAAAGGCGAGGTCCAGAGAGCAGTTGCTGATCAGCGTAGCACACTCTCGGGAGGTGTTACAACAGCACGGCTGGATTCTGAATATTCCAAAGTCGCAGCTGATTCCTACGACGAGTCTGCCCTTCCTGGGCATGATTCTGGACACAGACCAGAAGAAGGTGTTTCTCCCGGAGGAGAAGGCCCAGGAGCTTGTGGCTCTGGTCAGAGACCTCTTAAAACCAAAACAGGTGTCGGTGCATCAATGCACGCGAGTCCTGGGAAATATGGTGGCGTCATACGAAGCCATTCCCTTCGGCAGGTTCCATGCGAGGACCTTTCAGTGGGATCTGTTGGACAAGTGGTCCGGATCGCATCTTCAGATGCATCGACTGATCACCCTATCCCCAAGGGCCAGGGTGTCTCTTCTGTGGTGGCTGCAGAGTGCTCACCTTCTCGAGGGCCGCAGGTTCGGCATACAGGACTGGGTCCTGGTGACCACGGATGCAAGCCTCCGAGGGTGGGGGGCAGTCACTCAGGGAAGAAACTTCCAGGGGCTGTGGTCAAGTCAGGAGACTTTTCTGCACATCAATATCCTGGAACTAAGGGCCATATACAACGCCCTGAGTAAAGCGGAGCCTCTGCTTCGCAACCAACCGGTGCTGATTCAGTCAGACAACATCACCGCAGTGGCTCATGTAAACCGCCAGGGCGGCACAAGAAGCAGGGTGGCGATGGCAGAAGCCACCAGAATTCTTCGCTGGGCGGAGAATCACGTGCAAGCACTGTCAGCAGTGTTCATTCCGGGAGTGGACAACTGGGAAGCAGACTTCCTCAGCAGGCACGACCTCCACCTGGGAGAGTGGGGACTTCATCAAGAAGTATTCACACAGATTACAAATCGATGGGAACTGCCACAGGTGGACATGATGGCATCCCGCCTCAACAAAAAGCTACAAAGGTATTGCGCCAGGTCAAGAGACCCTCAGGCGATAGCTGTGGACGCACTAGTGACACCGTGGGTGTTCCAGTCGGTTTATGTGTTTCTTCCTCTTCCTCTCATACCCAAGGTGCTGAGAATCGTAAGAAAAAGAGGAGTGAGAACAATGGGGGTAATTCCAAGTTGATCGCAGCAGGATTTTTGATAGCAATTGGGCAAAACCATGTGCACTGCAGGGGAGGAAGATATAACATGTGCAGAGAGAGTTAGATTTGGGTGTGGTGTGTTCAATCTGCAATCTAATTTGCAGTGTAAAAATAAAGCAGCCAGTATTTACCCTGCACAGAAATAAAATAACCCACCCAAATTTAACTCTTTCTGGACATGTTATATCTGCCTCCCCTGCAGTGCACATGGTTTTGTCCAATTGCTATCAAAAATCCTGCTGCGATCAACTTGGAATTACCCCCAATACTCATTGTTCCGGATTGGCCAAGAAGGACTTGGTATCCGGAACTGCAAGAAATGCTCACAGAGGACCCATGGCCTCTGCCTCTCAGACAGGATCTGTTGCAACAGGGGCCCTGTCTGTTCCAAGACTTACCGCGGCTGCGTTTGACGGCATGGCGGTTGAACGCCGGATCCTAGCGGAGAAAGGCATTCCGGATGAGGTTATTCCTACGCTGATAAAGGCTAGGAAGGACGTGACAGCAAAACATTATCACCGTATATGGCGAAAATATGTTGCTTGGTGTGAGGCCAGGAAGGCCCCTACAGAGGAATTCCAGCTGGGCCGTTTCCTTCACTTCGTACAGTCGGGAGTGACTATGGGCTTAAAATTAGGGTCCATTAAGGTCCAGATTTCGGCCCTATCCATTTTCTTTCAAAAGGAACTGGCTTCTCTTCCTGAAGTTCAGACGTTTGTAAAGGGAGTGTTGCATATTCAGCCCCCTTTTGTGCCACCAGTGGCACCTTGGGATCTTAACGTGGTGTTGAGTTTCCTGAAATCTTCACTGGTTTGAGCCACTTAAGACCGTGGAGTTAAAATATCTCACGTGGAAAGTGGTCATGCTGTTGGCCTTAACTTCGGCTAGGCGTGTGTCAGAATTGGCGGCTTTGTCATGTAAAAGCCTTTATCTAGTTTTCCATATGGACAGGGCAGAATTACGGACTCGTCTGCAATTTCTGCCGAAGGTGGTGTCATCTTTTCATTTGAACCAACCTATTGTGGTGCCTGCGGCTACTCGTGACTTGGAGGATTCCAAGTTACTAGATGTAGTCAGGGCTTTGAAGATTTACGTTGCCAGAACGGCTGGAGTCAGGAAAACTGACGCGCTGTTTATCCTGTATGCATCCAACAAGCTGGGTGCTCCTGCTTCAAAGCAAACTATTGCCCGCTGGATCTGTAACACGATTCAGCAGGCTCATTCTGCGGCTGGATTGCCGCATCCAAAATCAGTAAAAGCCCATTCCACAAGGAAGGTGGGCTCTTCTTGGGCGGCTGCCCGAGGGGTCTCGGCATTACAGCTTTGCCGAGCAGCTACTTGGTGGGGTTCAAACACGTTTGCAAAATTCTACAAGTTTGATACCCTGGCTGAGGAGGACCTTGTGTTTGCTCATTCGGTGCTGCAGAGTTATCCGCACTCTCCCGCCCGTTTGGGAGCTTTGGTATAATCCCCATGGTCCTTACGGAGTCCCCAGCATCCACTAGGACGTTAGAGAAAATAAGATTTTACTTACCGGTAAATCTATTTCTCGTAGTCCGTAGTGGATGCTGGGCGCCCGTCCCAAGTGCGGACTTCTTCTGCAATACTTGTATATAGTTATTGCTTAAATAAGGGTTATGTTATGGTTGCATCAGGTTTGTCTGATGCTCTGTTGTTGTTCATACTGTTAACTGGGTAAGTTTATCACAAGTTATACGGTGTGATTGGTGTGGCTGGTATGAGTCTTACCCTGGATTCCAAAATCCTTTCCTTGTACTGTCAGCTCTTCCGGGCACATTTTCCTTAACTGAGGTCTGGAGGAGGGGCATAGAGGGAGGAGCCAGTGCACACCAGTAGTCCTAATTATTTCTTAAAGTGCCCTGTGTCCTGCGGAGCCCGTCTATTCCCCATGGACCTTACGGAGTCCCCAGCATCCACTACGGACTACGAGAAATAGATTTACCGGTGAGTAAAATCTTATTAAATATCTTATTCTAAATATATATACAATATAACTATACAATATAAAAATCCTATAGCATATTAATGTCTGTTATGTGGACCATATGAGTAGCCCCTCGTCTTTGTGCGAAACGAAGTACAGCATGGATGGCAATAAGGGACCTCTTGTTTTATCACAGTCTGTATCCATGCCTACAGGGCAAGTAGTTTTAGACTACTGTAGACTAGAACAATTGTAGTTTGTTTTCCGTTGTTACAGGGCAAGTAGCCTGGGACTAGAGCAATGTCTTTTTTGGGCAGAACTCTGTTCCACACAATGTACTGCCAGGTATCTCTATGATGCCTGTTTTTTGCATGTATTTTCCAGCTACCGTTGCATGACATTTCAAAGTCTCTTACAAACCTCTATGGGTAAATTGCACCCATAATCCATTGTGAGTATTGAATTTCTCTCTTCGAGATCGAATAAAGATTGCGATGTTCAGTCTTGGCGGTAGTATTCTTTATTCTATTTGTGAAATGCAGAATGCAATATAATTGAGTGTTATTAGTTGTGTAAGACAGCACAAGCATACAAAAGTTTATTTTCTCTTGCATCCGTAAGGGATATTGGAGACAGAATTGGTACGATTGGGTATAGATGGGTCCAAAGGAGCAAGTGCACTTTACATTTCTTCAACTGGGTGTGCTGGCTCCTCCCCTCTATGCCTCCTCCTAGAGGTCAGTTTAGAAAAAAGTGCCCTCGGGAGAGGATGCACACTCTGCAAGCCCAATCACCGGCCTCTTGAGGTGCAGGACCACTGTCCTGAGGGGCTGGCTGTTAAGCCTGGCCATGGCGCCTTGGTTGCCACAGCATACCACACACCCCTAACGCTGCCTGAAGGTGATCATCGGTGGTGAGTACACACCGGGGACCCTGCTAGGGGGGTCCCCTGGTTTACGGAGCGGCAGAAGTGCGGGTGAGGCGTACGGGTCCCTCCTTGTAACAAGCATTTATGTGAGGCTACATACACTCAGGAGACATGGCCAGTATAAAGATTACACAGTAGCTCCGGTGCCATAGCGGGGGGCGGAGCTACATCAGAGTGGGCTTTGAGGCTTTTTGGCGCCTTCCTCTGCATAAGCAGCAGCCTCGCACAGCTCCTCCATAACGGTCACACGCTGGATCACTGGTACCGGGTGTAGAGGGGGAGAGCCGCTATTGTCAGGCTCCGGAGCCTTCCAGCTGGTGCTCCCACGGGTTACCGTCCCGCTGGTTGGCGCGGCGGCAGGGAGCTGCTGGCGGCGGGTCCTCCTGGACGGATGTGCGGTTGCCAGGGGCCGAGGGTCTGGAGAGCCAGGCGCTGCGGCGGGGATCGCTGCGGTAAGATCCTCTAGGGGTGACACAGTATAGTGTGTCAGAGACAGAAGCTGGCTAAATCTGTGTGCTAACAGCTAAATATGTCTCCTGTGCTGGGGGCAGCCATGTTGGAGACCAGAGTATTACCAATGAAGTTTCCAATCTGTGTCCAGCCAATCCTGCGTGTTCTCCCCTTAAAAAGGGGGGCTGGCTCAGAGGGAGAGTGCCAGTGCTTCAAGTTACCTCCTTGTGAAAGGTTCTCCAGCTCTGTGCTCCCAGGTTACTTCTGGTTCCCTGGTTGCTCTCATCTATCGGTTACCTAAACTCTGCTGCAGTCCTGCTGTCTAGGTCCTTTGCCACTCGTGGATGCGCTCACGGGGTCCAAGTTCGTAGAGGAACTCCATGTGCTAACGGCGGTTCCCGTAGACTTCTTCATTTCTTCAAATTACAAGTTCTGCTGCCTCATCTTTCAATCACAAACCACAGTCTTCATTTCTTCAAAGTCCAAGTTCTTCAGCCTCGTTTTTGAATCATAAAACAGTCTTCAGTTCTTCTTTAGCGGAGTTCTTCAGCTTCACTCTTCAAGTCATTTAACCATAGACTCTAATTCTTCCAGTTTCTTCTATTTCTCCAATATTCGTGTACAGCCTGATTATTCATTAAAACTACAGTTATCTTCCTACAAAGTCCTCCTTTTCTTTACGCCCTCCGGCCAACGTTAACACTTAGTTAGGCTTCCACCCCATGAGGAGGAATTACATTCAGCCACTTCGTTGACTCTCCTCACAGGTAGCTGTCCCTTCAGCCAAAACTCGGTTGTCGGAACCCCAACTTACGCCGAGCGTGACAGCTATATTGTGCACAAATATCATCCCTCTGAGGGATTTTTCATAAGACAGTCTCACTGTTTATATGTATATGTGAAACGCTGACAGCCTCACTGGGGCTGTGCAGCGTTGGGTGCGCTGGTGTCCTCTCTCCTGTCTCCTCTCACATACAATAGGGCAGGCTGGTATTGTATTTCAGGCTGTGTTGTATGTGTATTATACCTGATTTTCTTCACAAAGATAAAACGGAAGTTATGCAGTGTGTGTAATGCTAGATTTTCCCCTAGCTCATCTGGCTCAATATCATGTGAGCAGTGTAGTCAGTCATCATAAAATGCTGATAACCATGTGGGGGAGTCCAGAGCCGCCCTGGCTGGGGGCTATCAAAACTATGATGTTTGATCTTTCATCTCAACTCGCTGCAAATGCCAATAAAGCTCAGGAACTGCAACAAGTAGTGGCAAATCTAGCTGCTAAACATCTCCCCCCCCCCCCTCCCCTCCCCTCCCCTCCCCATCCACTACAGGTGCACAAAAACGTGCTTTACCTGCACTTATATCAGATACTGATAATGATATACAGTGTGATGTGGACCCCATAAGCAGGGACTCCACTCCTACAAAGGGTATTGAACCCCCTCATATTGACTATTCGGGATGTGTTAAAGCTCCCCCTGGAGGATGCTAATAATCCGCAGTCATTTTTCAACCCACAAGACAAACTGACAGTCACATTTCCTGACTCCAAGGAGTTGGATGATTTATTTAAAATATCCTAGAAAAATCCAGATAAAAAATATCAGGTGTCCAAACGGTTTTTGCATACATTCTCCTTTGCCCCTGAAGGCAGGAAATTCTGGGAAGAATCTTCAGCGGTAAACGTCTCAGTCTCTCGCATTTCTAAAAAGGTAGTACTTCCTGCTCCGAGCTCCTTTACGGTAAAGGACCCGGCAGATAGGAAAATTAAGACCACTCTGAAATCTGTATACACTGCTGCAGGTGTTTGCTCAAAGGCCGGTCATTGCAGGTTGCTGGATGACACATGCCATTTATTCCTGGGCTACTCAAATTCAGGAAGGTCTTTCGGGTGATATGACCTTAGTTACTGCTGTAACTTTCCTAAAACACATTCAGGACACGGCTAGGGTCCTCTGTGACTACCTTAAAAAGATTGGCAATAATAATGCTAGGACCACGGCTATGGCTGTATCTGCGCGCAGTGACATATGGTTGCGCCCGTGGGTTGCTGACACTGACTCCAAACGTAATGTGAAATCTCTTCCCTTCACAGGTGACTGGCTCTTTGGAGGTGAATTGGACGCATGGATCTCCAAAGCTACTG
Organism: Pseudophryne corroboree; assembly: GCF_028390025.1. Lineage (NCBI taxonomy): Eukaryota > Metazoa > Chordata > Amphibia > Anura > Myobatrachidae > Pseudophryne > Pseudophryne corroboree. Next base: position 489,218,555 of record NC_086445.1, on the reverse strand, counting down.
CTGGGAAATCCACGTTTTTCCCTTCGGGAGCCTGCTAGACCCGGGCCGGTCTACTCAGTCCTTTTGGTCCTCCAGATTTCGATCTAGGGCCAGGGGTGCCTCAAACGCAGCTAGAGGCACCAGAGGTAAGCCTAGGAAACCAGCCGTTACGGCTCCCAGGAACAGAGCACCAGTTCAGCTTCCACAAAGATTTCAGCATGACTGTGCCCACCCACCCCAAGGGGATCTCGTGGTGGGAGCTCGGTTACATCACTACAGCCACACCTGGGACGGTTCCTGCAAAGATACTTGGGTAAGGGACCTTGTCTCTCAGGGTTACAAGCTGGAGTTCGACGGTGCTCCTCCCCAACGATTTTTCAAATCTGGCTTACCAGCTTTGGAAAATTTGCATGGCATGCTACTATTGGCTATAAACAAGTTAGTCCAGTCCCAGGTCTTTGTACCAGTACCCCTGCAACAACAAGGACAAGGTTACTACTCCAGTCTGTTCGTGGTACCAAAACCAGACTGGTCTGTGAGACTCATTCTGAATCTGAAGTCTTTGAATCCTTACAATTTCATACCTGGACGACGACCTGATAAAAGGGAGTTCCAGGGAGCTTCTATTGCTCCACATATATCGCACTATCCAACTTCTGACTCGCCACGGATGGATCCTCAATCTGCAGAAAGTGTTCCTCCCAGAGGACAAAGTGAAAACACTTAAAGAAATGGTTCGCATGGTTCTCCGACCTGCTCGATTATCCATTCATCTTTGCATAATATTGTTGGGAAAGATGGTGGCCTCGTACGAGGCAATACACTTTGGAAGGTTTCATACCAGACCTTTCCAATTGAACATCCTGAACAAGTGGTCCGGTTCCCATCTTCAGATGTACCTGATGATTCGGCTGTCACCCCAGGCCATGATTTCACTCCTGTGGCGGCTATAGTCTTCCCATCTGCTGGAAGGTTGACCCTTTGGAATTCAGGATTGGATCCTCCTCACGAGTTTGAGAGGATGGGGAGTTGTCACCCAGGGGGTGCAGTTCCAGGGCAGGTGGTCTGCCCAGGAGGCCCTACTTCCGATCAACATTCTGTAACTTCAGTCCATATACAATGCCCTGATTCAGGTCTCCCCTATGCTCCGGGATCGGGCAAGCCAGGTTCAGTTGGACAACGCCATGGCTGTGGCGTACATCAATCGATAAGGAGGGACAAAAAGCAGAGCCTGCATGCGAGAAGTGTCAAAAATACTCTTCTGGGCAGAAAGACATGCAAGAGCACTGTCTGCAATCTTCATTTCGGGAGTGGACAACTGGGAAGCAGACTTCCTGAGTCGCCACGATCTCCATCCAGAGGAGTGGGGACTTCACCCTCAGGTGTTTCAACAGGTGAGGCTGCCCACAGATCGACATGATGGCCTCTCGCCTCAACAAGAAGCTTCGCTGCTATTGCTCCCGAACCAAGCACCCTCACCTTGGCCTTGCCAGCTGATCTACCTATTTCCTCTGATTTCGTTGATCCCAAGGGTGGTCAAGCGGATCAGACATAAAGGAGTGCAAGCAATCTTGATTACCCCAGATTGGCCCCGAAGAGTGTGGTACACGGCTCTTCTGGACATGTCCGTAGATGACCCTAGGCCTCTACCGCTAAGAAGAGATCTTCAGCAAGGACCGCTCGTCTACCCGGACTTACGGCGGCTTCGTTTGACAGCATGGAAATTGAGCGGAAAGGGCTTTCCAAAAGGGTCATTGCCACTGTGATGCAAGCCATAAAACCTGTGACGTCAAAACACTATCCTCATATCTGGAGGAGATATGTCTCTTCGTGCGAGGAACACACATCCGTCTGCAGAATTCCACTTGGGAAGATTCCTTCATTTCCTGCAGACTGGAGTGGATAAAGGCTTACGCCTTGGATCCCTTTAAGGTACAGATTTCAGCTCTCTCTGTCTTCTTCCAGAAGAAGTTGGCTATCCTGACAGCTGTTAAGACCTTCTTGCAAGGGGTGCTTCACATACAACCTCCGTTTGTGCTGCCTACAGCACCTTGGGATTTGAATGTGGTGTTAGGCTTTCTACAGTCCTCCTGGTTTGAACATCTGACTGTAGAAGACAAGTACTTCACGTGGAAGACTGTTACTGGCCCTGGCTTAGACGTGTCTCAGAAATGGGAGATTTATCGTGTAAAAGTCCCTACTTGGCCTTTTAAGAGAACAGAGCGGATCTCTGGACTAGACAGCAGCTCCTGCTATGGTGGCCAATCCCAGGATCGGCGGGATCCCGAGATTTAGGCCCAAAAATGGCCAGGCTTCAATCCCGGGATTGGAAGCCCCAATCCCGGGGATTGAGGGATCAGCGTTGAGCGTCCACAGGATGCTCAAACGCTGCACTGTCAGCTGCTGCTAGGAGCCGCCAGCAGCGTTCACAGGATGTTCCCCTCCCGCCCCCGGTACATGGTGAGTTATATGGGTGGGTCGAGGGGGCGACCTCCTAGCTAAAAGCCAATCCCGGGATTGGCTTCCCTAGTTCCTGCCGAAGGTGGTCTCTGCGTTTCACTTGAATCAACCTATTGTGATTCCGTCCAGTTCTGGCACTTCTGCTCCTCCGGAGGCATTGGGTGCAGTGCGAGCCTTGAAAATCTATGTCAAGAGGATCACTCTGTTCAGAAAGACGGATTCCTTGGTCGTGCTCTATGATGCGCAGAAAAAGGGTTACCCTGCTTCAAAGCAGTCTGTTACTCATTGGAGTCGGCTTACTATCCAACAAGCCTAGGTGTCGGCAGCCTTACCTGTTCCACAGTCGCTGAAGACCCATTCTACGAGATCAGAGGGGTCTTCCTGGGCGGCTGCCCGTGGAGTCTCGGCCCTGCAAGTATGCCGAGCTGCTACCTGGTCGAGGAAGAACACCTTTGTGAAGTACTACAAGTTTGATACCCTGGCCAAAGAGGATACCCAGTTTGGGCAGGCGGTGCTGCAGATGTCTCCGCACGTTCTGGAAGCTTTGGGATATTCGGCGCCCGCCTCTGTGTGGTGACTTTCTGCAGGTTTTCTGTTATGTGTTACCTGTTCAGCTGTTGCTGTTCCTGTTGCCAGCCGTTGCTGGCCCGGTTATGTTATGGTGTGCTGGTGTGTAAATCTCACCACACTTGTTATGTTCCTTCTCTCAAGTATGTCATTCTCCTTAGGGCACTGTTTTACCTATAACGGACTTGTAGGAGGCGGCATAGAGGGGAGGAGCAAGCACACCCAGTTGAAGAAATTTAAAGTGCACTGGCTCATTTGGACCCGTCTGTACCCTGTCGTACTAATCTGTCCCCAGTATCCCTTATGGACTACGAGAAAATGATTTACCGGTAGTTATTTAAAATCCTATTTCTCTATCGTCCTAGTGGATGCTGGGGTTCCTGAAAGGACCATGGGGAATAGCGGCTCCGCAGGAGACAGGGCACAAAAAGTAAAGCTTTTCCAGATCAGGTGGTGTGCACTGGCTCCTCCCCCTATGACCCTCCTCCAGACTCCAGTTAGATTTTTGTGCCCGGCCGAGAAGGGTGCAATCTAGGTGGCTCTCCTAAAGAGCTGCTTAGAAAAAGTTTAGCTTAGGTTTTTTATTTTACAGTGAGTCCTGCTGGCAACAGGATCACTGCAACGAGGGACTGAGGGGAGAAGAAGTGAACTCACCTGCGTGCAGGATGGATTGGCTTCTTGACTACTGGACATCAGCTCCAGAGGGACGATCACAGGTACAGCCTGGATGGTCACCGGAGCCGCGCCGCCGGCCCCCTTGCAGATGCTGAAGTCAGAAGAGGTCCAGAATCGGCGGCTGAAGACTCCTGCAGTCTTCTAAAGGTAGCGCACAGCACTGCAGCTGTGCGCCATTTTCCTCTCAGCACACTTCACACGCAGTCACTGAGGGTGCAGGGCGCTGGGGGGGGGGCGCCCTGGGAGGCAAATGTAACCTATATAAAGGCTAAAAATACCTCACATATAGCCCCCAGAGGCTATATGGAGATATTTAACCCCTGCCTGGATTCACTAAATAGCGGGAGACGAGCCCGCCGGAAAAGGGGCGGGGCCTATCTCCTCAGCACACGGCGCCATTTCCTCTCACAGCTCCGCTGGTCAGGACGGCTCCCAGGTCTCTCCCCTGCACTGCACTACAGAAACAGGGTAAAACAGAGAGGGGGGGCAAAATTTATGGCGATATTTTGATATATATAAAGCAGCTATAAGGGAGCACTTATTATAAGGCTATCCCTGTTATATATAGCGCTTTTGGTGTGTGCTGGCAAACTCTCCCTCTGTCTCCCCAAAGGGCTAGTGGGTCCTGTCTTCGTTAGGAGCATTCCCTGTGTGTCTGCTGTGTGTCGGTACGTGTGTGTCGACATGTATGAGGACGATATTGGTGTGGAGGCGGAGCAATTGCCAAATATGAGGATGTCACCCCCTAGGGAGTCGACACCAGAATGGATGCCTTTATTTATGGAACTACGGGATAGTGTCAACACGCTAAAGCAGTCGTTTGACGACATGAGACGGCCGGACAATCAATTAGTGCCTGTCCGGGCGACTCAAACACCGTCAGGGGCTGTGAAACGCCCTTTGCCTCAGTCGGTCGACACAGACCCAGACACAGGCACTGACTCCAGTGGTGACGGTGACGAATCAACCGTATTTTCCAGTAGGGCCACACGTTATATGATTTTGGCAATGAAGGAGGCGTTACATTTAGCTGATACTACAGGTACCACTAAACAGGGTATTATGTGGGGTGTGAAAAAACTACCTATAGTTTTTCCTGAATCAGAAGAATTAAATGACGTGTGTAATGAAGCGTGGGTTGCCCCTGATAAAAAGCTGATAATTTCAAAGAAATTATTGGCATTATACCCTTTCCCGCCAGAGGTTAGGGAGCGCTGGGAAACACCTCCTAGGGTGGACAAGGCGCTAACACGCTTATCTAAACAAGTGGCGTTACCCTCTCCTGAGACGGCCGCACTTAAAGATCCATCAGATAGGAGGATGGAAAATATCCAAAAAAGTATATACACACATGCAGGTGTTATACTACGACCAGCTATAGCGACTGCCTGGATGTGCAGTGCTGGGGTAGTTTGGTCAGAGTCCCTGATTGAAAATATTGATACCCTGGACAGGGACAATATTTTACTGTCGTTAGAACAAATAAAGGATGCATTTCTTTATATGCGTGATGCACAGAGGGATATCTGCACACTGGCATCACGGGTAAGTGCTATGTCCATTTCGGCCAGAAGAGCTTTATGGACGCGACAGTGGACAGGCGATGCGGATTCAAAACGACATATGGAAGTTTTGCCGTATAAAGGGGAGGAGTTATTTGGAGTCTGTCTATCAGAATTGGTGGCCACGGCTACAGCCGGGAAATCCACCTTTCTACCTCAAGTCACTCCCCAACTGAAAAAGGCACCGACTTTTCAACCGCAGCCCTTTCGTTCCTTTAAAAATAAGAGAGCAAAGGGCTATTCATATCTGCCACGAGGCAGAGGTCGAGGGAAGAGACAGCAACAGGCAGCTCCTTCCCAGGAACAGAAGCCTTCCCCGGCTTCTACAAATGCCTCAGCATGACGCTGGGGCTTCTCAAGCGGACTCGGGGACGGTGGGTGGTCGTCTCAAAAATTACAGCGCGCAGTGGGCTCACTCGCAGGTAGATCCCTGGATCCTGCAGATAATATCTCAGGGGTACAGGTTGGAATTAGAGACAGATCCACCTCGCCGTTTCCTGAAGTCTGCTTTACCAACGTCCCCCTCCAAAAGGGAGACGGTTTTGGAAGCCATTCACAAGCTGTACTCTCAGCAGGTGATAGTCAAGGTACCTCTTCTACAACAAGGGAAGGGGTATTATTCCACTCTTTTTGTGGTACCGAAGCCGGATGGCTCGGTAAGGCCTATTCTAAATCTGAAGTCCTTGAACCTGTACATAAAGAAGTTCAAGTTCAAGATGGAGTCACTCAGAGCAGTGATAGCGAACCTGGAAGAGGGGGACTTTATGGTATCCTTGGACATCAAGGATGCGTATCTCCACGTTCCAATTTACCCCTCACACCAGGGGTACCTCAGGTTCGTTGTACAAAACTGTCACTATCAGTTTCAGACGCTGCCGTTCGGATTGTCCACGGCACCTCGGGTCTTTACAAAGGTAATGGCCGAGATGATGATTCTTCTTCGAAGAAAAGGCATATTAATTATCCCATACTTGGACGATCTCCTAATAAGGGCAAGGTCCAGAGAACAGCTAGAGATGGGATTAGCACTGTCGCAAGAAGTGCTAAAACAGCACGGGTGGATTCTGAATATTCCAAAATCCCAGTTAATGCCGACAACTCGTCTGCTGTTCCTAGGGATGATTCTGGACACGGTTCAGAAAAAGGTTTTTCTCCCGGAGGAAAAAGCCAAGGAGTTATCCGAGCTTGTCAGGAACCTCCTAAAACCAGGAAAGGTGTCTGTACATCAATGCACAAGAGTCCTGGGAAAAATGGTGGCTTCTTACGAAGCAATTCCATTCAGCAGATTCCACGCAAGAATTTTCCAAAGGGATCTGTTGGACAAATGGTCAGGGTCGCATCTTCAGATGCACCTGCGGATAACCCTGTCTCCAAGGACAAGGGTGTCTCTTCTGTGGTGGTTGCAGAGTGCTCATCTATTGGAGGGCCGCAGATTCGGCATACAGGATTGGATCCTGGTGACCACGGACGCCAGCCTGAGAGGCTGGGGAGCAGTCACACAAGGAAGAAACTTCCAGGGAGTATGGACGAGCCTGGAAACGTCTCTTCACATAAACATTCTGGAACTAAGAGCAATATACAATGCTCTAAGCCAGGCAGAACCTCTGCTTCAGGGAAAACCGGTGTTGATCCAGTCGGACAACATCACGGCAGTCGCCCATGTGAACAGACAGGGCGGCACAAGAAGCAGGAGTGCAATGGCAGAAGCTGCAAGGATTCTTCGCTGGGCAGAGAATCATGTGATAGCACTGTCAGCAGTGTTCATCCCGGGAGTGGACAACTGGGAAGCAGACTTCCTCAGCAGACACGATCTTCACCCGGGAGAGTGGGGACTTCATCCAGAAGTCTTCCACTTGCTGGTAACCCGTTGGGAAAGACCAATGGTGGACATGATGGCGTCTCGCCTCAACAAAAAACTGGACAGGTATTGCGCCAGGTCAAGAGATCCGCAGGCAATAGCTGTGGACGCGCTGGTAATGCCTTGGGTGTACCAGTCGGTGTATGTGTTTCCTCCTCTGCCTCTCATACCAAAAGTATTGAGAATTATACGGCAAAGAGGCGTAAGGACGATACTAGTGGTTCCGGATTGGCCAAGAAGGACTTGGTACCCGGAACTTCAAGAGATGATCACGGAAGATCCGTGGCCTCTACCTCTAAGGAGGGACTTGCTTCAGCAGGGTCCCTGTCTGTTTCAAGACTTACCGCGGCTGCGTTTGACGGCATGGCGGTTGAACGCCGGATCCTAAAGGAAAAAGGCATGCCGGAAGAAGTCATTCCTACTTTGATTAAAGCAAGGAAGGAAGTAACCGTGCAACATTATCACCGAATTTGGCGAAAATATGTTGCGTGGTGCGAAGATCGGAGTGCTCCGACGGAGGAATTTCAACTGGGTCGATTCCTACATTTCCTGCAATCAGGATTGTCTATGGGTCTCAAATTGGGATCTATTAAGGTTCAAATTTCGGCCCTGTCGATTTTCTTTCAAAAAGAATTGGCTTCAGTCCCTGAAGTCCAGACCTTTGTTAAGGGAGTGCTACATATACAGCCTCCTGTGGTGCCTCCAGTGGCACCGTGGGATCTCAATGTGGTTTTGGACTTTCTAAAATCTCATTGGTTTGAACCACTAAAGAAGGTGGATTTGAAATATCTCACATGGAAAGTGACCATGCTTCTAGCCCTGGCTTCGGCCAGGAGAGTGTCAGAACTGGCAGCTTTATCTTACAAAAGCCCATATCTGATTTTCCATTCGGACAGGGCAGAACTGCGGACTCGTCCGCATTTTCTCCCTAAGGTGGTGTCAGCATTTCATCTGAACCAGCCTATTGTAGTGCCTGCGGCTACAAGTGACTTGGAGGACTCCAAGTTACTGGACGTTGTCAGAGCATTAAAAATATATATTGCAAGGACAGCTGGAGTCAGAAAATCTGACTCGTTGTTTATATTGTATGCACCCAACAAGATGGGTGCTCCTGCGTCTAAGCAGACGATTGCTCGTTGGATCTGTAGCACAATCCAACTTGCACATTCTGTGGCAGGCCTGCCACAGCCTAAATCTGTAAAGGCCCACTCCACAAGGAAGGTGGGCTCATCTTGGGCGGCTGCCCGAGGGGTCTCGGCATTACAACTTTGCCGAGCAGCTACGTGGTCAGGGGAGAACACGTTTGTAAAATTTTACAAATTTGATACTCTGGCTAAGGAGGACCTGGAGTTCTCTCATTCGGTGCTGCAGAGTCATCCGCACTCTCCCGCCCGTTTGGGAGCTTTGGTATAATCCCCATGGTCCTTTCAGGAACCCCAGCATCCACTAGGACGATAGAGAAAATAAGATTTTACTTACCGATAAATCTATTTCTCGGAGTCCGTAGTGGATGCTGGGCGCCCATCCCAAGTGCGGATTATCTGCAATAATTGTACATAGTTATTGTTAACTAATTCGGGTTATTGTTGAAGGAAGCCATCTTTCAGAGGCTCCGCTGTTATCATACTGTTAACTGGGTTTAGATCACAAGTTGTACGGTGTGATTGGTGTGGCTGGTATGAGTCTTACCCGGGATTCAAAATCCTCCCTTATTGTGTACGCTCGTCCGGGCACAGTACCTAACTGGAGTCTGGAGGAGGGTCATAGGGGGAGGAGCCAGTGCACACCACCTGATCTGGAAAAGCTTTACTTTTTGTGCCCTGTCTCCTGCGGAGCCGCTATTCCCCATGGTCCTTTCAGGAACCCCAGCATCCACTACGGACTCCGAGAAATAGATTTATCGGTAAGTAAAATCTTATTTTTATTTTTATAAAACAAGACACTTGCTGAAAAGCATTCCACACTACGTACTGGTAGTGGACATGGAAACTGCAACTGTAAAGTCACTTAGTACGTAGTGCACATGATCACCATGTAAGCTCCGTATGAGTCATGGTATTGCATTTACCAATGCCTGTGCTGCACCTAGAGCTGAGTGATGGTTGTGGAATTGTGTTCTCAGACATCATCCCAGAAGATCTCATAAATGCTCAATTGGGTACAGTCACATCTGGTTGGCACACTTTTCTCCCTAAATCCTCATGTTCTATTTGGTTATAAATCCTTTTAACAATGTGGTGGTTGTTGTTGGGTTTTTTTTTGGTTTTTTTTTTTGGGGGGGGGGGGTTCTTCCCCTTATGAAAAGATACCGTTTGTTTATTTAGTACACAGATACAGGTTGAGTATCCCATATCCAAATATTCCGAAATACGGAATATTCCGAAATACGTACTTTTTTGAGAGAGTGAGATAGTGAAACCTTTGTTTTTTGATGGCTTAATGTACACAAACTTTGTTTAATACACAAAGTTATTAAAAATATTGTATTAAATGACCTTCAGGCTGTGTGTATAAGGTGTATATGAAACATAAATGATTTGTGTGAATGTACACACACTTTGTTTAATGCACAAAGTTATAAAAAATATTGGCTAAAATGACCTTCAGGCTGTGTGTATAAGCTGTATATGTAACATAAATGCATTCTGTGCTTAGACTTAGGTCCCATCATCATGATACCTCATTATGGTATGCAATTATTCCAAAATACGGAAAAATCCGATATCCAAAATACCTCTGGTCCCAAGCATTTTGGATAAGGGATACTCAACCTGTATTGGGAAGTTTTATTTTTGGCCTCTGATTTAGAGCTGCTCCCTCCTGTCAGCTCTAAGCCTGTCTGAACATTAAAAATTTGTACTACCTTCAGCACAAAATGATTTTGCCTATGTCCACAATTACACCTCCTAGCTGGGTTTACTCCTTACTCTGATGATGCGCCTTAGGGGGTTATGCAATTTGCTCCGGTAATCTCAGAGCTGTTGATTTCGTCCCACTGTATATTCAATTACGGACCATTTTCGTCTGTTTTTAAGGCATTTTCGCCAATGCCTTTTCACCCGTCTTATTTATTTATTTTTTGAGAAAAGTCATTTGGCGAGAAGTGCCTCAATCTGCGAAAACAGGCCGCACTTTCACCAGCGGAGGTGAGAAAACGTGGATTCGCCTATCTACATGTTTTTCGCTCCTGCTGATTTTTTCTGCCTAGGCGAAAAAATGGTCCTGCTATTGAATAGGGCGAATCCCTAAAAATAGCAAAGTCTAGTTTTTTAACCTAGGCGAAAAAAACAGACCCTAATTGCATACCCCCAGTGTCTACCTCCTCACTCATGATCGTTCTGCTAATCCTTTTTCTGCTTATGCAACATAGCATCTGACTACCTTTCCCCATTACTTTCATGCACTGTTTATCTTTAAGTACCTGCAGTTAGTAATGCCTAGATCTTATTACTCCTCAATAGTTGCCATTGACAGTATAGGGTTTGATTCAGGTTGGAAACTGCGCATGTGCAGGACTCATTCAGCACATGTTCAGAAAGGGTCCAGCGATTGCATCACAGAGATGCGAACACCTCTTCCCTATTGACAGGCAGAGGCGTTTGGAGGAAGGGGCGGGGATGGCCAGTGTTTGTGGAAACGGCTGGCATGCTGTTCCCGGGTTCCGGGAGGCACTAAGCCAAGGACTGCATCGCAAGACGCGGTTTCCTTTGCTTTGCAAGCCGCCCTGCGACAGCAAGCCTGTGTAAACTCAGGCTTACTCAGCCTGCCGTCGCAAATGAACATCGCAACAGATGCTCACGATGTTCATTCAAAATGCGATCACTTCGCAAATGCAGGAAGTAGGTTGTATGCACCTCCACCTGCATTTGCATTGCTATGGATTGCATTTGGAATGCTGCAAACAGCTTTGCAATTGCAATCCATGCTGAATTAGGCCCATAGTCAGCTTTTGGGTTCTTTAAAACCCAAGTGAATGAATTGAAGTTTTGGGAATTGGACTGCAGTAATCACAACATGTACTATTACTCTAGTATCCCCAGATCAGCATATTCTGGTGTGTCTTATGTCTACTCTATTGCACATCATTGTGTTTTCTGCAGAAAAGCACTATTTACCTTCAACACCCCATCACATCTAAGGATATTAAATAGGCAGGTAAAAATAGTAGTTTTCCTTAGGGTAACCCTAATTGTGTTGGTATATTGGCCCTCATTCCGAGTTGTTTGCTCGCTAGCTGCTTTTAGCAGCATTGCACACGCTAAGCCGCCACCCTCTGGGAGTGTATCTTAGCTTAGCAGAATTGCGAACAAAAGATTAGCACAATTGCGAATAGAAATTTCTTAGTAGTTTCTGAGTAGCTCCAGACTTACTCAGCCATTGCGATCAGTTCAGTCAGTTTCGTTCCTGGTTTGACGTCACAAACACACCCAGCGTTCGCCCAGACACTCCCGCGTTTTTCCCAGAAACACCAGCGTTTTTTCGCACACGCCCAGAAAACCGCCAGTTTCCGCCCAGAAACACCCACTTCCTGTCAATCACAGTACGATCACCAGAACAATGAAAATTCCTCGTTATGCCGTGAGTAAAATACCTAACTTTTGTGTAAAATAACTAAGCGCATGCCCTCTGCGAACCTTGCGCATTAAGCGACTAATCGCAATATAGCGAAAATCGTCAACGAGCGAACAACTCTGAATGACCACCATTATTTGTTTAATTATGTGAGGCGCATTGTGGAAACCTGTATATTTAATATGCTTGGCGTTCCTCATTTCTTTGGGTATTTACTACCTGGATTTTTAAAAAGGACATTTGGAGACGTTGCCTCTAGCAACCAATCAGCTTATAGCTATAATATTTCAAATACTGTATATTCTATAAAATGATAGCTAGAAAATGATTGGTTGCCTCAGCAACTACTACACCTATCGTCTGTAGAACGTTTGATACATTTCCCCAATGTTATATTAAGGGGCAAGCTAATGTTATCAATGGACTTAAGTGGTAGTGGTCAATTCGATTAATTGCGTCTAAGTTGAGCCCACATATAAGCGTGGCTACATGCAGCACTTCTGATATTGGCGGACTTGTGGGTTTTTGTTCGCAGTCCCATAGGGCTGTGTACAAAAATGTTAAAGTCCAGAGCAAGATTGGGCCACGAGGGTAATGAGTTCAGATGGTGTTTCTACGCCGTTGCAATTGTAACTCGTTCCTGATTGAATAGTGTGAGCAGCTGAACAGCCAGAGCAATATATAATGTGTATCTATCTAGGTAATAAAGCTAAAGAAATCAGATACCAGAAAAAGGATCCAGGTAGAAGGGATATAATAATTATTTAGGGGAATTTGAACATCCTCCCTCTATTTATACCATTTGCACTTAGAATATGTTAAGTTCATTGCCACATTGTAGAGGATGCATGTGATGGCATTTGATGGTGTTGACTTTGTCATAAATGCAGCCTGTTTGTGTCTGTAGAAAAGATAATTGGTTTCTACGGAGATTGCAGTATCCGTACACAGTGACCATTTTCTTAATGTAGGAAGGGCTAAAAACACTGCAGGATGTATGCAAGGTCCTCCCTGTTTTGAAATACTGTTAGACCACCACTGCAGAGATTGATGATCTGGTGCTGCCATCACATGAAACCTCCTAGTAAGCAATCACCCATAGTGGGTGAGCACAAGGCAGTGATTGTGACACTGGTGCCCTTTTCCATTGTCCAGTGTTTTCTAAATGATGGAAGAAAGTTGAAACTAGAAAAATCTGTAAATACATTTTAAGTTACGTTTATTAGGTACTCTTAGTTTACAGCTATACATTGCTTTTTAAGGTAGTGTGTAAAATAATGATTTCTCTTTTTTTATTTTTAGTGTTTTTAAGCCACAAGAATCGCCAAGGATTGCTGAGGAGGACAGAACTCTGTAGAACTGAATACTGTAAATGGATTATCTACACAAGCTTCATTATGCAGTTACTACCCTTTATAAAAGGTCATGTGACGGAACTCTCACCATTGGCCCTACATTTTCTATAGAGGACAACTCTTCACTTCTGTGACTTTGTATTTGTTTATCAAAGAAACAATGGCTTAGGTTTCAAGGAGAAAATGCTCAACAAACACCAGCTTGCAAATGCAAGACCTAGTTTAGCAATCTATCTAGCATTCCGAAGTACAGATTTCTGGGAAGGGTGCTTTTTGGTTTTTCTCCTAAAATAGTATGGTGCTACAATTTTTATTATAAAGAATTATAGTAACTATGCAAAATGTTTTTATATTAAAGACATTAATGTATAAAATTGAAGGTTTCCTTCACTTTTGCAGTGGAAAAAAAGCATAAATTGTTTGGTATATAATTATAAGAAAAAATAAAGAACAACCCTTTGTGTTAGCATGTTCTCATTTTCACATAGGTAATTTACAAAGGACACCTGATGCGCACTAGAAAAGCCCTTGGTTTTGCACTGTTGTGCCTTAACTGCTGCCCTTTGTACTGTATGTCAAGAGGGCGTGCTTCCTTTCTACTCTGTATGCCTCAATCTATGGAAAAATGAACTTACTGTAAGTAGTGCCAGCTGAATATAATAAGTATCATGGGAAATCTAGGCAGTGGTACAAAAATCAAGTTGTACAGGTCCAAAAGTGCTTTTGTGCTACAGTACAGCCACTTTGCAATTCGTAAAAACCTTAAAATAGTGTGTGTGGGGGGGGGGGGGGGGGTTAATACTTCTAAATGTAGTGTTCTCTAAAGTTACATAGAAAACACTTCTCAGGTTATCTTTCACACAATTTGAAGACCTGTAGTTTGTCCTTTTTGAGTGCTGGATAAAAAAAACCTGGCATATATTCGATCTATCAATCTATCTACTTATTATGTGTTGACATATTACTGATTTTATGTGGTCAAATGATCAAAATTCTTAAGATCCCCAAAATAGGCCCTTGCTGTTTCTTTTAATTGCTTCATGTCTTCTGCCCCAAGTTGGCCCAACGGGATCCTGGCAGCCGAAATACCCACGCCAGCATCCTGACACTGTTCAGACTGTTCGGCACTGACATCCCGACTAGGATCACAATCCCAGCGCTGGAATACAGTCTGCCGGGATCCCGAATGTCTGTTTGCCTGGGCATTGGAGAGGTTAGGTTTAGGATGCGGGGGGGGGGTTAGGTTTAGGCACCCCTGGGGAGGGATGGGGTTAGGCTGTGGTGGGGGAGGGTTAGGTTTAGGCTGCCGGAAGGGAGGGTTAGAGGGGAAGGGTTAACATACTTACCCGACCCCTGTCTGGATTCTAACTATCGGGATTCCGCGATCATTATTCTGACCGCCGGCATATCAGCCCAAACCCAGCCCAACATATTTCTCATACGTCCTAGAGGATGCTGCGGACACCATTAGAACCATGGGGTATAGACAGGATCCGCAGGAGACATGGGCACTTTAAGACTTTCATAGGGGTGTGAACTGGCTCCTCCCTCTATGCCCCTCCTCCAGACTCCAGTTTAGAATCTGTGCCCAGGCAGACTGGATGCACACTGAGGAGCCCTCCTGAGTTACTCTGAAAATACTTTTAGATTTTTTATTTTCAGGGAGAACTGCTGGCAACAGTCTCCCTGCTTCGTGGGACTTATGGGAGAGAAGTCAGACCTACTTCTGTGAGTTTAAAGGCTCTGCTTCTTTGGCTACAGGACACCATTAGCTCCTGAGGGTCTGATCGCTAGGTACGCCTAGATACTATTTCCCAGAGCCCGCCGTCACCCCCACTTGCAGAGCCAGAAGACAGGTGAGTAGAAGAAGATCAGAAGACTTCAGTGACTGCTTTGAGGTACCGCACAGCGCGCCATGCTCCCACACTCAGGGGGGGGGGGGCGCCCTGGGCAGCATTTTAACCTCAAATCACTACCTGGCAAGAGCGGACTAAGTGCCAGGGCACTGTCCGGACCCCCGCCAGTATAAAAAAGTTTAAAAAAAGAGCGGGTCTGAAGCGCGCCATTACGGGGGCGGGGCTTAGCCCGGCACCATTTTCTCTCCACAAGGCTGCAGAGACGCTGGTATCTTTTCTCACACTGCTGTACAAGTAACGGTGCAAAACGGTGGGGGGGGCACAGTGATTTTGGTGCATTATATATATATTTATAAAAGCGCTGCAGGTTTGGGACATTTTCTGTAGTGTTTTCAGACCAGGTTTGGGCGCTGGGGTGTGAGCTGGCAATATCTCCCTCTGTGTCTCTCTGACAGGCTTTACTGTGGGTCTGTCCCCTATAGGCCCAGTGTATCTGCGTGTGGTGGGTGCACGTGTGTCGGCATGTCTGAGGCAGAGTGCTCTTCCCAGGAAGAAACTATGTTAGGGACAAAAACGGCTGTGGGAGTGACCCTGTCGGCACTGCCGACACCTGATTGGGTAAATGTTTTGAGTGCTTTGAATGCAAATGTGGCTCTGATAAATAAAAGACTGGATAAATCTGAGTCTCAGAACCAGGCTTGGAAGAAATCCGTAGAGGATGTGTTGTTTCAAGTCCAGACCCCCTTGGGGGTCACAAAAACGTTCATTTGCCCAGCTGGCAGACACTGATACCGACACGGACAAAACTGGCAAAGAGCATTCAGTACAGGATTGTGGCTATAAAAGATGTATTACATATCACTGAGGACCCTACTGTTCCTGATACTAAGGTCTGTATGTATAAAGAGAAGAAACCTGTGGTAACATTTCCTCCCTCATGAACTGAACACGCTTTGTGAAAAGGTTTGTGAAAGTCCTGACAAGAAGTTTCAGATTCCCAAAAGGATTGTAGTGGCGTATCCGTTTCCCTCTGGGGATAGGGAAAAATGGGAGTCACCCCCCATTGTCGACAAAGCTCTGTCACGGCTGTCCAAAAAGGTGGCTCTCCCGTCCCCTGACACGGCAGCCCTAAAGGACCCTGCAGATCGTAGACAGGAAAGTACACTGAAATCCATTTATGTCACCACGGGGTTAGCATTCTTATGACACTAGGTCATATCAGGGACGCTGCAGTCTACCTAAAGGAAGCTGCAAGAGATATTGGGATCACGGGCCAATGCCATGGCAGTCTCAGCTAGGAGAGCATTGTGGATTCATCAATGGAATGCTGATGCTGACTCTAAGAAAGCTATGGAGTCTCTACCGTATAAAGGTGGTGTGTTTGGTGACGGCCTCGCTGATTTGGTATCTATGGCTACCGCGGGTAAGTCATAATTTTTACCTTATGTGCCTGCACCACAAAAGAAAGCACACCACTATCAGATTCAGTCCTTTCTGCCCAATAAATACAGAAAGGGCCGAGGGTCTTCCTTGCTACTAGAGGAAAGGGAAAATGCAAACGATCACCGGCCGTGGCCGGTTCCCAGGAGCAGAAGTCCTCCCCGGCTTCTTCCAAGTCCACCGCATGACGCTGGGGCTCCTCTGCGGGAGTCCGCACCGGTGGGGGCACATCTCAGGCTCTTCAGTCAGTTCTGGGCTCGTTCGGCCCTAGACCCATGGGTTTTAGAAATAGTGTCCCAAGGGTACAAACTGGAGTTTCAAGATGTCCCCCCTCACCGATTTTTCAAATCAGCTTTACCAGCTTCACTTCCAGACAGGGAGGTGGTATGCTCCGCAATACAAAAATTGTGTCACAATCAAGTCATTGTCAGGGTTCCCCTGTCACAACAGGGGAAGGCTTTTATTTGAGCCTGTTCGTAGTCCCGACGCCAGATGGCTCAGTCAGACCAATCCTGAACCTCAAATCCCTCAATTTCTATCTAAAAAAATTCAAGATGGAATCTTTCCGGGCAGTGATCGCCAGTCTGGAGGAAGGGGATTTTATGGTGGCGGTAGACATAAAGGATGCCTACTTGCATGTTCCAATTTATCCCCCACATCAGGCTTACCTGAGGTTTGCAGTTCGGGATTGTCATTACCAATTTCAGACGTTGCTCTGTCCATGGCTCCGAGGGTTTTCACCAAAGTAATGGCCGAAATGATGGTTCTCCTACGCAAGCAAGGAGTCACGATTATCCCATACTTGGATGATCTCCTGATAAAGGTGAGATCCAGGGACCAATTGATGCAGAACATTACACTCTCCCTGACAATTCTGCAGCAACATGGTTGGCTCCTAAACTTGCCAAAATCACAGTTGATTCCGACAAGACGGCTGTCGTTTTTGGGAATGATTCTGGACACAGAATTACAGAGAGTTTTTCTTCCAGTGGAAAAGGCTCTGGAAATTCAGAACCTGGTCAAACAAATGCTGAAACCAACAAGAGTATCGATTCATCAATGCACTCGGTTGCTGGGGAAGATGGTGGCGGCCTACAAGGCCATTCAGTTTGGCAGATTCCATGCCAGAGTGTTTCAGTGGGACCTGTTGGACAAATGGTCCGGGTCCCATCTGCACATGCACGAAGAATAATCCTTTTCCTCGAAATGTCCGTCTCCCTGGGCACAGTTCCTATAACTGGAGTACGGAGGAGGGGCATAGAGGGAGGAGCCAGTTCACACCCCTTTGAAAGTCTTAAAGTGCCCATGTCTCCTGTGGATCCCGTTTATACCCCATGGTTCTTGATGTGACCCCAGCATCCTCTACGGACTAAGAGAAAAGGATTTACCGGTAGGTATTAAAATCCCATTTTTTTTATTTTCAGGGAGAACTGCTGGCAACAGTCTCCCTGCGTTGTGGGACTAAGGGGATCTGCTTCTGGCTACAGGACACCATTAGCTCCTGAGGGTTTGATCGCTAGGTACGCCTAGATGCTCGTTCCCAGAGCCGGCCATCACCCCCCTTACAGAGCCAGAAGTCAGAAGACAGGCGAGTAGAAGAAGATCAGAAGACTTCAGTGACGGCATTTCTGAGGGGTGGTCTTCTGTTTGCCGGCGGTCGGGCTCCCGGCGCTCAGTATACCGGCGCCGGGAGCCCGACAGCCGGAATACCGACAATTATTTTCCCTCGTGGGGGTCCACGACCCCCATAGAGGGAGAATAAAATAGTGTGGCGCGCGTAGCGCGCCACCGTGCCCGTAGCGTGGCGAGCGCAGCGAGCCCGCAAGGGGCTCATTTGCGCTCGCCAAGCTGTCGGTAAGCCGGCGGTCGGGCTCCCGGCGCCGGGATGCTGGTCGCTGGGAGCCCGACCGCTGGCCAGCCGTAGTGAACCCTTTCTGAGGTACCGCACAGCGATCGCACGCTGCGCGCCATGCTCCCACACACAGCAGCACTACAGGGTGCAGGGCTCGGGGGGGGGGGGGCGCCCTGGGCAGCAGAAAAGCCTCAAAATTAACTGGCAAGAGCGGACATAAGTGCCTAGGCACTGTTCTAACCCCTGCCAGTATAAATATATAGTTAAAAAAAGCGGGACTAAAGCGCGCCATTAAGGGGCCGGGGCTTCGTTCCTCACAGCTCAGTGCCATTTTCCTCTACACATGCTGCAGAGACGATGGTCCTTCCTCACACTTCTGATAAGTATCAGGGTGCAAAACGGACGGGGGCACAGAATATTGGTGCAATATATATATATATTTAATATAAAGCGCTGCAGGTCCGGGGCATTCTTTAGTGTTTCAGAACCGGTGATTGAGCGCTGGGTTGTGGGCTGGCAAACGCTCTCTGTGTCTCTCTGACAGACTTTACTGTGGGTCTGTCCCCTATATGCCCGGTGTGTCTGTGGGTGTTTGGTACACGTGTGTCGGCATGTCTGAGGCTGAAGGCTCTTCCCAGGAGGAGGCTGTATTAAGGACACAGCTGCGGGGGTGACCCTGTCGGCATCGTTGACACCTGATTGGGTAAATGTGTTGAATGCTAATGCGGCTCTTATTAGTAAGAGGCTAGATAAGTCTGAATCGCAAACACAGGCATGGAAGAAATCTGTGGAAGATATGTTATTCCAAAGTCAGGTCACAAAAACGTACGTTGGCCCAGTTGGCTGACACGGATACCGACACGAACACTGATTCCAGTGTCGACTATAGCGATTCCAGGTTAGACCCAAAATTGGCAAAAAGCATTCAGTACATGATTGTGGCAGTTAAAGATGTGTTACATATCACTGAGGACCCAGCTATCCCTGATAAAAGGGTCTGTATGTATAAAGAAAGGAAACCTGATATAACGTTTCCTCCCTCTCATGAACTGAACATGCTGTTTGGGAAGGTCCTGACAGAAAGTTCCAGATTCCCAAAAGAATTATGGCAGCTTATCCGTTTCCCTCGACGGATAGAGAAAAGTGGGAGTCACCCCCCACTGTGGACAAGGCCTTGTCTCGTTTGTCTAAAAAGGTAGCTCTCCCGTCACCTGACACGGCGGCCCTTAAGGATCCTGCAGATCGTAAACAAGAGACTACGTTGAAGTCCATTTATGTGACCACAGGTACACTACTCCGACCTGTCATTGCGTCTGCGTGGGTAAGTAGTGCTATCGAAAAGTGGGCAGACAACTTGTCTTCTGAAATAGATACCCTAGATAGGGATAGCGTACTCTTGACGCTGGGTTATATCAAGGACGCTGCAGCATACGTTAAGGAAGCTGCGAGAGATATTGGTCTTTTGGGATCAAAGGCCAATGGCATGGCTGTCTCAGCTAGGCGTGCGTTGTGGATTCACCAATGGAATGTTGATGCAGACTCCAAGAAAAGTATGGAATCTCTGCCATATAAAGGGAAGGCCTTATTTGGAGACGGCCTTGATGATTTGGTGTCTACAGCTACCGCGGGTAAGTCATCCTTTTTACCTTCTGTTCCTCCACAACAAAAGAAAATGCACCATTATCAGATGCAGTCCTTTCGGCCCAATAAATTCAGAAAGGGCCGAGGTTCTTCCTTCCTTGCTACTAGAGGAAGAGGTAAACAATCACCAGCCTTGTCAGGCTCCCAGGAGCAGAAGTCCTACCAGGCTTCTGCCTATTCCACCGCATGACGTTGGGGCTCCTATGCGGGAGTCCGCACCAGCGGGGGCCCGTCTCAAACTCTTCAATCAGTTTTGGGTTCATTCGAACCTAGACCCTTGGATTTTACAAATAGTATCCCAAGGGTACAAGCTAGAGTTTCAAGACGTTCCCCCTCGCCGTTTTTTCAAATCGGCCTTACCAGCTTCTATTCCAGACAGGAAGGTAGTTTGCAACGCAATACGAAAATTGTGTCAAAATCAAGTTATCGTCAAGGTTCCCCAGTCACAACAGGGAGAAGGTTTTTATTTGAGCCTGTTTGTGGTCCCGAAGCCGGGGCGGCTCGGTCAGACCAATACTAAACCTGAAATCCCTGAATTTCTACCTAAGGAGATTCAAATTCAAGATGGAGTCTCTCCGAGCAGTGATCTCCAGTCTGGAGGAAGGGGATTTTATGGTGTCGGTGGACATAAAAGATGCCTACTTACATGTTCCCATTTCTCATACGTCCTAGAGGATGCTGGGGTCACATCAAGAACCATGGGGTATAGACGGGATCCGCAGGAGACATGGGCACTTTAAGACTTTCAAAGGGGTGTGAACTGGCTCCTCCCTCTATGCCCCTCCTCCAGACTCCAGTTTAGAATTGTGCCCAGGGAGACTGGATGCACTCTGAGGAGCTCTACTGAGTTTCTCTGAAAAGACTTTTATGTTAGGTTTTTTATTTTCAGGGCAACAGTCTCCCTGCTTCGTGGGACTTAGGGGAGAGAAGTCAGACCTACTTCTAGTGAGTTTAAAGGCTCTGCTTCTTGGCTACAGGACACCATTAGCTCCTGAGGGTCTGATCGCTAGGTACGCCTAGATGCTCGTTCCCAGAGCCGGCCGTCACCCCCCTTGCAAAGCCAGAAGTCAGAAGACTTCAGTGACGGCTTCTGAGGAACCGCACAGCGTTCGCGCTGCGCGCCATGCTCCCACACACAGCGGCACTACAGGGTGCAGGGGGGGGTGGGGGCACCCTGGGCAGCATACAAACCTCTATATGACACTGGCAACAGGGGACATAGTGCCAGGGCACTGTCCTAACCCCCGCCAGTATAAAGTTTTGGAAAAATAGCGGGACTGAAGCGCGCCATTATGGGGGCGGAGCTTAGCCCTCACAGCTCACACAGCCAGCGCCATTTTCTCTACACAGGCTGCAGAGATGCTGGTCCTTCCTCTCACTGCTGCATAAGTATCAGGGTGAAAACGGGGGGGGGGGGGGCACAGTAAATTTGGTGCAATATCTGTTGATTATCAAAGCGCTGCAGGTCTGGGGCATTATTTAGTGTTTTCAGAACCG
Source organism: Pseudophryne corroboree (assembly GCF_028390025.1). Lineage (NCBI taxonomy): Eukaryota > Metazoa > Chordata > Amphibia > Anura > Myobatrachidae > Pseudophryne > Pseudophryne corroboree. The sequence continues at coordinate 489,197,241 of NC_086445.1, read as the reverse complement.
TTGGGGAAGCGCTGGGTTGTGAGCTGGCAAACTCCCTCTGTCTCTCTCTGACAGACTTTAGGTGGGTCTGTCCCCTATATGCCCAGTGTGTCTGTGAGGGGTGAATACACGTGTGTCGGCATGTCTGAGGCGGAGTGCTCTTCCCAGGAGGAGACTGTATTAGGGACACAAACGGCTGTGGGAGTGACCCTGTCGGCACCGCCGACTCCTGATTGGGTAAATGTGATGAATGCTAATGTGGCTCTTATTAATAAGAGATTGGATAAACCTGAGTCTCAAGGGGGGTACTCACGGAGAGATCCATGCTTAAAATCTAAGCAATCTGACTAGATTGCTTAGATTTTAAGCACAGATCACTCGTGTGTATCCCCCACAGCGATAGCGATGCGCGTCGCCGCGCATCGCTATCGCTGGTGCTAGATTGGCCTGCATGCAGGCCAATCTAGCACGTCGCTCATTTCACCCGCTGGGTGAAATGAGCGGCCCCCGTCCTCCCCCGCATCGCTCAGCACACATCGCGCTGTGCTGAGCAGCGGGAGAGATGTGTGCTGAGCGGTTCGCTCAGCACACATCTCTCCCGTGTATATGGGCCTTCAGAATCAGGCATGGAAGAAATCTGTGGAGGATGTATTGTTACAAGTCCAGACACCCTCAGGGTCACAAAAGAGATCATTTGCCCAGTTGGCAGACACAGATACCGACACGGACTCTGACTCCAGTGTCGACTATAGTGATACCAGATTAGATCCAAAATTGACAAAGAGCATTCGGTACATGATTGTGGTGATAAAAGATGTATTACATATCTCGGAGGACCCTCTTGTTCCTGACAAAAGGGTCTGTATGTATAAGGGGAAGAAGCCTGAGGTAACGTTTCCTCCCTCTCATGAACTGAACACTCTATTTGTAAAGGTTTGGGAAAATCCTGACAAAAAGGTTTCAGAGTCCCAAAAGGATTCAGGTGACGTATCCGTTTCCCTCTGGGGATAGAGAAAAGTGGGAGTCACCACCCATTGGGGACAAGACTCTATCACAGCTGTCCAAAAAGGTGGCTCTTCCATCCCCTGACACGGCAGCCCTTAAGGATCCTGCGGATCGTAGGCAGGAAACTACATTGAAATCCATTTATGTCACCACAGGTACGCTGCTCAGGCCAGCCATTGCATGTGCGTGGGTGAGTAGTGCAATCGAAAAATGGGCAGATAACTTGTCATCTTATATAGATACCCTGGATAGGGATATCGTTCTATTGACACTAGGTTATATCAGGGACGCTGCAGCCTACCTAAAGGAAGCTGCGAGGGATATTGGCCTTTTGGGTGCAAAGGCCAATGCTATGGCAGTCTCAGCTAGGCGAGCATTGTGGATTCATCAATGGAATGCTGATGCCGACTCTAAGAAAAATATGGAATCTCTACAATATAGAGGTGGTGTCTTGTTTGGTAACGGCCTCGAAAGGCCGAGGTTCTTCCTTCCTTGCTACTAGAGGAAGGGGGAAAGGAGAAAAGTCACCGGCAGTGGCAGGTTCCCAGGAGCAGAAGTCCTCCCCGGCTTCTGCAAAATCCACCGCATGACACTGGGGCTCCTCTGTGGGAGTCCGCACCGGTGGGGGCGCGTCTCAAACTCTTCAGTCAGTTCTGGGCTCGTTCGGCCCTGAACCCATGGGTTTGGAAACAGTGTCCCAGGGGTACAAACTAGAGTTTCAAGACGTTCCCCCTCGCTGATTTTTCATATCGGCCTTACCAGCTTCTCTTCCGGACAGGGAGGTTGTATGCGACGCAATACAAAAGTTGTGTCAAAATCAGGTCATTATCAAGGTTCCCCCGTCACAACAGGGAGAAGGATTTTTTCGAGCCTGTTCGTGGTCCCGAAACCGGAAGGCTCGGTCAGACCAATCCTGAATCTAAAATCCCTCAATTTCTACTTAAGAAAATTCAAATTCAAGATGGAATCTCTCTGGGCGGTGATCTCCACTCTGGAGCAAGGGGATTTTATGGTGTCGGTAGACATAAAGGATGCCTACTTGCATGTTCCAATTTATCCTCCGCATCAGGCTTACCTGAGGTATGCAGTTCAGGAGTGTCATTACCAATTTCAGACGTTGCCTTTGGTCTGTCCACGGCTCTGAGGGTTTTCACCAAAGTAATGGCGGAAATGATGGTTCTCCTGCGCAAGCAGGGAGTCACAATTATCCCGTACTTGGATGATCTCCTGATAAAGGCGAGATCCATGGACCAGTTACTGCAGAGCATTACGCTCTCCCTGACAGTTCTGCAACAACATGGTTGGCTCCTAAACTTGCCGAAATCACAGTTGTTGCCGGCGACGCGGCTGTCGCTTTTGGGAATGATTCTGGACACAGAATTACAGAGTTTTTCTTCCAGTGGAAAAAGCTCTGGAAATTCAGAACCTGGTCAAACAAATTCTGAAACCGGCAAGAGTGTCAATCCATCAGTGCACTTGGTTACTGGGTAAAATGGTGGCGGCCTCCGAGGCCATTCAGTTTGGCAGATTCCATGCCAGAGTGTTTCAGTGGGACCTGTTGGACAAGTGGTCCGGATCCCACGTGCACATGCACCAAAGAATAATCCTGTCTTCCAGGACCAGAATCTCACTCCTGTGGTGGCTGAACAGCTCTCACCTCCTAGAGGGGCGCAGGTTCGGGATCCAGGACTGGATCCTGGTAACCATGGATGCGAGTCTCCGAGGCTGGGGACCAGTCACACAGGGGGAAAACTTCCAGGGAAGATGGCCAAGCCAAGAAACTTGTCTACACATAAACGTTCTGGTTACTTAGTTCAGTGCTGCTTAGTTCTTGGTTAAGTACTGTTTTGTTACTTGGTTAAGTAATATTGGGGGTCATTCCGAGTTGTTCGCTCGTTATGTTTTTATCGCATCGGAGCGATTAGTCGCTACTGCGCATGCGCAATGTCTGCAGTGCGACTGCGCCAAGTAAATTTGCTATGCAGTTAGGAATTTTACTCACGGCATTACAAGGTTTTTTCTTCGTTCTGGTGATCGTAATGTGATTGACAGGAAGTGGGTGTTTCTGGGCGGAAACTGGCCGTTTTATGGGTGTGTGCGAAAAAACGCTACCGTTTCTGGGAAAAACGCGGGAGTGGCTGGAGAAACGGAGGAGTGTCTGGGCGAACGCTGGGTGTGTTTGTGATGTCAAACCAGGAACGACAAGCACTGGACTGATCGCACTGGCAGAGTAAGTCTTGAGCTACTCAGAAACTGCTTAGAAGTGTCTATTCGCAATTTTGCTAATCTTTCGTTCGCAATTTTGATAAGCTAGGATTCACTCCCAGTAGGCTGCGGCTTAGCGTGTGCAAAGCTGCTAAAAGCAGCTTGCGAGCGAACAACTCGGAATGACCACCATTGTTCGCCTTGTGTGAATCTCGCCACTATCTGTGTAAAATCCTTCTCTCAAAGTTGTCTGTCTCCTCGGGCACAGTTTCTAGACTGAGAATGGTAGGAGGGGCATAGAGGGAAGAGCCAGCCCACACTCTCAAACTCTTACAGTGCCAGTGGCTCCTAGTGGACCCGTCTATACCCCATGGTACTAATGTGGACTCCTGCATCCTCTACGGACTACGAGAAAAGGATTTACCGGTAGGTAATTATAATCCTATTTCTCTTACGTCCAAGAGGATGCTGGGGACTCCATAAGGATCATGGGGTATAGACAGGCTCCGCAGGAGACATGGGCACTCTAAAGACTTTAAATGGGTGTGCACTGGCTCCTCCCTCTATGCCCCTCCTCCAGACCTCAGTTAGATCCTGTGCCCAGAGGCGACTGGATGCACTGCAGGGGAGCTCTCCTGAGTTTCTCTGAAAAAGACTTTTGTTAGGTTTTTTATTTTCAGGGAGCACTGCTGGCAACAGGCTCCCTGCATCGTGGGACTGAGGGGAGAGAAGCAGACCTACTTAAATGATAGGCTCTGCTTCTTAGGCTACTGGACACCATTAGCTCCAGAGGGTCGGAACACAGGTCTCATCCTCGCTGTTCGTCCCGGAGCCGCGCCGCCGTCCTCCTCACAGAGCCGTTAGATAGAAGCCGGGTGAGTATAAGAAGAAAGAAGACTTCAAAGGCGGCAGAAGACTTCAGATCTTCACTGAGGTACCGCGCAGCGGTAACGCTACGCGCCATTGCTCCCACACTCACTGACGGCACTGTAAGGGTGCAGGGCGCAGGGGGGGCGCCCTGGGCAGCAATTATAAACCTCTAGGGACACTGGCATAGCTATATAATATACTGCGGAGACAGTATATTACAGAAACCCCCAAAGATTTGAGCGGGACCGAAGCCCGCCGTTGAGGGGGCGGAGCTTGATCCTCCAGCACTAACCAGCGCCATTTTCTCCGCAGCACGCTGCAGAGAAGCTGGCTCCCCGGACTCTCCCCTGCTGAACGCAAGTACAGAGGGCAAAAAAGAGGGGGGGTGCACATTTATTTGGCGCAGTGACTGTATTATTATATTTATATAAAAGCGCTGTACTGACTGGGATTTTATTCCAGTGTCCGGTGGCGCTGGGTGTGTGCTGGCATACTCTCTCTCTGTCTCTCCAAAGGGCCTTATTGGGGGACTGTCTCCATATAGATATACATCCCTGAGTGTGTGGGAGTGTCGGTACGTGTGTGCCGGCATGTCTGAAGCGGAAGGCTCATCTAAGGAGGAGGTGGAGCAGATGATTGTGGTGTCTCCGTCGGCGATGCTGACACCTGATTGGTTGGATATGTGGAATGTTTTAAATGCAAATGTGTCTTTATTACATAAGAGATTGGACAAAGCAGAGTCCAGGGAAATAACAGGGACTCAATTTGACTGTGTCACAGGGCCCTTCAGGGTCACAGAAACGTCCCCTGTCCCACATAGCATACACTGATACCGACACGGATTCGGACTCCAGTGTCGACTATGATGATGCGAGGTTACACCCAAGGGTGGCCAAGAGTATTCATTATATGATTATTGCAATAAAAGATGTTTTGCATATCACAGATGACCCCGAGGGTATGCATGTTTAAGGAAAAGAAACCTGAGGTAACCTTTCCCCCATCTCATGAGCTGAACGCTTTATTTGAAAAGGCTTGGGAAACTCCAGACAAGAAACTGCAGATTCCCAAGAGAATTCTTATGGCGTACCCTTTCCCCGCGCAGGATAGGTTTCGGCGGGAATCCTCGCCCAGGGTGGACAAGGCTTTGACGCGCTTGTCCAAAAAGGTGGCACTACCATCTCCAGACACGGCAGCCCTCAGGGATCCTGCTGATCGCAGACAGGAAACTGCCTTAAAATCAATTTATACACATACGGGTGCCTTGCTCAGACCGGCAGTAACGTCGGCATGGGTATGTAGCGCAGTAGCAGCATGGGCAGATAACTTGTCATCTGACATTGACACCCTAGATAGGGATAGCATTTTATTGACCTTGGGTCACATTAAAGACGCAGCCTTATATATGAGAGACGCTGCGAGAGACGTTAGACTGTTAGGTTCAAGAGCCAACTGTCAGGTCTCTGGTTTTGTCTGTCCCCGGCGGGGGCGCTAGTGGGTCAGTGTTGGTGCGATGTACAAAGCGGGGAGGCAATATGAAAGTCCTGCACATAAGCGCTGATATTTATTAATGCAACGCAGATGGTATAATACTGAATACAATGGAAACCGGTAATGTGGAAAACTATGACAGGTAACTGAATCCAAACAACTTAAAAGTCTCTCTTGCAGCAGAACGTAAAATAACTTGATAATGAATGCAGGTGAAATAACAGAACTCCAGTAGTATTTGGAAATACACAGTCTCTGAATAACACAGGGCAAACTGATAATGGTTAGGAAAGCAGAACTCCGGAATATATGAGTAACTCACAGTCTCTGTAAAGCACAAGTCCATAAAGCCACACTGAGGCTAAAGCAGGAGACAGCCTCTAAGCCAGTAGATGTTATACTGCTGAGTTGCACAGATGGTATGCTGACAATTAGTGCACAGGTAAGTAATGAGAAAGAACACCTGAGGAGAGTCTCTTACTGCTGATGGGTTTGAAGCTGGATGTAGCTGAAGTCCGGAGTAACAGGAGAGCTGTAGAAATGGAAACTGGAACAAATGAGGTAACCACAGGGGAACGCTGGAAACAGGAACGCAGGAACTGGGAGAACTAAACACAGGGTATGTGACTCGTTGTCCGAGGCGATGAGAGTGAGCCCCGGACAGGAACTTATACCCCTTGCTCAGCAGTGATTGGTCGCAGTGTTCTGGCTGGAAACACAGGGCTGGATTAGATGCCGGGATTAGCTGAGTGCAGGTGTCATGGCAGCGTCCATACAGACCGAATGCCGGCACACATTGGAACACAAACGCAGGACCAGACTCAGGGGCACTCAGCGACGCGGGAGATGACGCTCGCAGTCACCGCATCCATGCAGCTGCGACTGGGACCATGACCTCCGGAGGCCTGCATACCAGCGCGCTGGTAGGTGCAACACAGCTGACTGCCGATTCCTGACACCAACGCCATGGCAATTTCTGCTAGGCGAGCCTTGTGGACCCGCCAATGGACGGGTGATGCCGATTCAAAGAGACATATGGAAACTTTACCTTACAAGGGTGAGGTTTTATTTGGGGAGGGCCTCGCGGACCTGGTTTCCACAGCTACCGCGGGTAAATCTTTTTTGCCTTATGTTCCCCCACAGCAAAAGAAAACACCACAATATCAGATGCAGTCCTTTCGGTCGCATAAGTCCAGAAGAGGTCGGGGCTCTTCCTTCCTCGCCAGAGGTAAGGGTAGAGGGGAAAAAATGCCTGCTACGGCTAGTTCCCAGGAGCAGAAGTCCTCCCCGGTTTCTACTAAATCCACCGCATGACGCTGGGGCTCCACTGAGGGAGTCCGCGCCGGTGGGGGCACGTCTTCGACTCTTCAGCCAGGTCTGGGTTCTGTCAGACGTGGATCCTTGGGTGATGGAAATTGTATCCCAAGGCTACAAACTGGAATTCGAAGAGGTGCCTCCTCGCCGATTTTTCAAGTCGGCTTTGCCAGCTTCTCCCCCAGAGAGGGAAATAGTTTTAACTGCAATTCAAAAGCTGTGCCAACAGCAAGTGATTATCAAGGTTCCCCTAGTCCAACAGGGGAAAGGGTACTATTCAACCCTGTTTGTGGTCCCGAAACCGGATGGCTCGGTCAGACCCATTCTGAATCTAAAATACCTAAACCTGTACTTGAAAAAGTTCAAATTCAAAATGGAATCGCTCCGGGCAGTGATCTCCAGCCTGGAAGGGGGGGGGGGATTTTATGGTGTCACTAGACATAAAAGATGCATACCTTCATGTCCCTATATATCCTCCTCATCAGGCGTACCTGAGATTCACTGTACAGGACTGTCATTACCAGTTTGAGACGTTGCCGTTTGGGCTTTTCACGGCCCCGAGGACTTTCACCAAGGTAATGGCGGAAATGATGGTGCTCCTGCGCAGGCAGGGAGTCACAATTATCCCGTACTTGGACGATCTCCTGATAAAAGCGAGATCGAGAAATCAATTGCTGAAAAGCGTGTCGCTCTCCCTGAGAGTGCTGCAGCAGCATGGTTGGATTCTAAATCTACCAAAGTCACAATTGATTCCAACGACTCGGCTATCATTATTCGGCATGATTCTGGACACGGAACAGAAGAGGGTTTTTCTCCCAATGGAAAAAGCCCAAGAACTCCAGAACATGGTCAAAGACCTGCTAAAACCAAAAAGAGTGTCAGTTCATCAATGCACTCGAGTTCTGGGAAAAATGGTGGCGGCCTACGAGGCCATCCCCTTCGGCAGGTTCCATGTGAGGACATTTCAGTGGGACCTTCTGGACAAGTGGTCCGGGTCCCATCTACAAATACATCAGAAAATAAGCCTGTCCCCCAGGGCCAGGGTGTCTCTCCTGTGGTGGCTGCAGAGTGCTCACCTTCTAGAGGGTCGCAAGTTCGGCATTCAAGACTGGGTTCTGGTGACCACGGTGACCATGGACCCGAGCCACCGAGGATGGGGAGCAGTCACACAAGGAAGAAATTTTCAGGGACTATGATTCAATCAGACAACGTCACAGCCGTGGCTCATGTAAACCGCCAAGGCGGGACAAGGAGCAGAGTGGCAATGGTGGAAGCCACTAGGATTCTTCGCTGGGTGGAAAATCACGTAAGCGCTCTGTCAGCAGTCTTCATTCCGGGAGTGGACAACTGGGAAGCAGACTTCCTCAGCAGACACGATCTCCATCCAGGAGAGTGGGGACTTCATCAAGAAGTTTTTGCAGAGATAACAAGTCATTGGGGACTTCCTCAAATAGACATGATGGCGTCACGCCTCAACAAGAAGCTTCGTAGGTATTGTGCCAGGTCAGGGGACCATCAGGCAGTAGCGGTAGATGCCCTGGTGACACCATGGGTGTTTTAGTTGGTCTATGTGTTCCCTCCTCTTCCTCTCATCTCAAAAATATTGAGAATCATAAGAAGAAAAAGAGTGCAGACAATACTCATTGTTCCAGATTGGCCTCGAAGGGCCTGGTATTCAGATCTTCAGGAAATGCTCACAGAAGATCCGTGGCCTCTTCTTCTCAGGGAATACCTGTTGCAGCAGGGGCCCTGCGTGTTCCAAGACTTACCGCGGTTATGTTTGACGGCATGGCGGTTGAACACCGAATCCTAGCTGGGAAAGGTATTCCGGTGGAAGTCATCCCTACTCTGATAAAGGCTAGGAAGGGGGTGACGGCGAAACATCACCGTATCTGGAGGAAGTATGTATCTTGGTGTGAAGCCAAGAAAGCTCCTACGGAAGATTTCCATCTGGGCCGTTTTCTCCACTTTCTACAGACAGGAGTGGATATGGGCCTAAAGTTAGGCTCTATTAAGGTACAGATTTCAGCCCTATCTATTTTCTTTCAGAAGGAATTGGCTTCTCTCCCAGAAGCCCAGACTTTTGTAAAGGGAGTGCTGCACATCCAGCCTCCTTTTGTGCCCCCAGTGGCACCATGGGACCTTAACGTGGTGTTACGGTTCCTAAAATCTCACTGGTTTGAACCTCTTCAAACGGTTGAATTAAAATTTCTCACTTGGAAGGTGGTCATGTTGTTGGCCTTGGCATCTGCAAGGCGGGTGTCCGAATTGGCGGCTTTGTCTCACAAAAGCCCCTATCTGATTTTCCATGTGGATAGAGCAGAGTTGAGGACTCGTCCTCAATTTTTGCCTAAGGTGGTTTCATCGTTTCATATGAACCAACCTATTGTGGTGCCTGTGGCTACGGGTGACTTGGAGGATTCCAAGTCCCTTGATGTAGTCAGGGCCTTAAAAATTTATGTAGCCAGGACGGCTCGGTTTAGGAAAACAGAGGCACTGTTTGTCCTGTATGCAGCCAACAAGGTTGGCGCTCCTGCTTCTAAGCAGACTATTGCTCGCTGGATCTGTAACACGATTCAGCAGGCTCATTCTACGGCTGGATTGCCGTTACCAAATTCAGTTAAGGCCCATTCCACTAGGAAGGTGGGCTCTACTTGGGCGGCTGCCCGAGGCGTCTCGGCTTTACAGCTTTGCCGAGCAGCTACTTGGTCGGGTTCAAACACTTTGCAAAGTTCTACAAGTTTGATACCCTGGCTGATGAGGACCTCGTGTTTGCTCAATCGGTGCTGCAGAGTCATCCGCACTCTCCCGCCCGGTCTGGAGCTTTGGTATAATCCCATAGTCCTTACGGAGTCCCCAGCATCCTCTAGGACGTAAGAGAAAATAAGATTTTAAACCTGCCAGTAAATCTTTTTCTCCTAGTCCGTAGAGGATGCCGGGCGCCCGTCCCAGTGCGGACATATTTCTGCAAGGCTTGTATATAGTTATTGTTTACATAAGGGTTATGTTACAGTTAAGATCAGTCTGTGGCTGATGCTGTTTTGTTCATACTGTTAACTGGTGGCGTATATTCCCTGTTGTACGGTGTGGATGGTGTGGGCTTGTTTGAATCTTGCCCTTAGATTAACAAAAATCCTTTCCTCGTACTGTCCGTCTCCTCTGGGCACAGTTCTTTAACTGAGGTCGGGAGAAGGGGCATAGAGGGAGGAGCCAGTGCACACCCATCTAAAGTCTTTAGAGTGCCCATGTCTCCTGCGGAGCCCGTCTATACCCCATGGTCCTTACGGAGTCCCCAGCATGCTCTACGGACTAGGAGAAAAAGATTTACCGGTAGGTTTAAAATCTTATTTTTATCTCTCCATCCAAGGCTTAGTGAATAGATCCCTTGGACACTATTACATATGCCCACTGGACTTAATTATGGTGAAACCTACTCTCCTGCGGCAAGGTATGGTAAATTATTGCCATACAGTGCCTTGCTACAGTATTCACCCCTTTGCATTTTTCATGTTTTTGTTGCCTCACAACCTGGAATTAAAATGGATTGTTTGAAGGTTTGCATCATTTAATTCACAGAACATGCCTACAACTTTGAATATTTTTTTTTCTTTATTGTGAAGCAAACAACAAATAGGACAAAATAACAGAAAACTTCAGCGTGCATAACTATTCACCCCCCTAAAGTCAGTACTTTGTAGAGCCACCTTTTGCGGCAATTACTGCCTTAATTCGCTTTGGATAAGTCTCTATGAGCTTGCCACTGGGATTTTTGTCCATTCCTCAAGGCAAAACTGCTCCAGCTCCTTCATGTTGAATGGTTTCCACTTGTGAACAGCAATATTCACGTCTGACCACAGATTCTCAATTGGATTGAGAGCTGGGCTTTGACTAGGCCATTCCAACACATGTTTCCCCTTAAACTACTCTAGTGTTGCTTTAGCAGTATGCGTCGGGCAGAGCCGGATTAAGGCTCTGGGAGGCCCGGGGCACTTCAGAGAGCGAGGCCCCTAATTAAAATGCAGGCAGCTGAGTTATTTTATATATATATATATATATATACACTGCTCAAAAAAATAAAGGGAACACTTAAACAACACAATTTAACTCCAAGTCAATCACACTTCTGTGAAATCAAACTGTCCACTTAGGAAGCAACACTGATTGACAATCAATTTCATATGCTGTTGTGCAAATGGAATAGACAACAGGTGGAAATTATAGGCAATTAGCAAGACACCCCCAATAAAGGAGTTGTTCTTAAGGTGCTGACCACAGACCACTTCTCAGCTCCTATGCTTTCTGGCTGATGTTTTGGTCACTTTTGAAAGCTGGTGGTGCTTTCACTCTAGTGGTAGCATGAGACGGAGTCTACAACCCACACAAGTGGCTCAGGTAGTGCGGCTCATCCAGGATGGCACATCAATGCGAGCTGTGGCAAGAAGGTTTGCTGTGTCTGTCAGCGTAGTGTCCAGAGCATGGAGGCGCTACCAGGAGACAGGCCAGTACATCAGGAGACGTGGAGGAGGCCGTAGGAGGGCAACAACCCAGCAGCAGGACCGCTACCTCCGCCTTTGTGCAAGGAGGAACAGGAGGAGCACTGCCAGAGCCCTGCAAAATGACCTCCAGCAAGCCACAAATGTGCATGTGTCTACTCAAACGATCAGAAACAGACTCCATGAGGGTGGTATGAGGGCCCGACGTCCATAGGTGGGGGTTTTGCTTACAGTCCAACACCGTGCAGGACGTTTGGCATTTGCCAGAGAACACCAAGATTGGCAAATTTGCCACTGGCGCTCTGTGCTCTTCACAGATGAAAGCAGGTTCTCACTGAGCACATGTGACAGACGTGACAGAGTCTGGAGACGCCAAGGAGAACGTTCTGCTGCCTGCAACATCCTCCAGCATGACCGGTTTGGCAGTGGGTCAGTAATGGTGTGGGGTGGCATTTCTTTGGGGGGCCGCACAGCCCTCCATGTGCTCGCCAGAGGTAGCCTGACTGCCATTAGGTACCGAGATGAGATCCTCAGACCCCTTGTGAGACCATATGCTGGTGCGGTTGGCCCTGGGTTCCTCCTAATGCAAGACAATGCTAGACCCCATGTGGCTGGAGTGTGTCAGCAGTTCCTGCAAAACGAAGGCATTGATGCTATGGACTGGCCCGCCCGTTCCCCAGACCTGAATCCAATTGAGCACATCTGGGACATCATGTCTCGCTCCATCCACCAACGCCACGTTGCACCACAGACTGTCCAGGAGTTGGCGGATGCTTTAGTCCAGGTCTGGGAGGAGATTCCTCAGGAGACCATCCGTCACCTCATCAGGAGCATGCCCAGGCGTTGTAGGGAGGTCATACAGGCACGTGGAGGCCACACACACTACTGAGCCTCATTTTGACTTGTTTTAAGGACATTACATCAAAGTTGGATCAGCCTGTAGTGTGTTTTTCCACTTTAATTTTGAGTGTGACTCCAAATCCAGACCTCCATGGGTTAATACATTTTATTTCCATTGATAATTTTTGTGTGATTTTGTTGTCAGCACATTCAACTATGTAAAGAACAAAGTACTTAATAAGAATATTTCATTCATTCAGATCTAGAATATGTTATTTTAGTGTTCCCTTTATTTTTTTGAGCAGTGTATATATATATATATACACACACACATACATACACATATACTTACATACACATAAATATACATATATACACACGCACATACAGTATATGTTTACATATACAGGTTGAGTATCCCATATCCAAATATCCGAAATACGGAATATTCCGAAATACGGACTTTTTTGAGCGAGAGTGAGATAGTGAAACTTTTGTTTTCTGATGGTTCAATGTACACAAACTTTGTTTAATACACACAGTTATTAAAAATATTGTATTAAATTACCTTCAGACTGTGTATATAAGGTGTATATGAAACAAATGAATTGTGTGAATGTAGACACACTTTGTTTAATGCACAAAGTTATAAAAAATATTGGCTAAAATTACCTTCAGGCTGTGTTTATAAGGTGCATATAAAACATAAATGCATTCTGTGCTTAAATTTAGGTCCCATTGCCATGATATCTCATTATGGTATGCAATTATTCCAAAATACGGAAAAATCCGATATCCAAAATACCTCTGGTCCCAAGCATTTTGGATAAGGGATACTCAACCTGTACTGTAAATGCACACACAGATACAGTATATACACAGAGATACAGTGGGGCAAAAAAGTATTTGGACAGCCACCAATTGTGCAAGTTAACCCACTTAAAAAGATGAGAGAGGTCTGTAATTTCCATCATAGGTACACTTCAACTGTGAGAGACAGAATCTGAAGGGGGAAAAAATCAGGAAATCACATTGTATGATTTTTTTAAACAATTAACTTGTATATTCTTGTGGAAAATTTATATTTGGACACCTACCACGCAGCAAGATTTCTGGCTCTCACAGACCTGTTACTTCTATCCTCCACTCCTTACCTGTATTAATGGCACCTGTTTGAACTGGTTATCTGTATAAAAGACACCTGTCCACACCCTCACACTGCTACCTCTCCACCATGGCCAAGACCAGAAAGCTGTCTATGGACACCAGGGACAAAATTGTAGAGCTGCACAAGGCTGGGATGAGCTACTCGACAATAGGCAAGCAGCATGGTGAGAAGAGATCAACTGTTGGCACAATTATTAAAAATTGAAGAAATACAAGATCACTGACAATCTCCCTCGACCTGGGGCTCCATGCAAGATCTCACCTCGTGGGGTATCAATGATATTGAGAACGGTGAGGAATCAGCCCAGAACTACACGGGGGGACCTGGTCAATGACCTCAAGAGACCTGGGACCACAGTCACAAAGGTTACCATTAGTAACACACTATGTCATCATGGATTGAAATCCTGCAGCGCTCGAAAGGTCCCCCTACTTAAGCCAGCACATGTCCAGGCCCGTCTAAAAAGTTTGCCAGTGACCATCTTGATGATCCAGAGGAGGATTGGCAGAATGTAATGTGGTCAGATGAGAGCAAAATCGAACATTTTGGTATAAACTCCACTCGCCGTGTTTGGAGGGAGAAGAATGATGAATGGCATCCCAAGAACACCATACCCACTGTGAAGCATGGGGGTGGAAACATCATGCTTTGGGGCTGCTTTTCTGCAAAGGGGACAGGACGACTGATCCGTATTAAGGAGAGGATGAATGGGCCCATGTATCGTGAGAATTTGGGCAAAAACCTCCTTCCCTCGGTAAGAGCATTGAAGATGGAACGTGGCTGGGTCTTCCAGCATGACAATGACCCCAAACACACCGCCCGGGCAACTAAGGAGTGGCTCCATAAGAAGCATTTCAAGGTCCTAGAGTGGCCTAGCCAGCCTCCAGACCTCAACTCAATAGAAAATCTGTGGATGGAGTTGAAAGTCCGTCTTGCTGTTAGGGTCTCCTGCCCTGTGCTGCCACGTCGTCATGGCAACCGGGAGACAAGTGCTAGCGGAGTAACCTGAGCGTAGCTGATACTCCGGTTCGGGTCTTTTGCTGTGCAGTGGTTACAGGCTCTGTGCACGGCAGGGGATCCGGTGCTGGTTTTTGTGCTCACAGTCTGTGAGGTCTGAGTGGGGCGTGGACAGCACCTGCTATATAAACCCTCTTCTCAGGTTAGGCAGATGCTGCTGAATCTTTGTTGGTTAGTCAGTTCCTGAAAGCTAGCTAGTACTGTGTAAACTTTGTATTTGTTTGTTGCTTACTGCAAATAGGCCTTGGGATTTGGTATTACACTCTGCCAATCCAGACCTAACAGTAAGACTGGAGTCAGTCGTTTAACCTGCTGGGGTTCTTTTGCTACTCTGTGAACCTAGCTGGTTTGCGGCTGTATTCTCAGACTTGCCTGCCAAAATCCTTTCTCACTGTGCAAGGGGTTCAGGTGTCAGTTTAGTGGCAGTAAGCTGAACCAGTGCACTGCAAGTGAGGACTAGGATTGTGGAGACTCTCCTTGTGTCTATTATTCCATCTCTGACCAAGGAGTTTACTGCCACACCCGTTGGTAACCCTTTAGGGTTTTGCTGTTGCCCTTAGCAACAGCATTTCGGGTTCTCTACGTATTAAATCACAACATCTCGCTTCTTTCCATCTGAGCATTCCTAATACTAGGGAGACACCCAGTTTCTTAGCCTTTGGGCTTCTCTGTTCACTTTGTGTTTATTTTGTTACCCTATCACCTTCTATGTATGTAATGTCAGTCTGTCTGTGAGTTCATTTGTTTTGCATCCCTCTCCGTTCAGACACCAGTACATTCCTGCTGGCACTGGTGTGCATAACATATTCAGCAGCCTAATACACCTGTTGAAATTTTGTGGGAATATGGAGCATACCCCTCAAAATACTTTGCAACAGGTGGTCGATCAGGTGCAGGTCCTGACTCGACAATTTAATGATTTGTCCATTAAAATGCACACCTCGCAGGCCGCTGGTGGAGCTCCCGCAGCAGCAGTGCCTTCAGGGGTTAAGGAGCCGAAAGTAAATCTCCCGGATCGTTTTTCTGGAGATCGCTCGCAGTTCTTTTGTTTCAAGGAGAGCTGCAAGCTATATTTCCAGCTTAGGCCTCAGTCTTCTGGGTCGGAGGTTCAGCGGGTGGGCATAGTGATTTCCTTGCTACAAGGAGACCCACAGGTCTGGGCATATGGGTTGCAGCCTGACTGTCCGTCGCTTAAAAGTGTTGATGCTTTTTTTACGGCACTGGGCATGTTGTATGATGACCCTGACAAGACGGCCTCAGCCGAGGCTCAGATTTCGATCCTTAAGCAAGGGCGAAGGCCAGTTGAGGTTTATTGTACGGAGTTTCGGAGGTTGGCCCATGATACCCAGTGGAATGACCCAGCCCTGAGACACCAGTACCGAAGAGGTCTTTCTAACCAGTTAAAAGACCAACTGGTACAATATCCCTTGCCTGATAGCTTGGATCAGCTCATGCAGTTATCCATTCGGGTGGATAGACGGCTGAGAGAGCGCAGGCTTGAAAGGGAGACCGAGGTTTCCTTCTTTCCAAAGGGAACCTCAGACTCTGAGGAATTTTCCGAGGAGCCTATGCAGATTGGGGCTACCCGCCTCTCCTCGCGTGAGAAGACGCGGAGGAGACAGCAGGGGTTATGTTTGTACTGTGGGAATAAAGGTCATGTGGTAGTATCATGCCCAGAAAAGCCGGAAAACTTCAGGGCCTGAGGGTGATGGGAAATATCCTGTCAGGCCAGAAGTCAGAATTTCCCAAGAAGACTTTTATCATTCCGGTGACCTTGAAGATCCTCGGTCAAACTGTCAAGACTGAGGCCTTTGTGGACAGTGGGGCCGACGGGGTTTTTATGGACCGCCAATTCGCCCTGAAACACTCTGTTCCCTTAGTACCCTTGGCATCGGAGATTGAGATTTGTGGGTTAAACGGGGAACCATTATCCCAGGGTAAAATTACCTCTTGCACTAGCCAGATTTCTTTGTTTATTGGAGCCACACACTCTGAAAAATTGTCCTTTTATGTGACTGTCTGTACTTTTGCCCCATTGGTGTTGGGGTTACCCTGGTTAAGGGCCCACAATCCTCAATTTGACTGGGTCTCTGGGGAGATTCTTAGTTGGGGTACTGATTGTTTCAGGAGTTGCTTGAGCCTTCCAGTCAGGCTTTCGCAGCTAAGTTTGCCAGGATTGCCAGGATGTTATGCAGATTTTGCGGACGTGTTCTCCAAAAGAGTTGCAGAGGTACTACCTCCCCATCGCCCCTATGACTGTGCCATTGATTTGTTGCCAAATGCTAAGCTTCCCAAGAGCAGGTTGTACTCCCTGTCACGTCCTGAGACTCAGGCAGAGTACATTCAGGAGAACTTGGCTAAGGGATTTATCAGACCTTCACAGTCTCCAGTTGGGTCGGGGTTCTTCTTCGCGGGTAAAAAGGACGGTTCGTTGCGACCCTGCATCGACTTCAGGGAATTGAACCGTATCACGATTGAAAACTCATACCCACTGCCTCTCATTTCGGTCTTGTTTGACCAGCTTCGTACTGCCACCATTTTTTCTAAGATTGACCTACGCGGTGCGTACAATCTAATCCGAATAAGAGAGGGGGATGAATGGAAGACTGCCTTTAATACCCACTCAGGGCATTATGAATATTTGGTGATGCCTTTTGGGCTCTGTAATGCCCCGGCAGTCTTCCAGGACTTCATGAACGATGTGCTCAGGGAATATTTGGATAGATTCTTAGTTGTATACTTAGATGACATCCTAATCTTCTCCCATTCCCTGGAGGAACATCGGAAGCATGTACGCTTAGTCCTCCAGAAACTCAGAGACCACCGGCTTGGGGCGAAGCTGGAGTAGTGCGAATTTGAAGTTCAGCAAATCGCATTTCTAGGATATATTATCTCCCCAGAAGGTTTCCAAATGGAGGGTTCCAAGGTACAGGCAGTCCTGGATTGGGTGCAGCCCACTAGTTTGAAGGCGCTTCAGCGTTTTCTGGGCTTTGCGAATTTTTATAGACGATTTATCGCTGGATTTTCGTCTATAGTGGCGCCCTTGGTGGCACTCACTAAGAAAGGGGCGGATGTTGCTCACTGGTCTTGTGAGGCCAAAGCGGCTTTTACCCGTCTCAAAAGGGCATTTGTCTCGGCCAAGGTGCTGCGACACCCAGATCCAGAGCGTCCTTTTGTGGTGGAGGTGGATGCCTCTGAGATGGGTATTGGGGCAGTGCTCTCTCAGATGGGGGTGTCTGATAATCGCCTTCATCCCTGTGCTTACTTTTCCCGTAAATTTTCGCCTGCCGAGATGAATTATGACGTGGGTAACCAGGAATTGTTGGCTATTAAGGATGCACTCGAGGAGTGGAGACACTGGCTTGAGGGGGCTAAGTTTGTGGTCTCAATTCTCACCGACCATAAGAATTTGGCATATTTAGAGTCAGCGAAGCGCCTCAATGCCAGGCAGGCACGATGGGCTTTGTTTTTTGCTCGCTTTAATTTTTTGATAACATATCGCCCTGGGTCAAAAAACATCAAGGCTGATGCGCTCTCGCTGAGTTTTGCTCCAATCCAGGAGACCACCGAGGAGCCATTGCCCATTGTGTCCCCATCATGTATTAAAGTGGGCATTACCCAGGACCTCTTGTCATTAGTCCTTAGAGCACAGGAGCAGGCTCCTCCAAACCTTCCGGTAGGTCTTTTGTTTGTGCCTCCTAGGTTAAGACAGCGAGTGTTCCTGGAATTCCATGCCAAGAAGTCGGCAGGTCACCCGGGTATTGCCAGAACTCGGGAGTTGCTATCTAGGGCGGTGTGGTGGCCCTCGGTGGCTAGGGATGTGGATCAGTGGGTTCGGGCATGTGACATCTGTGCCCGAAATAAGACTCCTAGAGGGGTTCCTGTTGGCCCATTACATCCACTCTCTATTCCATCTAAGCCATGGACCCACATTTCAATGGATTTTGTGGTGGACTTGCCCAAATCCTCGGGGATGACAGCCATCTGGGTTGTCGTTGACAGGTTTTCGAAGATGGCGCACTTCGTTCCATTGGTTGGGCTGCCATCGGCCAGACGCCTGTCTGAATTATTTATGCTGCATGTTGTGCGCCTCCACGGGTTGCCACTTGATGTGGTCTCTGACCGCGGATCCCAGTTTGTGGCCAAATTCTGGAGGGCATTTTGTTCCGATCTCCAGATTTCTGTCAGCTTGTCGTCAGGCTACCATCCGCAGTCTAATGGGCAGACTGAAAGGGTGAACCAGTCCTTGGAGCAGTTCCTCAGGTGTTATGTCTCCAAGTGTCAGACTGACTGGGTTGCTCATCTGTCCATGGCGGAGTTTGCCTATAACAACGCGGCTCACTCTGCTACAGGGATCTCTCCCTTCCTTTGTGTGTATGGGCATCATCCTAAGGCCAATTCTTTTGACCCCCAGGACTCCACGCCTGGTGGTTCCTCTGTGGTTTCGGTCCTTAGAGGTATTTGGAGGAAAGTGAAGAAAGCCCTTGTGTCTGTGTCATTAGTGACCAAAAGGGTTTTTGATAAGCGGAAAAGACCCTGCAGCTTCAAATTAGGAGACTTCGTCTGGTTGTCTACCAAGAATTTGAAGTTGAGACAGCCATCTCATAAGTTAGGCCCCCGGTTCATCGGTCCTTATAAGATCACTAGGGTTATCAATCCGGTGGCATTTCAGTTAGATCTACCCCGTTCTTTGGGTATCAATAAAACATTTCATTGTTCCCTTTTAAAACGGGCGATTTGTAATCCTTCTTCCAGTGGAAGACCTTCCCCTCTTCTGATACGTGGCCAGAGGGAGTTTGTTGTTGAAAGGATTCTTGACTCCAAGATGGTTCGGGGTCGGCTGTCATTTTTGGTGCACTGGAAGGGGTATGGCCCGGAGGAGCGGTCGTGGGTGCGCAGTTGTGATCTTCATGCCCCCAGACTGTTACGCTCTTTCTTCTCGCAGTTCCCCGATAAACCCGGTGGTAGGGGTTCTTTGACCCCTCGTCAGAGGGGGGGTACTGTTAGGGTCTCCTGCTCTGTGCTGCCACGTCGTCATGGCAACCGGGAGACAAGTGCTAGCGGAGTAACCTGAGCGTAGCTGATACTACGGTTCGGGTCTTTTGCTGTGCAGTGGTTACAGGCTCTGTGCACGGCAGGGGATCCGGTGCTGGTTTTTGTGCTCACAGTCTGTGAGGTCTGAGTGGGGCGTGGACAGCACCTGCTATATAAACCCTCTTCTCAGGTTAGGCAGATGCTGCTGAATCTTTGTTGGTTAGTCAGTTCCTGAAAGCTAGCTAGTACTGTGTAAACTTTGTATTTGTTTGTTGCTTACTGCAAATAGGCCTTGGGATTTGGTATTACACTCTGCCAATCCAGACCTAGCAGTAAGACTGGAGTCAGTCGTTTAACCTGCTGGGGTTCTTTTGCTACTCTGTGAACCTAGCAGGTTTGCGGCTGTATTCTCAGACTTGCCTGCCAAAATCCTTTCTCACTGTGCAAGGTGTTCAGGTGTCAGTTTAGTGGCAGTAAGCTGAACCAGTGCACTGCAAGTGAGGACTAGGATTGTGGAGACTCTCCTTGTGTCTATTATTCCATCTCTGACCAAGGAGTTTACTGCCACACCCGTTGGTAACCCTTTAGGATTTTGCTGTTGCCCTTAGCAACAGCATTTCGGGTTCTCTACGTATTAAATCACAACATCTCGCTTCTTTCCATCTGAGCATTCCTAATACTAGGGAGACACCCAGTTTCTTAGCCTTTGGGCTTCTCTGTTCACTTTGTGTTTATTTTGTTACCCTATCACCTTCTATGTATGTAATGTCATATTCCCCAGTCTGTCTGTGAGTTCATTTGTTTTGCATCCCTCTCCGTTCAGACACCAGTACATTCCTGCTGGCACTGGTGTGCATAACACCTGCCCAGCGACAGCCCCAAAACATGACAGATCTAGAGAAGATCTGCATGGAAGAGTGGGCCAAAATACCTGCTACAGTGTGTGCAAACCTGGTCATGAACTACAGGAAACGTTTGACCTCTGTAATTGCCAACCGAGGTTATATTACAGAGTATTGAGTTAAACTTTTTGATTGACCAAATATTTATTTTCTGCAAGAATATACAAATAAATTGTTTAAAAATCATACAATGTGATTTCCTAGGTTTTGTTTTAATAGATTCTGTCTCTCACAGTTGAAGTGTACCTATGATGGAAATTACAGACCTCTCTCATCTTTTTAAGTGGGTCACCTTGCACAATCGGTGGCTGTCCAAATACTTTTTCCCCCCACTGTATATACTGTATACAGTGTGTGTGTGTGTGTATATATATATATATATATATATATATACACGAACAAACATTTATGCACATATGTATAGACACAAACGTGAGCCATAATAATACAGCCAGCCAGCCTTACTTTTGCTGGCAGGCTGCTGTAGCACAGGAGACAGGTGAGTGAGTGTTCGTTCCTCTCCTTCTCCTCCAAACACCGCTCCGTATGCTGCTGCCAGGGATACATTCCCTACACTACATTCTCTCATACAGCCTGTGCGCTCAGACGGTGACTGAGCCGTAGGCTGTTACAATACACACTATTGGACAGCTGAGCTGTCGCTCAGCTATCCTGTACTGATAGGTGGCGCCGGCACCACGGCTCAGGTGTTAGGTTGCCAGGGCAACCAAACGGGAGCCGGGAATGCAACGCAGTGCCGCAGATCGGTAAGAGCTCCGATCTGTGGCGGGGGGGCCTTTTAGGAAGGGGTGCCCGGGGTACTTACCCCCCGGGTCACCCCCGTAATACGGCTCTGGTGTCGGGTCATTGTTCTGCTGGAAGGTGAACCTCCATCTTAGTCTCAAATCACAAGCAGACTGAAACAGGTTTTGCTCAAGAATATCCCTGTATTTAGCACCATCCATCTTTCCCTCGACTGGAAACAGTTTCCCAGTCCCTGCTGCTGAAAACATCCCCACAGCATGATGTTTCCACCACCATGTTTCACTGTGGGGATGGTGTTCTTGGGGTAATGGGATGTGTTTGGTTTGCGCCAGACATAGCGTTTTCCTTGGTGGCCGAAAAGTTTCTCCATACATTTGGGGAGTCGTCCACATGCCTTCTGGCAAACTCAAAACGTGCCTTCTTATTTTTAACACTAAGTAATGGCTTTTTTTCTGGCCACTCTTCCATAAAGCCCAGCTCTTTGGAGTGTACGGCTTATTGTGGTCACATGCGCAGATACACCAGTCTTTGCTGTGGAACTCTGCAGCTCCTTCAGGGTTACCTTTGGTCTCTGTGCTGACTCTCTGATTAATGCCTTCCTTGCCCGGTCAGTGAGTTTTGGTGGCCGGCCCTCTCTTGGCAGGTTTGTTATAGTACCATGTTCTTTCCATTTGAAGATGATGAATTTGATGGTGTTCTAGGGGATCATCAAAGATTTGGATATTTTGTTATAACCCAACCTTGACTTGTACTTCTCAACAACTTCGTCCCTGACTTGTTTGGAGAGCTCCTTGGTCATCATGGTGTGATGCCTCTTGCTTAGTGGTGTTGCAGCCTCTGGGACCTTTCAGAAAAGGTGTGTTTATACTGACAGATCATGTGACACTTAGATTGCACACAGGTGGACTTCATTTCACTAATTATGTAACTTTTGAAGGTAATTGGTAGCACCAGAACTTTTGAGGGGCTTCATAGCAAAGGGGGTGAATACATATGCACATGTCAATTTTCACATTTTTATTTCTGCAGCGGGGTATACTGGTATTCCACAGGGAATAACATTGGGGTGTAGAGTTGGATCTTGATCCGAGGCACCAACAGGTTAAAGCTTTGAATGTTCCCAGGATGCACTGCACCGCCTCCTCTACAGCCCCACCTCCAGGCACTGGATCTCAGTTTGTAAGTTGGTGCCTGCAGTGCAGGCAGCTAACAGGTCAGGCTGTGCTAGGCAGCCCTGAAAAGAGCTTTTTTAGAAGACTTCAAGGTCTGCAGCACGTTATATGTCATTCTGACAAACTGTGCTGAGGCTCCATCACTTCCCCCAGCAGCGCTGCATACTCCTGCGGCCTGGTTCATGGATACTTGCAACGGAGGCGCACCGGACTTCAGGCACACACACTGACACTCTCCTGGATCGCGTGGCTGCACATCAGGGAGGAGGTAAGAGGGTCCCCCAGGTGGGTCCCGCCAAATCGCGATCCCTGGAGACGGACCGCGCCGCTGGCGTGGACACTGTACTGCACAGGAACCCCACTATATCCACCAGGGCAAGGGAGCACAGGTCGGATTTACTAAAACCCATTTATTATAGGCTCCACAGTACCCAGTGGTGAAGTGCAGCATAGTGGAAAAGTTGCTGACCTGTTGCCCCTCCCCTAGCTCCGGGCACCATCTACTGCTGGTGTTCCCGCCCTAGAGCTGCATTTCTCTGTCCCTCACTCCCTGACTGAGATTTTGGCGCCTTCTTCACTACTAGCCGGGCTGATCTCCGGGACTGCTGGGCACTGTCTCCTCTGTAAAGCCGCCTGTCTCATCAGCGCTGTGCTTTTACAGACACTTAAGTATTCTACATGTCATTTTAGACAGCGTTAGTTAAGAACAAGTGCACTGCTATCTGAATATTTAGTACAAGTATTCTGTGATATACATTCAGTATCTACTGTGCATTGTTATATCTATACTCATACATAGTAATGTGTAAATTACTAGTCCAGTGCAGTTTTATTGTTTATATGTAATAACTTCTGCATTGTACATGTGACTGTGTGTGCCTGGAGCTGTAGTGTGGATTCCATTCTGGTGTATCACACAACTCGCTATCACCCAGGAACAAAAATCCTCCCCGGCCTCTACAAAATCGACCGCATGACGCTGGGGCTCCGCTACAGGAGTCCGCACCGGTGGGGGCACGTCTTCGACTCTTCAGCCAAGTCTGGATTCCGTCGGATTTGGATCCTTGGGTGGTCGAAATAGTATCCCAAGGCTACAAGCTGGAGTTCGAAGATGTGCCTCCACACCGAATTTTCAAATCGGCCTTGCCAGCTTCTCCCCCAGAGAGGGAAATAGTTTCAGCTGCCATACAAAAGCTGTGTCAACAGCAAGTGATTATCAGGGTTCCCCTAGTGCAACAGGGGAAAGGGTTTTATTCAACCCTATTTGTGGTCCCGAAGCCGGATGGCTCGGTCAGACCAATTCTGAATCTAAAATCCCTAAACCTATATTTGAAGAGGTTCAAATTCAAGATGGAATCTCTCCGGGCAGTGATCTCCAGCCTGGAAGGGGGGGATTTTATGGTGTCACTAGACATAAAGGATGCATACCTTCATGTCCCCATATATCCTCCTCATCAGGCGTACCTGAGATTCGCTGTACAGGATTGTCATTACCAGTTTCAGACGTTGACGTTTGGGCTTTCCACGGCCCCGAGAATCTTCACCAAGGTAATGGCGGAAATGATGGTGCTCTTGCGCATACTTGGACGATCTCCTGATAAAGGCAAGATCAAGAGATCAGTTACTAAAAAGCGTGTCTCTCTCCATGGCCAATATTTACTAATATTCGTGTTTGAGTCGGTTTGTGCAGTGTTTAAACTCGTTTTGTATTGGGTGCATTTTCATGCAACTTTTTGAATCCATGGGGGTAATTCCAAGTTGATCGCAGCAGGATTTTTGATAGCAACTGGGCAAAACCATGTGCACTGCAGGGGAGGCAGATATAACATGTGCAGAAAGAGTTAGATTTGGGTGGGTTATTTTGTTTCTGTGCAGGGTAAATACTGGCTGCTTTATTTTTACACTGCAAATTAGATTGCAGATTGAACACACCACACCCAAATCTAACTCTCTCTGCACATGTTAGATCTGCCTCCCCTGCAGTGCACATGGTTTTGCCCAGTTGCTATCAAAAATCCTGCTGCGATCAACTTGGAATTACCCCCCATATACGCAAAGTTACGAAGCAGTCGACTTTATGGTTGTCGTGTTTTCCGATGTCGATGCCAGTCGTTTTTGTCGTCATTGTCGTTTGCGTACGTGTTTTTGTTGTATTTGCTGTTTTTTTTCCTAAGTTAAACGCGGCAGGGTTTTTTTTTCCCGCAGCCGCATTTTCACTTTCAGTTTCGATTTTCATCCCCGTTCGTGATTGGTTGTGTTTCAGATGGTAGGAGTGTCTGTGCGCAACCATATAAATACGCCCCAAACTGTCCGCACCTCGTGGGTTTAGTTAGTGGTGAGGAGGAGGGAGGTTGTGCTGTGGAGGTAGGTGAATTTGTGGTTTGGTGAGGAGTGTTGGTAGCGATTTCTGAGTGTGGTATTGTGTTTGAAAGTCATCTTGTCATTCTTGTTGTCTTGTATTTTGTGGTTTTGTCTCATTTTTAGTCCAAGTTATTTTTCTTTATAGTCCCTTGTCAGTGTTTGTGTGTGTGTGTGAGTTGTGTAGTGGTAGTGGAGGAGTGTGTTGTTTGTCTTTTTTTTCCCTGAGTTAACTGTTTAGACACACAATTATGTGTGACTCAGAGGTGGGTGAGGTGGAGGGTGTGAGTGAGGGGGAGGAGGTCGGTCAGGTGGAGGAGGTGAGTGTTAGTGAGGTTAGTGAGGTGGAGGAGGTGGGTGAGGTTGCTGCAGCAGCCTCAAGTGATAGTGACAGTCAGAGTGCTCCGCAGCCACGCACCACTACTAAGACTGGGCGGAATGTAAAGTTTCGTTTTGCTGAAAATGTGGCATTGGTGCGTGAGCTGATGAAGTATTAGAGGCAGCTATTTGGCCCTGAGTTCGCCAAGGTGCCAACACGGAGGAAGACGGTGTTGTGGGCGAAAGTTGTTGCTGCTGTCAATAGTGAGGGGGTGGTCAAGCGGACGGAGGACACGTGCCGCAAACGGTACTATGACATAAAGCGACGTGTCAAGTCCAAAATGGCCAAGGAGGCCAAGTCGGCTCGGAAAACCGGTGGTGGGCAGCCCTATATTGCAAGTTATCTGGAGTATGAGGAGCCCATGCGGAGTGTAATCCCTCCAGAAGTTGTCTCTGCAACCCATGTCCGGGATTCAGATAGGCCCGGGAGGAATGGTGAGCATGTGTATTTGCATTTACATTCTATGGTTTTTTTTTTGTTTTTTTAAATGTGTGTCATGTGACGTTGCATATTACTCCCATCTTCAAGTGTGTGTCAGCAAATACATTGTTTTGGTTAATGTTTTATACAATAGCCAATGTAACATCTTACTTTATTGTATGTCATGTGTTTTTCTGACAGATATTTTGCATGTGTAGTTTGGACTTGGTGTGTCTCTGAATTGTCCTGCAATAATGTTTTCCTTTTGGCCGTTTTTTAATTTAAAATTGTGACTATGTTTTATATTTAAGTGATCCATGTGCAATGTTTTAAAAACAGTGGTTGTCATGTTAGAGGCTGGAGTACTGGAAAGTGGTTTGGAAACCACTTACATGTGTAGTGTCATTATTAGATAATGTTAATTATTTAATTAAATTAACACTATTTTTATTTTTTATTTTTTGCTTGTATTTGTACCGTGACACCACACTGCAGTGTAATTTTTTGAAAAACTTGCTACATTTTGTTTTGGCTCATATAGTGGTAATGTGTCTTTGGAGTGCCACATCACAGAGCAATTTATATATTGCATCTGTAATATTTATCCTTTCAATACAAAATGAAGATGTGTGTGTTTATTTTTTTTAAATTTTTTTTATTTAACTTGTGGCCTATGTCAGTGTCCTGTACATGTTTTCCTGTGTTGATGTTGCCATAGTGCATATGTGTTTTGGTCAATGTTTTTTTTTTTTGTATTTCCGGTCCTTATGTTTTTTATAAATAAAAACCAAGCATTTCTTAAAGAATAAATGTTTATAAGCATAATGGGTGGATGTATACACAATAGCATGATAAAAAAATTGTTTTTTTCTTTTATACAGTGTTAGAAAAAAGCAGTACTACTCGTCGGCCAGTAACTCCTATCACATCTGATGATGATGACGCTGCGGAAGCAGGTAAAGTGTCCATTGTAGTATAGGGTATGCTTGTAAAGGAATGGCCATAACAAAATTGCACTTTCATTAAAAGGCCCATCAAAAGAAGTATGGAGCAGCAGAAGTGGCACTTCTGAAAGACATCACCACAAAAAACCTGTGGCCGAAAAGAAAGCAAGGTCGTATGTCCCGGCCCAAACACAGCAGGCTACCCCGCCACGAAGATTATCGTCCGTATGTTCTGTCCCCCCACTCCAAATTTTGGACACATATCCAAGACGTCATCCACACTCCCCTCATCTTGATTGTGAGTATCAACTGAAAAAAATTTGAAAAATTTCAGAACGTAATCAAAATATTTCATAACCGCATTAAGTCAAAACACATCAAAAACTTAAATACTTACCGCAGTAAGTAAAAGTTTAATGGAATCCAAGCTAAATGTCCTTGTCCACATCCAGTAAAGATATGTATGTCCACTTGAGCCATACAGTATGACATTGTGTGTAAGATGCTGCAACAAAAAAGCATGTTGGTTTTATTGCAAAAAGTAAGGTTGTTTTTCCACATTTCACATGTGTGTTTGAGGTAACATTGCAAAATACATATAAAAACATTACTATGTTTGTTTGAACAAAGCTATAAGGTAACACATTATGTATTCTAATGTGTTTTTACGGTGGAGTATGTGTGAGCTACAATAAAACTAAAGTGTTTGCTTTCACAATTAAGTAACCAGACACATTTGCCACAAACAGGCATATGTATGTATTTAAGCTATGAGTGATGATGTTGCTAGGCAGAATAGTTGTAAGCAACAGTGAATCACATGTGTTCCATGTGTAGTGATTTGTTTACATTTCTCAAACATATGGATAGCTAACGGAGATTTGTTTAACATTTCAGCTTCTAGTTCTGGGAACAGCATCCCTCCGCAACAACAGCAACACAGTGACATGGAGGAGACAAACATCTTAGAAATGCAGCCATTAATGCAAGGAATGAGTCCCCCAGCACCTGTGAGTACACTACCACAGCAAAGCACACCACCACCACCACAACACAACACAGCCCAACAACACCAGGAACACAAGGCCCTGATCAGGTGTTTTGGACCATTTGGGCTAGACAGCAGGCCACTAATGAAGATTGCCTGCGTAAGCAGACACAAATGTTTGCAAGCCTACCATCTCACCTCAGAAGAATATCAAGAAATCTGAGTAGACAAAATTAACAAACAACCAGAATAGGCAATACCATGGAACTCATGCGTACAGACATTACACAGGTCATGGGCAACTTACAGCGCATAATGGAAGAACAGCACAGACAACAGCAAAGTTATATGAGCATATTTCAAAACAATCAAAAGATTAATGAAAGTTTATTCCGAATAGTAGACAATCAAAATGCTGCTACATGTGAACTCAATGCCACCCTCACTAACCTGAATGAAACACTCAGATGCATGCACCAACAGCAAACAAGCAGCAGTTCTGGTACGACTACTCCAAATATCACACCAGTCTCATCACCACCAAGACGCTCCACCAGAGCACGACAACATGACAGTGCTAAAGGCAAAGGGCAGGACAAGCAGCCACCAAAAAAATGTGAAAAAAATACAAGTTAGACATTTGTGATAAGTAACTCAAAATAGTTAGTAAGTGTATTTTTGGCTAAAAATATATAACACTTAGCTCCTTGACACTTTTTTCAACATCATTAAGTGCTACAAACAAAAACAAAAAAATTGTACGCACATTTATTCTTTACCATTTTTTTTTTGGTATTGGAGGAGGGAAATGTTGATGGAGCCACACATACATGTTAGCAGGAAGTAAACTGACCACTTGATTTTTTTAAAATCATTACTCTTTCTAGATTCCAATCATTCTCTTTTCCTGCAGACACAATAATTGCCAGCCAGGCAGAATGTCTTTAGCAGGAAGTAAACTGACCACTTGATTTTTTTCTAATCATTACTCTTTCTAGATTCCAATCATTCTCTTTTCCTGTAGACACAATAATTGCCAGCCAGGCAGAATGTCTTTAGCAGGAAGTAAACTGACCACTTGATTTTTTTCTAATCATTACTCTTTCTAGATTCCAATCATTCTCTTTTCCTGCAGACAATCCAAATTACAATGTTATTGCTACATATTTTAGCTTTCTTCTCTATACAACATTACAAGAAGAACACAATTGAGTTGCGTAAAAAGCTTGTAATATGTTGGCTTTGTTTTGTTTTAAAAACATTGTCAAAATGAATGTCAGTATTGTTGGGACATGTTTGTGTGTGTTAAAAATTGGTAAGAATGTTTTCACACATGATGCTGAAACAAACAAATATGTACTTTTACAACAAAAATCAAAGAATGTGTATAATAATGTATATGTGTGGCAAACTGTGTATTTACTTACACATCATCAAGTTTACAGCATCAAACATTAGGAAATAAATTATTCCTGATTACAGTAAGTTTGTGTGTCTTAAATATGATGGTGCGTCACACATAGGGACACATGTATTCCTCAAGGCTAACATATTATATGTTGAGGAGTGTTTTTTGGGAACACAGGTTCTCAAACTCGGCCCTCAGGAACCCACACAGTGCATGTTTTGCAGGTCTCCTCACAGAATCACAAGTGACATAATTAGCTCCACCTGTGAACCTTTTAACATATGTCTGTGAGTAATTCATACACCTGTGCTTCTACTGGGTTACGTGAAAAACATGCACTGTGTGTGGTCCTGAGGGCCGAGTTTGTGAACCTGTGCATTAGGACGTTACACACAATGATAAAGTGAAATACTAAATGGATTATGTGGGCTTGTAAGAAATTAGCACTGCAAGTTTACGATCACTTATCCAGACTTAATGCATGCCACTCATAATCTGTTGTTTTGAGAATAAAAATACACACAATACACATGCAACATTTGTTTTTCATAAAGCGAGGGTATGTTTGTATGTGTCAAGGAGACAGACACATTCTGAGTAATGGTTTTGGGAAAAAAAAGGGAAAACATCTATTTATGATTACACAACAAATGAAATAAGCAAACCAAGCTTACCTTAGAAATAGCGATTGATGATCTCTTGCCTAACCTGCCTCCCAACATCTGTACTCCAAGTATCACCAGATGTCTCTAATTCCTCTGCTTGCTGGCTGCTTTCTTCCTCCTCCTCCTCCTCCTCAACATGTGGCAGATGTTGTTGCAAACACATGTTATGAAGAAAGCAGCAGCAGAACACAATTTGAGTCACCTTGGAGGGACTATACAACAAAAGGCCACCAGACTTATCCAGACACCGAAACCTAGATTTCAGCACACCAAAACATCTTTCTACCACATTCCGCGTGGACTTATGTGCATGATTGTAATTGTGTTCAGCAGACGGAAAATGTTGTTACGATTTAGACGAAACATCTGTATGACCTTATCATCGGACAATGCATTCAAGTTTAAACGCCCCCTAAAAAACCGAGGCCTGCGCAGCCTCCGCGGAACCTGAACAACCTGCTGACCATGTTCAGTTTCTTGGCCCTGGTTACTTACAGGCTGATGTCTGAGTCTGAGGAATCCCACAGCACACAAAAGATCACTGGCCCACAGTCCTGCTGCCATTTCTGAGTGTAGGTGTATTGAAATGGGCCTAACATCCTTTTATAGGTATCCCAATTCAGGTGTGAGTGATTTTTTATTTGCAACACATGTAAACATGACTGAAAAAAGCAGGTCTATTTTTTTGCCGCTTTTTTTAACGAATCGCAAAAAAATACGACCGCATTTGAGCACTCAGAGACTAACACCCAAATACGAATGAATAGTGAATTCCCGTACTCTATGTAATAACAGCCGCGTTTGACCGATGGTCTATTCGTTTGTATTTGTGAACGTTGTCATTCAAACCATTACGAATAGTCCAAACACTGCCGAGATTTGTGCTTAGTGAATTACCGGATTGGGACTTAGAAAAAAAAACACAAATTGGACAAACTCGATTTTTTAGTAAATATTGGCCCATGAGAGTATTACAACAACACGGCTGTATTCTAAATCTACCAAAGTCGCAGTTGGTTCCGACAACTCGACTGTCATTTTTGGGCATGATTCTGGACATGGAAAAAAAGAGGGTTTTTCTCCCAATGGAAAAAGCCCAGGAACTCCAGAACATGGTCAAGGACCTGCTGAAACCAAAAAGAGTGTCAGTTCATCAGTGCACTCGAGTATTGGGAAAAATGGTGGCGGCCTACGAGGCCATTCCGTTCGGCAGGTTCCATGCGATAACTTTTCAGTGGGACCTTCTGGACAAGTGGTCCGGGTCCCATCTACAGATGCATCGGAGGATAAGCATGCCCCCCAGGGCCAGGGTCACTCTCCTGTGGTGGCTCCAGAGTGCTCACCTTCTAGAGGGTCGCAGGTTCGGCATTCAAGATTGGGTTCTTGTGATCACGGACGCGAGCCTCCGAGGATGGGGAGCAGCCACACAAGGAAAAAATTTTCAGGGAGTATGGTCAAGCCAGGAGGCTTGTCTACACATCAATGTGCTGGAATTAAGGGCCATATACAACGGCCTGCAACAGGCGGAGAATCTTCTTCGCAACCTACCCATTCTGAACCAGTCAGACAACGTCACAGCCGTGGCGCATGTAAACAGCCAGGGCGGGACAAAGAGCAGAGCAGCAATGGTGAAAATCATGTAAGCGCTCTGTCAGCGGTCTTCATTCCGGGAGTAGACAACTGGGAGGCAGACTTCCTCAGCAGGCACGATCTCCATCCAGGAGAGTGGGAACTTCATCAAGAGGTCTTTGCAGAGGTAACAAGTCGTTGGGGACTTCCTCAAATAGACATGATGGCATCACGCCTCAACAGAAAGCTTCGGACGTATTGGTCCAGGTCGAGGGACCCTCAGGAAGTGGCGGTGGACGCCCTGGTGACACCGTGGGTGTTTCAGTCGGTCTATGTGTTCCCTCCGCTTCCACTTATGTCAAAAATATTGAGAATCATAAGACGAACAAGAGTCCAGACAATACTCATTGTCCCAGATTGGCCTCGAAGGGCCTGGTATTCAGATCTTCAGGAAATGATCACAGAAGATCCGTGGCCTCTTCTTCCCAGGGAGGACCTGTTGCAACAGGGGCCCTGTGTGTTCCAAGACTTACCGCGGTTACGTTTGAAGGCATGGCGGTTGAACACCAATGTCACGATCCGGGTATCTGGACGCCATTTCTTACCCATCAGATGCCTCCTAAGGCTGGCTCAGCGCTCCAGGACCGGATCCCATCTGTTATCCTGATGTGTACATTCCTGTATCTTCTCCTGTCACTCTGGGACGCTGTCACAGTAAACGCCATATTACACCTGGCATGGCGTCTCCCGCGGCCTCCGCCGCCGTCCCTGAACTTCTGCATGCAGAGTGTCTGAGTGGCGATTACGTCAGCCGCGGCCTCCGCTGTGTCCGCGTGGTTGGATGTGCATCTGTCAGCCTGGCGCCTCCTGTCTCCGGTGGCCGGCGCCGCCATTACTGTTTTCATTACCACATGGATTACAAACCAAACTTCCCTCCAAGTGTCTGCATGGGCGCAGCCATCTTGGATTCTGTCAGCTGATCATTTCCACCAATCTGTTCTCAGTATTGATAATCTGCATAATTGCCTAGCCAATCCCTTCCTTGCTGCAGGTATAAATACACTGTGCCTGAGCAAGGAAGGCGTCAGTGCTTTGGTAGTCAAACCTAGTTCCTGTTTGTCTCTCTCCTGTGATTGTCTTCCAGGTTCCAGCTCCTGTCTCAAGACTTCCACCATAGAGACCCGCACCAGCATTCCACCTGCGGTGTAGCCTGACTCTCCAATCCATTGTGGATTCATCTGTTTCCAGCTACAACATTACCTGCTTCCAGCAGAGTACAGCTTCCCTTAAAGGGCCGGTGTCCTTTCTACACTTTACCACTCTCCACCGGTATTATTATTTCTCCGCTCTCAAGTTCTACATTTCAGTTCATATTTCATCGCTCCCAAGTTCATTTATTATTTATCTGGTTCCAGCCAGTATCCACTCCGTGCTAACAACAGTCTGGTTCCAGCCAGTATCCACAGCAGCTGTTTTATCTTCAGCAACCCAGCTTTTCCTGGAACACCAGCTGGCACAATCCTGGGTTATCTCCATTGCTACAGTCGGGCCTGGTAAGGACTTTCCATCTAGAAGATCATAAGAACTATCTCACACTACCAGTGCCCTGTGGCTCCTGCCATCCTGTAGTACCCAGGAACTGTATTTATTCTTTGCTGACTTTTACGTTTTCTTTTACTGCTGCTGTGTTGCGGAGTTGTCATAATAAACATCATTGACTTTTATCCAAGTTGTCGTGGTCACGCCTTCGGGCAGTTATTATTCATGTTACTTACAAGTCCAGGGGTCTGATACAACCTCCCAGGTTCCGGTACATCTCAGCCCCTACAACTGAGGCTGCCTCCCGTCAGCTCAGGCCCTCAGTTGTGACAGTAAGCACTGACCTAATGAATCCAGCCGGAGACCAGGATCAAGCGGCCAGGCCGATGCAAGAACTGGCAGCCCGACTAGAACATCAGGAGGCTGCACAGGGCCACATCATCCGCTGTCTCCAGGATCTCTCTACTCGGCTGGATGGGATTCAGACAACTCTCCGTGGATCAGGCGCGTCTGGTGCGTCAACCACAGTGACTCCAGCTATAACCCCACCCACCTTACCCATTTCTGCTCCACGTCTTCATCTTCCAACGCCAGCAAAATTTGACGGATCTCCAAGATTCTGCAGGGGATTTCTCAACCAGTGTGAGATTCAGTTTGAGCTACAACCTGGCAATTTTCCCAGTGACCGTACAAAAATTGCCTACATTATTTCTCTTCTCAGTGGCTCAGCCCTTGATTGGGCATCACCGTTATGGGAGAGGTCCGACACCCTGCTATCTTCTTACACTGCCTTCGTGTCAACATTCAGGCGCATCTTCGACGAGCCAGGCCGGGTAACCTCAGCTTCATCCGAGATTCTCCGTTTACGCCAGGGGTCACGTACTGTAGGACAATATCTGATACAGTTCCAGATCCTGGCATCCGAACTGGCATGGAACGACGAGGCCCTGTATGCTGCATTCTGGCATGGCTTATCTGAGCGTATTAAAGATGAGTTAGCTACCAGAGACTTACCTTCTAAGTTAGATGAGCTAATCTCACTCTGCACGAAAGTTGATTTACGTTTCAGAGAGAGAGCAACTGAGCGTGGAAGATCATCTGCTCCAAAATCTTCTGCTCCTCCTCCTCGTCAACTGTCACCATCTAAAGATGAGCCCATGCAACTTGGCCGTTCCCGTTTAACTCCTGCTGAGCACCGAAGACGTCTCTCCGAGTCTCTCTGTCTCTATTGTGCAGCTCCGTCTCACACCATTAATGCCTGTCCCAAACGTCCGGGAAACTCCAAATCCTAGCTCGCCAAGGAGAGGGCCGGCTAGGAGTAATGATCTCCTCTCCATCTCCTCAAGATTGTAATCTCCCAGTCTCGCTTCAAGTTGCTCAACGTTATCGGAACGTCATTGCCCTCCTTGATTCCGGAGCAGCTGGGAACTTTATTACCGAAGCCTATGTTAAACGGTGGTCCCTACCCACCGAGAGACTTCCTTCGTCCATTTCTTTAACTGCCGTGGATGGCAGCAAAATTTTTGATGCAGTTATTTCTTTAAGGACTCTACCAGTTCGTCTGAGAGTGGGAGTTCTTCATTCCGAACTTATTTCTTTTTTAGTGATTCCAAGAGCCACACATCCTGTGGTCCTGGGCCTTCCATGGCTCCGTCTTCACAATCCTACAATTGATTGGACGACTACGCAAATCCTGGCATGGGGTTCCTCCTGTGCTGAGACATGTTTGTTTAAAGTATTGCCTGTCTGTTCTTCCTCCCCCAGGTCGTCTGATGTTCCACCTCCTCCATATCAAGATTTCACGGATGTGTTCAGTAAAGCTTCTGCAGAGAATGGGACTGCCCGATTGATCTCGTTCCAGGGAAGGTTCCACCTCGAGGCCGAACTTATCCGTTGTCTCTGCCTGAGACGCATTCTATGGAGGAATATATTAAAGAGAACCTAGCAAAGGGGTTCATTCGACCTTCTTCTTCTCCAGCCGGCGCAGGCTTCTTTTTTGTAAAAAAGAAAGATGGTGGTCTGCGGCCGTGCATCGACTACAGAGGTTTGAACGACATTACCATCAAGAACCGTTATCCTTTACCCCTGATTACTGAGCTCTTTGACAGAGTTAGCGGAGCTACCATCTTTACAAAGCTGGACTTGAGAGGTGCATACAATCTCATCCGGATCCGTGAGGGTGACGAGTGGAAGACCGCCTTTAACACCCGTGACGGACATTATGAGTACCTCGTCATGCCCTTCGGATTGAGCAATGCTCCAGCTGTCTTCCAGCATTTTGTCAATGAGATCTTCAGAGACATTCTATACCGTCATGTCGTGGTCTATCTAGACGATATCCTCATTTTTGCCAACGATTTAGAGGAACATCGTTTTTGGGTTAAAGAGGTTCTGTCCCGTCTCCGTGTCAATCATCTCTATTGCAAATTAGAAAAATGCGTCTTTGAAGTCAAGTCCATTCCGTTTCTAGGGTACATTGTGTCCGGTTCCGGACTAGAGATGGATCCTGAGAAACTACAAGCAATCCAAAATTGGCCGGTACCCTTAACCCTCAAAGGGGTCCAGAGGTTCTTAGGGTTCGCCAACTATTACCGAAAGTTTATACGAGACTTTTCCACCATTGTGGCGCCTATTACTGCTTTCACTAAGAAGGGTGCTAACCCGTCCAAGTGGTCTGAAGAAGCCATGCAAGCATTTCATCTTTTAAAACAAAGGTTCATCTCTGCGCCTGTTCTGAAACAGCCTGACATCGACTCTCCTTTCATCTTAGAGGTGGATGCCTCCTCCGTTGGAGTAGGAGCGGTGTTATCTCAGAGGGCTAAAGATGGCCATTTACACCCTTGCAGTTTCTTCTCCCGGAAGTTCTCCCCAGCTGAGCGCAACTATGCCATTGGCGTCCAGGAGTTGCTAGCCATCAAGCTCGCTCTAGAAGAGTGGAGGTATCTGTTGGAGGGAGCTTCTCATTCAATTACCATACTTACAGACCACAAGAACCTTTTATATCTGAAAGGCGCACAATGTCTTAACCCTCGTCAGGCCAGATGGGCACTTTTCTTTTCCAGGTTCGACTTTAAACTCCAGTTCTGTCCGGGCTCTCAGAACCGCAAGGCCGATGCCCTTTCCCGCTCATGGGAGCAAGAAAATGAGTCAGAGTCTTCAGACAAGCATCCTATTATAAATCCGTTGGCATTCTCCACGGTAGGGATGGACTCTACGCCCCCATCAGGGAAAAGTTTTGTGAAACCGATGCTAAGGAAGAAGCTCATGCATTGGGCCCATGCTTCCCGTTTTGCCGGACATACAGGTATCCAAAAAACCCTGGAGTTTATCTTTAGGTCCTATTGGTGGCCAACTCTGAAAAAGGACGTCTTGGAGTTTATTGCATCTTGCCCAAAGTGTGCTCAACATAAAGTATCCCGCCAGTCGCCTGCGGGGCAACTGGTTCCACTATCTGTTCCCCGTCGACCTTGGACCCATTTGTCGATGGATTTTATTACAGATTTACCCATGTGCAACAAGTTCAATACCATCTGGGTGGTAGTTGACCGGTTCACCAAGATGGCACACTTCATTCCTCTCACCGGTCTTCCGTCAGCTTCCAAGTTGGCTCAAGTATTCATACAAGAGATCTTCCGACTCCACGGTCTTCCTGAAGAAATTATCTCAGATCGAGGAGTTCAATTCACAGCCAAATTCTGGCGAAGTTTATGTCAAGTCCTCCAAGTCAAGCTAAAGTTTTCCACGGCTTACCATCCTCAGACCAATGGTCAAACCGAGAGGGTGAATCAGGACTTGGAGGCCTTCCTCCGCATCTATGTGTCCTCCTCTCAAGATGACTGGGTTCAATTACTTCCCTGGGCCGAGTTCTGTCATAACAACCAGTATCATTCTTCATCTGCTTCAACACCATTCTTCACTAACTTTGGATTCCACCCTAAAGTCCCTGAGTTCCAACCGCTTCCAGCAACTTCTGTTCCCGCAGTGGATATCACCTTGCATCAGTTTGCCAATATCTGGAAGAGCGTACGATCAGCTCTGCTCAAGGCATCGTTCAGGTACAAGAAGTTTGCGGATAAGAAGCGTCGAGCAGTTCCTGCTCTCAAAGTGGGTGATCGGGTATGGTTATCCACGAAGAATTTGAGGTTAAGAGTTCCCAGTATGAAGTTTGCACCTCGCTATATCGGTCCTTTCAAGATTGAACAAGTCATCAATCCTGTTGCTTACAGACTCCAGTTGCCTCCCTTCTTAAAAATACCCAGGACATTCCATGTTTCCCTGTTGAAACCGCTGATCTTGAATCGGTTTCATTCCTCACTTCCTCCAACTCCGAAAGTCCAAACTCAACGAGGCGTTGAGTATGAAGTGGCCAAGATCCTGGACTCACGTCACCGTTACGGTCAACTACAATATCTTATTGACTGGAAGGGTTATGGTCCTGAGGAACGTTCATGGACCAATGCTTCTGATGTCCATGCTCCTGCCTTGGTCCGGAGATTCCATTCCAAGTTTCCTCAAAAGCCAAAGAAGTGTCCTGGGGCCACTCCTAAAGGGGGGGGTGCTGTCACGATCCGGGTATCTGGACGCCATTTCTTACCCATCAGATGCCTCCTAAGGCTGGCTCAGCGCTCCAGGACCGGATCCCATCTGTTATCCTGATGTGTACATTCCTGTATCCTCTCCTGTCACTCTGGGACGCTGTCACAGTAAGCGCCATATTACACCTGGCATGGCGTCTCCCGCGGCCTCCGCCGCCGTCCCTGAACTTCTGCATGCAGAGTGTCTGAGTGGCGATTACGTCAGCCGCGGCCTCCGCTGTGTCCGCGTGGTTGGATGTGCATCTGTCAGCCTGGCGCCTCCTGTCTCCGGTGGCCGGCGCCGCCATTACTGTTTTCATTACCACATGGATTACAAACCAAACTTCCCTCCAAGTGTCTGCATGGGCGCAGCCATCTTGGATTCTGTCAGCTGATCATTTCCACCAATCTGTTCTCAGTATTGATAATCTGCATAATTGCCTAGCCAATCCCTTCCTTGCTGCAGGTATAAATACACTGTGCCTGAGCAAGGAAGGCGTCAGTGCTTTGGTTGTCAAACCTAGTTCCTGTTTGTCTCTCTCCTGTGATTGTCTTCCAGGTTCCAGCTCCTGTCTCAAGACTTCCACCATAGAGACCCGCACCAGCATTCCACCTGCGGTGTAGCCTGACTCTCCAATCCATTGTGGATTCATCTGTTTCCAGCTACAACATTACCTGCTTCCAGCTCAGCTTCCAGCAGAGTACAGCTTCCCTTAAAGGGCCGGTGTCCTTTCTACACTTTACCACTCTCCACCGGTATTATTATTTCTCCGCTCTCAAGTTCTACATTTCAGTTCATATTTCATCGCTCCCAAGTTCATTTATTATTTAACTGGTTCCAGCCAGTATCCACTCCGTGCTAACAACAGTCTGGTTCCAGCCAGTATCCACAGCAGCTGTTTTATCTTCAGCAACCCAGCTTTTCCTGGAACACCAGCTGGCACAATCCTGGGTTATCTCCATTGCTACAGTCGGGCCTGGTAAGGACTTTCCATCTAGAAGATCATAAGAACTATCTCACACTACCAGTGCCCTGTGGCTCCTGCCATCCTGTAGTACCCAGGAACTGTATTTATTCTTTGCTGACTTTTACGTTTTCTTTTACTGCTGCTGTGTTGCGGAGTTGTCATAATAAACATCATTGACTTTTATCCAAGTTGTCGTGGTCACGCCTTCGGGCAGTTATTATTCATGTTACTTACATGTCCAGGGGTCTGATACAACCTCCCAGGTTCCGGTACATCTCAGCCCCTACAACTGAGGCTGCCTCCCGTCAGCTCAGGCCCTCAGTTGTGACAACCAAATCCTAGCTAGGAAAGGTATTCCGGGGGAAGTCATCCCTACTCTAATCAAAGCTAGGAAGGAGGTATCGGTGAAGCACTATCACCGTATCTGGAGGAAATATGTATCTCGGTGTGAAGCCAAGAATGCTCCTACGGAAGATTTTCAGCTGGGTCGTTTTCTCCATTTTCTACAAACAGGAGTGGATATGGGCCTAAAGTTAGGCTCCATTAAGGTGCAGATTTCGGCCTTATCTATATTCTTTCAGAAGGAATTGGCTTCTCTCCCAGAAGTCCAGACTTTTGTAAAGGGAGTGCTGCACATCCACCCTCCTTTTGTGCCCCCAGTGGCACCATGGGACCTTAATGTGGTGTTACAGTTTCTTAAATCACACTGGTTTGAACCTCTTCAAACAGTTGAATTAAAATTTCTCACTTGGAAAGTGGTCATGTTGTTGGCCTTGGCATCTGCGAGGCAGGTGTCCGAATTGGCGGCCTTGTCTCACAAGAGCCCCTATCTGATTTTCCATGTGGATCGAGCAGAGTTGAGGACTCGTCCTCAATTTCTGCCTAAAGTGGTTTCGTCGTTTCATATGAACCAACCTATTGTGGTGCCTGTGGTTATGGGTGACTTGGAGGATTCTAAGTCCCTTGATGTGGTCAGGGCCTTAAAAATGTATGTAGCCAGGATGGCTCGGGATAGGAAAACAGAGGCACTGTTTGTCCTGCATGCAGCCAACAAGGTTGGCGCTCCTGCTTCTAAGCAGACTATTGCTCGCTGGATCTATAACACGATTCAGCAGGCTCACTCTACGGCTGGATTGCCGTTACCAAATTCGGAAAAGGCCCATTCCACTAGGAAGGTGGGCTCTTCTTGGGCGGCTGCCCGAGGCGTCTCGGCATTACAGCTTTGCCGAGCAGCTACTTGGTTGGGTTCAAACACTTTTGCAAAATTCTACAAGTTTGATACCCTGGTTGATGAGGATCTCATGTTTGCTTAATCGATGCTGCAGAGTCATCTGCACTCTCCCGCCCGGTCTGGAGCTTTGGTATAAACCCCATGGTCATTACGGAGTCCCCAGCATCTTCTAGGATGTAAGAGAAAATAAGATTTTAAACCTACCGGTAAATCTTTTTCTCCTAGTCCGTAGAGGATGCTGGTGTGAAGGGGGTTGTCCCCCGTTTCCCTCCGGCGCGGCGGGCTTCGGCTCGGCGGTGGGTGCGGCGGCTTGGTCCCAGCTTGGAGGGACTTGCATCCATAGGGATTCAAGCCCCTCCAATCACGTCGCCGCATTTTGAATGGCGCGCCAAGCGCGAGCCAATCGGAGTTCGCGCCTTGGCAGCCAATGGGAAGATGCCGCGGCGAGCCAATCAGAGCTCGCCACGTAATAGCTCCGCCACCTCCCGGCGTCATATAAGAGACGCTGCGGAGCGGGAGAGCTCAGTCGGATGCCGGACGCGGAGGAAAGAAAAGCTCCTGCAGAAGAAAGAAGACCTCCTACAGAAGACAGAAGACCGAGTGGCGACGACGGCGGAGTCTACAGAGCCGGCGGCGAGGACGACGACGAAGAAGAAGAAGACGTCGGCGGAGGAAGGCACCCAGCAGCGGAAGTCCGGCGGAGAGTGCTGCAGCGTGTGGAAAGCAAAAGAGCCAACGAAGCTCCCCGCTGCAGCCTCTCCCACCGAGACAGGTAGGCGGCCCTGGGCCACCTACACTTATATTTAGTCCACTCTAAAGCACCAGGGACAGGCACTAGGCCTGCGGGGATAACCAGGCCCTCTCGGTCTGTGCCCATGTTAGTCAGGCCTCCTGCCTGTGCCCATACTCCAGGCCTCCGGCCTGTGCCCACAATCCAGGCCTCCGGCCTGTGCCCACACTCCAGGCCTC
This sequence comes from Pseudophryne corroboree, assembly GCF_028390025.1. Classification (NCBI taxonomy): domain Eukaryota; kingdom Metazoa; phylum Chordata; class Amphibia; order Anura; family Myobatrachidae; genus Pseudophryne; species Pseudophryne corroboree. Next base: position 489,156,974 of record NC_086445.1, on the reverse strand, counting down.
CGGCCTGCGCCCACACTCCAGGCCTCCGGCCTGCGCCCACACTCCAGGCCTCCGGCCTGCGCCCACACTCCAGGCCTCCTGCCTGTGTCCATACTCCAGGCCTCCGGCCTGTGCCCACCCTCCAGGCCTCCGGCCTGCACTCACACTTCAGGCCTTCCGGCCTGTGCCCACATTTCAGGCCCTCCAGGCCTGTGCCCTCACCCAGGCTCCCAGGCCTGCGCCCTCACCCTGGCTTCCAGGCCTGCACCCTCACCCAGGCTTCCACCTACTGCATTTTACAGGACTCGGGGTGGTATTGTGCAGACCGGCCCGGACAGGATCGGTTGGGAGTGGGCCGTGTGGCAGCTTCCGAGGGGTTCGCGGTCGGGCGTGAGGAGCCGGCTGGCACCACGCGGTGTATAATACAGGAAATTAGAGACTGTGGAGTAACGTTCCCGTCCCACGCGCCTCTATTTCCCGGTAATCTGGAGTGGACGGCTGTCCGCTCTGGACCCCCGCTCGCGTCCTCAGTTAGGAGCGGAAGGAAGTAGCTAGTGACCAGCATTCGGAAAGTGGAATCGTTATTCGGGGTTAAACTGTTGTGCCGGGGGATTGTTCTACTGACTTGTTGGTTAGCGATTGTGTTTAGTTAGTCCGGTCTCTGCTAGTTCGGAATAGAACCAGTAGCCCCAGTTGCTGAAGTTAGTTTGCTCAGGTAGGCGTAGTTGGCTGTAATTTGTTGCTTGCCGTTAGTGTAGCCTGCAGTTAGGGAGGCTGCTCTTCTTGCCCCAACAGAAGCAGAGAGGTGCGACCATCAAGGTGACCAGCGAGTCGGGAGTGAGTATTACTCTGTGTCTGTTTGTCATCATCCCCGTATACCGGTCAGGGGTTGTGCTCACGGACGTGAGGACCCCTCTCACCACACAACGTGCAAGAATGCGAGTGTGTGAGAATTGGGTAGCTGAGGCCTCTTGGCCAGTGATGACCTTCCCCCTAGCCGGTGAAGGTCGCAGCTACCCCTGACACGCCCCTGCTCTTCCGACGGAGATGGGCACGCACGTCTCAACCGGTACGTTCCTTCCTTCTAGGTTCTTCGTCGACCGTTGCAGGGAGGTGTTCGTGTCGGCGATCGATCCGGAAGGCGGAGTTTCCAGACGCTTCTGGGTTTCCGTAGGTGACGGGAGTTGCCACAGGTGGGTAGAGTGACGACACCTGCACGGCAGCAGGCACTGTACCACGGTCCGGGTCCGTTGCATTTTTGGCGTAGTCGGCAGGATGGAAGGAGACCAGCCACACCATTCCGCCCAGAAGATGTCGGGAGATGAGCAAGAACGACCCGCCCGGAGGGACTCAAATGCCAGTTCCACTCAGGTGGCCCGGCGGGGGACGGACGACGAACAACGTAGATCATCCCGTCGACTCAATGTCGGACCAGCCCTCGCCCACTTACCTCGGTATGACGGGCGTAATATGACCTTGGAGGATTGGAAAGCCCGACTAGAGGGAACTTTCCTTATCTACCGGGTTCCCCACGAGTTACGAGTACCCCTCGCCCTGAATTCCCTGGAAGGCGAGGCTCGTCGGACAATCCTCTTGCAACCTGAGGACGAACGTGAGGAACTGGAAGAGATCTACGATATACTAGGAGATATCTACGGGGACACCTCTTCCGCAGGAACCCTCCGACAGTGCCTGTTTGGCCGGTTTCAGAGGGAGGACGAGTCCATTCCCCAGTACGCTAACGCGCTCCAGGAAATGATGGGGGAAGTGCGTCGAAAGGATCCCGATGGGTTTGGGGCACTCACAAATACCAGCCAGATATTACGGGACCAGTTCGCCATGGGACTCAGAAATGTGCCCCTGAGGCAGGTTATGCTGGATAAAATATCCCAGGATGATACTCTGACCTTCCATCAGGTAGAAATTGACGCAGTAGCCAGGGACCGGAATGGCAATTACGGGCCTCACGCGGTGTTCCCCCAATGGGTGCAGCCGGTGTCCGCGCCAGTGGCTAGCAGGGAAACCAACCCATTGGAGACCTGTGTCCAAGATTTATAAGAGACCTTCCTTCGGGTGACCAAAGAGATGAGGGATGAAGTCACACAGCTGCGGGACGAAGTGTACCGGCGGGATCGCCAGGGTACAGAGTCCAGATCCCAAGAGAGAGATGCCAGACGGCCCCATGGATGGAGCGCTGGAACAGATAGCCGCCCCGGAGATGGCCGGGGCCCTCGTTGTTACCGCTGTCATCGGTACGGGTATATTGCCCGAACCTGTACGGAAGTGATCCCAGAGGCACAGTTAAACTGACCTCCCTCGCGGTAACGGGACCATCCGTGAGGGAGAGTGATGAGGAGAAGTCAGCCATTAACAAACAGGCTGAATTGGTAGGGAGTGTCCCGTAGTAGTCGGCCGCCTTGGGGGAAAAGATCAGTCCTGCCTGTTGGATACCGGCTCTCAGGTATCCACCTTGTCTGAGGCATGTTTTTTGGAACACTACGCTCATCTCAAAGGTGAGGTGTCCGAGAGCTTTATTACCCTCACTGCGGCTAATAACCTGCCCATCCCCGTGGTGGGGGTGGTGTGGATGGAAATGGAAGTTTGTGGCCAGAACCTGGGCAGAAAGGGGCTGCTGGTAGTCAGCAGTCCCGGGTTAAGCCATGGCCCTGTGATCCTCGGAATGAATGTGCTACGACATCTCGATCAGCTATTGTTCCAGGAAAATGGACCACGATACTGGAAGAATTTGGGAGTTCAGCGTCCTGTCCAGCAGGCTTTCCAACAGGTGAGGCGACTCCAAGGAGCCAGGGGCCAAGGGGCTATCGATGAACATCTGGGCTTTTTAAAGATCGGTCACCACCAGCGCCTGGAATTGCCCCCTCGTCAAGAGATCCTTATTCCCTTGGAGGTACGGACTCATCAGAGCCTAAATGGCATGGAGGTGATGGTGGAGCCTACGGATGTACTAGGAGTAGGATCTGGGGTGATGGTGGCCCGTACTATGTCAGTGGTGGCCGGGGGAAAGGTCTCCGTCCGTTTCTGTAACCTCACAGATCAGGTTTGGCGAATTCCGGCAGGAACAGTTATCGCTCAGGTGGTGGCGATTCATGAAGGTAGTGTTCAGGGGATGCGAAAACTCTCCCTACAGCCAGAGGCTTCGGAAGCATGGGCATTGTCTGTTCGAGTGGAGGAGCTAGAAGAGGCCAGCCCCGAGTGGAACGGTACGGTTATCCGAAAACAGATGGACGTGTCGCTGGAAGAGTGTGCGGCCAGGGATGTGGCCAAGTTGGATCAGATGCTCTGGAATCGACAGAAAGTTTTCTCGCGACATGAGGAGGATTTCGGATACACTGATGACCTGCAACATGAGATTCGCACTGAGGATGCCCCACCTGTTCGAGAACGGTATCGGCCGATACCTCCCCGATTGTATCAGGAAGTCAAGACAATGCTGCGTCAGATGCTGGACAATCACGTGATCCAGGAGAGTAAGAGTCCATGGGCTGCACCCATAGTCCTAGTCCGAAAGAAGTCTGGGACCATCCGTTTTTGTGTGGACTATCGGAAGTTGAACAGTTGCACCGTCCGTGATGCTTACCGTCTCCCCATGATCAAGGAGTCCCTAGCCGCGTTGGGCAATGCAAAATTCTTTTCGACCTTGGACTTGGCCAGTGGATATTGGCAAGTGCCTGTGGCCCCACAGGATAGGGAGAAAACCGCGTTTGTTACGCCCATGGGGTTGTTCGAATTTTGTCGCATGTCGTTTGGTTTGAACAATGCGCCTGCCACGTTCCAACGGATGATGGAAAGATGCTTGGGAGATTTGAATTTTGAGGCCTTACTGATCTACCTGGACGACATCTTTGTGTTCGCGGCAACCTTGGAGGAACACTTTGCTCGACTTGACATGGTTTTCCAGCGGTTGGAGAAGTATGGTCTGAAGCTTAAACCTCGGAAGTGCCATCTGTTGAAATCCAGTTTGGAGTATCTCGGGCATGTGGTGTCCCGTGATGGAGTGTACCCAACCCCCAGCAACATTGCGGCAGTTCAGGAGTGGAAGGTGCCCACCACTGTCACGGAACTGCAAGCATTCCTGGGTTTGGTCGAGTATTACCGACGCTTCATCAAAGATTTTGCCCGGATCGCAGAACCCCTACATGTGTTGCTTCGAGGGATCGCAACTACGAGGAAAGCAACCCTGGAGACGTGGGGAGGAGCGCAGGACCTGGCCTTCAACCAACTGAAGAAGAGTCTCATGGAGGCTCCGGTGTTAGGGTATGCAGATTTTGAGAAGCCCTTCATTTTACATACGGATGGGAGTCTGCAGGGGTTGGGTGTGGTCTTAGCTCAAGTTCAGGATGGACAGGAGTGGGTGATTGCCTACGGCAGTCGTAGCTTGAGAGAGACCGAGAGGAATCCAGACAACTACAGTTCCTTCAAGCTGGAATTGCTGGCAGTGGTGTGGGCAGTAACTGGGAAATTTGCGTAATACTTGACCGCAGCCCACGTGGACATCTTTACGGACAACAACCCCTTGGCATACCTGGAGACTGCCAAGCTGGGTCCCCTAGAGCAACGGTGGGTGGCCAGGTTGGCCAAGTTTTCCCATAAGATTCACTTTCGCTCGGGGAAGAGTAATACCAATGCGGATGCCCTGTCTCGCTTCCCAGTGGAAATCCCAGAGCCTGGGGAGGAAGATGACGGTGGGGAGGAGATGCCGGATCTAACTCGTGTGTGGCAGCCTGTTGCTAGAGAGTTGTGTCAACAGAACGCCTGGACTGCCTTACTCAGGTATACGGAAATGGACTGGGCGCAGGAGCAACAGGCTGACGAGGGTCTGAACCTTATTCGGCAGTGGATATAGAAAGGTCATTTGCCGTCTCAACGAGAACAGGATGGGCTGACGGTATTCTGTAAGAAGGTGATGCGTCGTTGGGACCAATTGCGGGTCTGTGCTGGTACTTTGCGGAGACAGTGCTATTTAGAGCAGGAACTGCGTACTGTTGAACAGGTGGTGGTGCCGGAAGTCCGGGTGCGGGCATTGGTGGAAGAGGCACACGAACAGGGGGCCCATTTGGGGCCCCATAAGACATACCATTGGTTGAGACGCCAGTACTTCGCCCCCCGACTGCAAGCGGTCGTGGATCAGGTGTGTCGTGAGTGCAGGAGGTGTGCGGTAGTTAAGCCACAGGAACAGCACGTGCCCATCCAAACTATCCGGACCAGTCGGCCGTTGGAATTGCTGATGATTGACTATGTGTTGATTGGGGAGTCAGTTAGTGGACACCAGTATGCCCTGGTGATGACTGACCGTTTCACCAAGTTCACGGTAGTGGTCCCTACCCGAAATCAAACTGCGGAATCAGCAACACGGGCGTTCATTGAACATTTCATTCGGCAGTACGGTTGCCCCGAGCGGATTCATTCTGATCAAGGGGCCTGTTTTCAGGGGCAACTGATGGAACGTCTCTACCATCTTTATGGCGTCCAAAAGTCCCGTACGACGCCTTACCACCCGCAGGGAAATGGAGCCTGTGAGAGATTTAACCGGACTTTGCTGCAAATGCTCCACGTGCTGGAAAGAGCTAAGAAGCAACGATGGCCCGAATATGTGCAAGAATTGGTCTGGACTTATAACAACCGAGTTCATCACACCACCGGGTTTTCCCCTTTCTTTTTGTTGTTTGGTCGACCGGGACGGGAGGCACACGACTTACAACTGTCCGGGATCGAAGAGGAAATTCCCCTGGCCCCTGCCGAATGGGTAGAGGAACATCGACTACGGCTGAAGGCGGCCCATGAGCTGGCTGGAAGACTCATCGCGGATCAACAACATGCGCCTGCGAGGTCCCACGAACCTGGGTTTTGGTGCGTGAGGTCCGTCCGGGGGGGGGGGGGGGGGACTGTCGGAAAGGTGGGAGGTTACCCCGTATGTTGTTCGCCGTCGCTTGTCTCCGGGTGGTCCAGTGTATCAAGTGGAGTCTACCGATGGGACTGGACGTCTACGTACGTTACATCGGAGTAAACTGCGACCTTGTCCTTTCCCGGATCTGGTTATTGATGCTGGGTCCCCTGAAGAGGCTGATGGAGTTGGGGCTCCTGCCTGGGAAGTTCCTGTTCCTCTGCCAGACGAAGAGTGGTGGTTGCCTGCCGAGGAGAATCAGCCGGGTGAGTCATCGAGGACTCAACCCCCGACTGACGTGGTCGCTCCTCCCTTACCAAGACGTTCTCAGCGTTCTAATAGGGGTGTTCCAGGCCCCCGCTATGCAGACCCTAACTTTGTGTGGTCGGATTCTTGCTTTGTGGGTACCACAAAGGACAAAGGGGGGGAATGTGAAGGGGGTTGTCCCCCGTTTCCCTCCGGCGCGGCGGTGGGTGCGGCGGCTAGGACCCAGCTTGGAGGGACTTGCATCCGTAGGGATTCAAGCCCCTCCAATCACGTTGCCGCATTTTGAATGGCGCGCCAAGCGCGAGCCAATCGGAGTTCGCACCTTGGCAGCCAATGGGAAGATGCCGCGGCGAGCCAATCAGAGCTCGCCGCATCATAGCTCCGCCCGCTCCCGGCGTCATATAAGAGACGCTGCGGAGCGGGAGAGCTCTGTCGGACGCCGGACGCGGAGAAAGAAGAGCTCCTGCAGAAGAAAGAAGACCGAGCGGCGGAGGCGACGACGACGTCGGAGGCTACAGAGCCGGCGGCGAGGACAACGACGAAGAAGAAGAAGACGTTGGCGGAGGAAGGCGCCCAGCAGCGGAAGTCCGGCGGAGAGTGCTGTAGCGTGTGGAATGCAAAAGAGCCAACGAAGCTCCCCGCTACAGCCTCTCCCACCGAGACAGGTAGGCGGCCCTGGGCCACCTACACTTATATTTAGTCCACCCTAGAGCACCAGGGACAGGCACTAGGCCTGTGGGGATAACCAGGCCCTCTCGGTCTGTGCCCACGTTAGGCAGGCCCCCTGCCTGTGCCCATACTCCAGGCCTCCTGCCTGTGCCCACACTCCAGGCCTCCGGCCTGTGCCCACACTCCAGGCCTCCGGCCTGTGCCCACACTCCAGGCCTCCGGCCTGTGCCCACACTCCAGGCCTCCTGCCTGTGCCCACACTTCAGGCCTCCGGCCTGTGCCCACCCTCCAGGCCTCCGGCCTGCGCCTACCCTCCAGGCCTCCGGCCTGCACCCACACTTCAGGCCTTCCGGCCTGTGCCCTCATTTCAGGCCCTCCAGGCCTGTGCCCTCACCCAGGCTCCCAGGCCTGCGCCCTCACCCAGGCTTCCACCTACTGCATTTTACAGGACTCGGGGTGGTATTGTGCAGACCGGCCCGGACAGGATCGGTTGGGAGTGGGCCGTCTGGCAGCTTCCAAGGGGTTCGCGGTCGGTCGGGCGTGAGGAGCCGGCTGGCCCCACGCGGCGTATAATACAGGAAATTAGAGAGTGTGGAGTAACGTTCCCGTCTCACGCGCCTCTATTTCCCGATAATCTGGAGTGGACGGCCGTCCGCTCTGGACCCCCGCTCGCGTCCTCAGTTAGGAACGGAAGGAAGTAGCTAGTGACCAGCATTCGGTAAGTGGAATCGGTTATTCAGGGTTAACCTGTTGTGCCGGGGGATTGTTCTACTGACTTGTTGGTTAGCGATTGTGTTTAATTAGTCCGGTCTCTGCTAGTTCGGAATAGAACCAGTAGCCCCAGTTGCTGAAGTTAGTTTGCTCAGGTAGGCGTAGTTGGCTGTAATTTGTTGCTTGCCGTTAGTGTAGCCTGCAGTTAGGGAGGCTGCTCTTCTTGCCCCAACAGAAGCAGAGAGGTGCGACCATCAAGGTGACCAGCGAGTCAGGAGTGAGTATTACTCTGTGTCTGTTTGTCATCGTCCCCGTATACCGGTCAGGGGTTGTGCTCACGGACGTGAGGACCCCTCTCACCACACAACGTGCAAGAATGCGAGTGTGTGAGAATTGGGTAGCTGAGGCCTCTTGACCAGTGATGACCTTCCCCCCAGCCGGTGAAGGTCGCAGCTACCCCTGACACGCCCCTGCTCTTCCGACGGAGATCGGCACGCACGTCTCAACCGGTACGTTCCTTCCTTCTAGGTTCTTCGTCGAGCGTTGCAGGGAGGTGTTCGTGTCGGCGATCGATCCGGAAGGCGGAGTTCCCAGACGCTTCTGGGTTTCCGTAGGTGACGGGAGTTGCCACAGGTGGGTAGAGTGACGACACCTACACGGCAGCAGGCACTGTACCACGGTCCGGGTCCGTTGCATTTTTGGCGTAGTCGGCAGGATGGAAGGAGACCAGCCACACCAGTCCGCCCAGAAGATGTCGGGAGATGAGCAAGAACGACCCGCTCGGAGGGACTCAAATGCCAGTTCCACTCAGGTGGCCCGGCGGGGGACGGATGACGAACAATGTAGATCATCCCGTCGACTCAATGTCGGACCAGCCCTCGCCCACTTACCTCGGCATGACGGGCGTAATATGACCTTGGAGGATTGGAAAGCCCGACTAGAGGGGACTTTCCTTATCTACCGGGTGCCCCACGACTTACGAGTACCCCTCGCCCTGAATTCCCTGGAAGGCGAGGCTCGTCAGACAATCCTCTTGCGACCTGAGGACGAACGTGAGGAACTGGAAGAGATCTACGATATACTAGGAGATATCTACGGGGACACCTCTTCCGCAGGAACCCTCCGACAGTGCCTGTTTGGCCGGTTTCAGAGGGAGGACGAGTCCATTCCCCAGTACGCTAACGCACTCCAGGAAATGATGGGGGAAGTGCGTCGAAAGGATCCCGATGGGATTGGGGCACTCACAAATACCAGCCAGATATTATGGGACCAGTTCGCCATGGGACTCAGGAATGTGCCCCTGAGGCAGGTTATGCTGGATAAAATATCCCAGGATGATACTCTGACCTTCCATCAGGTAGAGATTGACGCAGTAGCCAGGGACCAGAATGCCAATTACGGGCCTCACGCGGTGTTCCCCCAATGGGTGCAGCCGGTGTCCGCGCCAGTGGCTAGCAGGGAAAACAACCCATTGGAGACCTGTGTCCAAGATTTAAAAGAGACCGTCCTTTGGGTGACCAAAGAGATGAGGGATGAAGTCACCCAACTGCGGGACGAAGTGCACCGGCGGGATCGCCAGGGTACAGAGTCCAGATCCCAAGAGAGAGACGCCAGACGGCCCCATGGCCGGAGCACTGGACCAGATAGCCGCCCCGGAGATGGCCGGGGCCCTCGTTGTTACCGCTGTCATCGTTACGGGCATATTGCCCGAACCTGTACGGAAGTGATCCCAGAGGCACAGTTAAACTGACCTCCCTCGCGGTAACGGGACCATCCGTGAGGGAGAGTGACGAGGAGAAGTCAGCCATTAACAAACAGACTGAATTGGTAGGGAGTGTCCCGTAGTAATCGGCCGCCTTGGGGGAAAAGATCAGTCCTGCCTGTTGGATACCAGCTCTCAGGTATCCACCTTGTCTGAGGCATGTTTTTTGGAACACTACGCTCATCTCAAAGGTGAGGTGTCTGAGAGCTTTATTACCCTCACTGCGGCTAATAACCTGCCCATCCCCGTGGTGGGGGTGGTGTGGATGGAAATCGAAGTTTGTGGCCAAAACCTGGGCAGAAAGGGGCTGCTGGTAGTCAGCAGTCCCGGGTTAAGCCATGGCCCTGTTATCCTCGGAATGAATGTGCTACGACATCTCGATCAGCTATTGTTCCAGGAAAATGGACCACGATGCTGGAAGAATTTGGGAGTTCAGCGTCCTGTCCAGCAGGCTTTCCAACAGGTGGGGTGACGCCAAGGAGCCAGGGGCCAAGGGGCTATCGATGAACATCTGGGCCTTTTAAAGATCGGTCACCACCAGCGCCTGGAATTGCCCCCTCGTCAAGAGATCCTTATTCCCTTGGAGGTACGGACTCATCAGAGCCTAAATGGCATGGAGGTGATGGTGGAGCCTACGGATGTACTAGGAGTAGGATCTGGGGTGATGGTGGCCCGTACTGTGTCGGTGGTGGCCGGGGGAAAGGTCTCCGTCCGTTTCTGTAACCTCACAGATCAGGTTTGGCGAATTCCGGCAGGAACAGTTATCGCTCAGGTGGTGGCGATTCATGAAGGTAGTGTTCAGGGGATGCGAAAACTCTCCCTACAGCCAGAGGCTTCGGAAGCATGGGCATTGTCTGTTCGAGTGGAGGAGCTAGAAGAGGCCAGCCCCGAGTGGAACAGTACGGTTATCCGAAAACAGATGGACGTGTCGCTGGAAGAGTGCATGGCCAGGGATGTGGCCAAGTTGGATCAGATGCTCTGGAATCGACAGAAAGTTTTCTCGCGACATGAGGAGGATTTCGGATACACTGATGACCTGCAACATGAGATTCGCACTGGGGATGCCCCACCTGTTCGAGAACGGTATCGTCCGATACCTCCCCGATTGTATCAGGAAGTCAAGACAATGCTGCGTCAGATGCTGGACAATCACGTGATCCAGGAGAGTAAGAGTCCGTGGGCTGCACCCATAGTCCTAGTCCGAAAGAAGTCTGGGACCATCCGTTTTTGTGTGGACTATCGGAAGTTGAACAGTTGCACCGTCCGTGATGCTTACCGTCTCCCCAGGATCAAGGAGTCCCTAGCCGCGTTGGGCAATGCAAAATTCTTTTCGACCTTGGACTTGGCCAGTGGATACTGGCAAGTGCCTGTGGCCCCACAGGATAGGGAGAAAACCGCGTTTGTTACGCCCATGGGGTTGTTCGAATTTTGTCGCATGCCGTTTGGTTTGAACAATGCGCCTGCCACGTTCCAACGGATGATGGAAAGATGCTTGGGAGATTTGAATTTTGAGGCCTTACTGATCTACCTGGACGACATCATTGTGTTCGCGGCAACCTTGGAGGAACACTTTGCTCGACTTGACATGGTTTTCCAGCGGTTGGAGAAGTATGGTCTGAAGCTTAAACCTTGGAAGTGCCATCTGTTGAAATCCCGTTTGGAGTATCTCGGGCATGTGGTGTCCCGTGATGGAGTGTACCCAACCCCCAGCAAGATTGCGGCAGTTCATGAGTGGAAGGTACCCACCACTGTCACGGAACTACGAGCGTTCCTGGGTTTGGTCGGGTATTACCGACGCTTCATCAAAGATTTTGCCCGGATCGTGGAACCCCTACATGTGTTGCTTCAAGGGATCGCAACTACGAGGAAAGCAACCCTGGAGACGTGGGGAGGAGCGCAGGACCTGGCCTTCAACCAACTGAAGAAGAGTCTCATGGAGGCTCCGGTGTTAGGGTATGCAGATTTTGAGAAGCCCTTCATTTTACATACGGATGGGAGTCTGCAGGGGTTGGGTGTGGTCTTAGCTCAAGTTCAGGATGGACAGGAGTGGGTGATTGCCTACGGCAGTCGTAGCTTGAGAGAGACCGAGAGGAATCCAGACAACTACAGTTCCTTCAAGCTGGAATTGCTGGCAGTGGTGTGGGCATTAACTGAGAAATTTGCGTAATACTTGACCGCAGCCCACGTGGACATCTTTACGGACAACAACCCCTTGGCGTACCTGGAGACTGCCAAGCTGGGTGCCCTAGAGCAACGGTGGGTGGCCAGGTTGGCCAAGTTTTCCCATAAGATTCACTATCGCTCGGGGAAGAGTAATACCAATGCAGATGCCCTGTCTCGCTTCCCAGTGGAAATCCCAGAGCCTGGTGAGGAAGAAGATGACGGTGGGGAGGAGATGCCGGATCTAACTCGTGTGCAGCAGCCTGTTGCTAGAGAGTTGTGTCAACAGAACGCCTGGACTGCCTTACTCAGGTATACGGAAATGGACTGGGCGCAGGAGCAACAGGCTGACGAGGGTCTGAACCTTATTCGGCAGTGGATACAGAAAGGTCATCTGCCGTCTCAACGAGAACAGGATGGGCTGACGGTATTCTGTAGGAAGGTGATGCGTCGTTGGGACCAATTGCGGATCTGTGCTGGTACTTTGCAGAGACAGTGCTATTTGGAGCAGGAACTGCGTACTGTTGAACAGGTGGTGGTGCCGGAAGTCCGGGTGCGGGCATTGGTGGAAGAGGCACACGAACAGGGGGCCCATTTGGGGCCCCATAAGACATACCATTGGTTGAGACGCCAGTACTTCGCCCCCTGACTGCAAGCGGTCGTGGATCAGGTGTGTCGTGAGTGCAGGAGGTGTGCGGTAGTTAAGCCACAGGAACAGTACGTGCCCATCCAAACTATCCGGACCAGTCGGCCGTTGGAATTGCTGATGATTGACTATGTGTTGATTGGGGAGTCAGTTAGTGGACACCAGTATGCCCTGGTGATGACTGACCATTTCACCAAGTTCACGGTAGTGGTCCCTACCCGAAATCAAACTGCGGAATCAGCAACACGGGCGATCATTGAACATTTCATTCGGCAGTACGGTTGCCTCGAGCGGATTCATTCTGATCAAGGGGCCTGTTTTCAGGGGCAGCTGAAGGAACGTCTCTGCCATCTTTATGGCGTCCAAAAGTCCCGTACGACGCCTTACCACCCGCAGGGAAATGGAGCCTGTGAGAGATTTAACCGGACTTTGCTGCAAATGCTCCGCGTGCTGGAAAGAGCTAAGAAGCAACGATGGCCCGAACATGTGCAAGAATTGGTCTGGACTTATAACAACCGAGTTCATCACACCACCGGGTTTTCCCCTTTCTTTTTGTTGTTTGGTCGACCGGGACGGGAGGCACACGACTTACAACTGTCCGGGACCGAAGAGGAAATTCCCCTGGCCCCTGCCGAATGGGTAGAGGAACATCGACTACGGCTGAAGGCGGCCCATGAGCTGGCTGGAAGACTCATCGCGGATCAACAACATGCGCCTGCGAGGTCCCACGAACCTGGGTTTTGGTGCGTGAGGTCCGTCCGGGGGGAAAACTGTCGGAACGGTGGGAGGTTACCCCGTATGTTGTTCGCCGTCGCTTGTCTCCGGGTGGTCCAGTGTATCAAGTGGAGTCTACCGATGGGACTGGACGTCTACGTACGTTACATCGGAGTAAACTGCGACCTTGTCCTTTCCCGGATCCGGTTATTGATGCTGGGTCCCCTGAAGAGGCTGACGGAGTTGGGGCTCCTGCCTGGGAAGTTCCTGTTCCTCTGCCAGACGAAGAGTGGTGGTTGCCTGCCGAGGAGAATCAGCCGGGTGAGTCATCGAGGACTCAACCCCCGATTGACGTGGTCGCTCCTCCCTTACCAAGACGTTCTCAGCGTTCTAATAGGGGTGTTCCTGGCCCCCGCTACGCGGACCCTAACTTTGTGTGGTCGGATTCTTGCTTTGTGGGGACCACAAAGGACAAAGGGGGGGGAAATGTGAAGGGGGTTGTCCCCCGTTTCCCTCCGGCGCGGCGGCGGGTGCGGCGGCTAGATCCCAGCTTGGAGGGACTTGCATCTGTAGGGATTCAAGCCCCTCCAATCCCTATCCGTTTGGAAGATAGACAGTGTCTAGTTAGACAGTCAATAGATAGACACCATATATTAGACAGACATTAGGTCGACAGGGTCAAAAGGTCGGCAAGGTCAAAAGGTCGACATAGAAAAGGTCAAAAGGTCGACATGGTCAAAAGGTCGACATCAAAATGGTCGACATAAAAAAGATCGACAATTTTTTTTAAAAATGTAACATGTTTTTGGATTATTTCATACTTTCTCTATCCATGTCGGCATAGAGTTGGTTATAAACCTTGCGAGCCACCGTGCCCGAAGCGTGGCGAGCGAAGCGAGCCTCGCGAGGGTATGCCTTTCTACAATTGGGGGTCCCAGATGACAAAACTATCCACACAAACCACAAAAATGCAAAAAACATGGTGTCTACCTTTTTCATGTCGACCATTTTCATGTCGACCTTTTGACCAGTCGACCTTTTGACCTGTCGACCTTTTCTATGTCGACCTTTTGACCCTGTCGATCTAATGTCTGTCTAACATATGGTGTCTATCTATTGACTGTCTAACTAGACACTATCTGTCTTTCATACCGGAACCCCTCCGATCACGTCGCCGCATTTTGAATGGTGCGCCAAGCGCGAGCCAATCGGAGTTCGCACCTTGGCAGCCAATAGGAAGATGCCGCGGCGAGCCAATCAGAGCTTACCGCGTCATAGCTCCGCCCGCTCCCGGCGTCATATAAGAGACGCTAAGGAGCGGGAGAGCTCTGTCGGACGCCGGAGGCGGAGGAAAGAAGAGCTCCTGCAGAAGAAAGAAGACTTCCTACAGAAGACAGAAGACCGAGCGGCGGAGTTGACGACGACGGCGGAGTCTACAGAGCCGGCGGCGAGGACGACGACGAAGAAGACGTCGGCGGAGGAAGGCGCCCAGCAGCGGAAGTCCGGCGGAGAGTGCTGCAGCGTGTGGAAAGCAAAAGAGCCAACAAAGCTCCCCGCTGCAGCCTCTCCCACCGAGACAGGTAGGCGGCCCTGGTCCATCTACACTTATATTTAGTCCACCCTAGAGCACCAGGGACAGGCACTAGGCCTGCGGGGATAACCAGGCCCTCTCGGTCTGTGCCCACGTTAGTCAGGCCCCCTGCCTGTTCCCATACTCCGGGCCTCCTGCCTGTGCCCATACTCCAGGCCTCCGGCCTGTGCCCACACTCCAGGCCTCCGGCCTTTGCCCGCACTCCAGGCCTCCGGCCTGTGCCCGCACTCCAGGCCTCCGGCCTGCGCCTACCCTCCAGGCCTCCGGCCTGTGTCCGCACTCCAGGCCTCCGGCCTGTGCCCACCCTCCAGGCCTCCGGCCTGCGCCTACCCTCCAGGCCTCCGGCCTGGGCCCACACTTCAGGTCTTCCGGCCTGTGCCCACATTTCAGGCCCTCCAGGCCTGTGCCCTCACCCAGGCTCCCAGGCCTGCGCCCTCCCCCTGGCTTCCATGCCTGCGCCCTCACCCAGGCTTCCACCTACTGCATTTTACATGACTCAGGGTGGTATTGTGCAGACCGGCCCGGACAGGATCGGTTGGGAGTGGGCCGTGTGGCAGCTTCCGAGGGGTTCGCGGTCGGGCGTGAGGAGCCGGCTGGCCCCACGCGGTGTATAATACAGGAAATTAGAGACTGTGGAGTAACGTTCCCGTCCCACGCGCCTCTATTTCCCGGTAATCTGGAGTGGACGGCTGTCCGCTCTGGACCCCCGCTCGCGTCCTCAGTTAGGAGCGGATGGAAGTAGCTAGTGACCAGCATTCGGTAAGTGGAATCGTTATTCGGGGTTAAACTGTTGTGCCGGGGGATTGTTCTACTGACTTGTTGGTTAGCGATTGTGTTTAGTTAGTCCGGTCTCTGCTAGTTCGGAATAGAACCAGTAGCCCCAGTTGCTGAAGTTAGTTTGCTCAGGTAGGCGTAGTTGGCTGTAATTTGTTGTTTGCCGTTAGTGTAGCCTGCAGTTAGGGAGGCTGCTCTTCTTGCCCCAACAGAAGCAGAGAGGTGCGACCATCAAGGTGACCAGCGAGTCGGGAGTGAGTATTACTCTGTGTCTGTTTGTCATCGTCCCCGTATACCGGTCAGGGGTTGTGCTCACGGATGTGAGGACCCCTCTCACCACACAACGTGCGAGAGTGCGAGTGTGTGAGAATTGGGTAGCTGAGGCCTCTTGGCCAGTGATGACCTTCCCCCCAGCCGGTGAAGGTCGCAGCTACCCCTGACACGCCCCTGCTCTTCCGACGGAGGTTGGCACGCACGTCTCAACCGGTACGTTCCTTCCTCCTAGGTTCTTCGTCAACCGTTGCAGGGAGGTGTTCGTGTCGGCGATCGATCCGGAAGGCGGAGTTCCCTGACGCTTCTGGGTATCGTAGGTGACAGGAGTTGCCACAGGTGGGTAGAGTGACGACACCTGCATGGCAGCAGGCACTGTACCACGGTCCGGGTCCGTTACACTGGGCGCCCATCCCAGTGCGGACAAATTCTGCAAGGCTTTTATATAGTTGTTGCTGACATAAGGGTTATGTCACAGTTGAGATCAGTCTCTGGCTGATGCTGTTTTGTTCATACTGTTAACTGGTTTAGTATATACCATGTTGTACGGTGTGTAGGGTGTGGGTCTGGAGGAGGTGCATAGAGGGAGGAGCCAGTTCACACCCATCTAAAGTCTTAGAGTGCCCATGTCTCCTGCGGAGCCCGTCTATAGCCCATGGTCCTTACGGAGTCCCCAGCATCCTCTACGGACTAGGAGAAAAAGATTTACCGGTAGGTTTAAAATCTTATTTTCTGCAGCGGGGTACACTGGGTTCCACAGGGAATAATATCGGGGTGTAGAGTAGGATCTTGATCCGAGGCACTAACAGGCTAAAGCTTTGACTGTTCCCAAGATGCTCAGCACCGCCTCCTCTATAACCCCGCCTCCGAGCACAGGAGCTCAGTTTGTAAGTTGGTACCTGCAGTGCAGGCAGCTAACAGGTAGGGCTGCTCCAGCAGCCCTGAAAAAGCTTTTCAAAAGTGAAGATAGAAGACTTCAAGGGCTGCAGCAGAGGCACTATCAGTGCTAGATTTCATTCTGACATCTCCTGCTGCAGCTCCCTTACCTCCCCCAGCGGCACTGTATACTGCCGTGTCCTTGGTTGCCGGGTACTTACAGCGGAGGCTCAAGTTCTCTACGTCAGGCACACACACCAGCCGCAGCTCTCCGGGATCGCGTGGCCGCACTCAGAGAGGAGGTAAGAGGGTCCCCCAGGCAGGACTCGCTGGAAATCGCGATCCCGATCGGCCGTTGGGAGGAGGGCCGCGTGTGCTGGTGTGGACACTGTGGCAGTACAGGGACCCCACTAGAGCACCAGGGCAGGGGAACAGGTCGGTTTTATTAAAAACCGTTTGCATATGGCCCACAGTACCCGGTGGTGAAGTCCAGCAAGGGGATAATGCTCTGACCTGTAGCCCCTCCCCCAGCCCCATTTAGAGTAAATGTTCCCGCCCTGGAGCTGCATCTCTCTCCCTCACTCCCTATCAGAGTTTGGGCGCCATCTTCACATGTTGAGCTGATCCTGGGACTGTTTGGGCAAAGCCTCCTCTGTAAAGCCGCCTGCATATCAGCACTGTGCATTTTACAGAACACTTGAGTATTCTACATGTCTGGACAGTGTTAGTTAGGAAAAGGTGCATTGATTCAGGGCTATGTAGTACAAGTGGGTGTGGTATGGAAGGTAGATAGTAACTAGGTCGACGTGTCTAGGTCGACCACTATTGGTCGTCAGGGTCTCTAGCTTGACAGGGTCTTTAGGTCGACATGGTCTAGGTCAACAGGACAAATGGTCGAAATGAGTTTTTTGGTGTCGTTTTCTTCGTAGAGTGCACCGTGTCTCGCATGGCTCGTTTCGCTCGCCATGCTTCGGGCAAGGTGCCTCGCTCCGCTACCGCTTCGCTCGGCACAGGTTACCGTTCCAATCGTAGTCCACGTGGACCGTTAAGTATGAAAAGGTTTAAAAATGAAAAAAATTGTGAAAAACTCAGATCGACCTTTTGACCTGTCGACCTAGAGACCCTGTCGACCTAGTTACTGTTGACCAATAGTGGTCGACCTAGTTACAGTCGACCTAGAGATCGGATCCCAGTACCCTGTGATATACAGCCAGGTTACCGTTCCAATCGTAGTCCACGTGGACCGTTAAGTATGAAAAGTTTAAAAAAAAGAAAATAATTGTGAAAAACTCAGATCGACCTTTTGACCTGTCGACTTAGAGACCCTGTCGACCTAGTTACTGTTGACCAATAGTGGTCGACCTAGTTATGTCGACCTAGAGATCGGATCCCAGTACCCTGTGATATACAGCCAGTCTTTACTGTGCATTGATATATCTATTTATCTGTATAGCTTTGCTTAGTATTACTTAGTATTGCTAGTCCAGTGCAGTTTTATTGCTTGTCATCATTTCTGCATTGTACATGTGACTGTGTGGGTGTGGGTGTGTGTGTGTGTGTGTGCATATAGCTGCTGCGTGATTTCTATTCTGTGTAGCTCATTCAGATTGCTATCCCTATATTCTGTACCCTGAGGGGGGCTACGTGCGTCAGAGGTATTATTTGATATAGGTGTTTCACAGGATATACTTATTGGGTATTTTTCTCTGTGAGTTTCAGTCACTATATACCTCTTGAATCCTCTGCTGTGCTTTCACACTGCACAGGGGGTTCTTGGTCAGGTATTATTCTGCTGATATTGTACTGTGTTGCCCGTGATTTATGCTTTCACATATGTCAGCTTCAAGGGGCGACGGTGCTGTGGCTGATCCCACAATGCGTGGTGGTGAGGCCGCAGACACATTAGAGGAAAACATAGCAGCGGAGGGTTCAGGTTCTGGGGGTTCCCTACGCCCCAGTAGCATACCTCCCAACTGTCCCGATTTTCGTGGGACTGTCCTGTTTTTTTGGGACTGTCCCACCCGCGGGCCGCAGTGTCCCGCGGTGGGGGTGGGGGGCAGTTGGGAGGCTCCTGCACTCCTGCGCGGTGGATAGACGCTGTGCACATGCGCACAGCGTCTATTCAGTGGAGACAGGAGGAGAGGGGGCATGCCAGCAGCTCACGGAGCGCTGGGCATGCCCCCTCGGTGATGGAAATGGAGGCGGGGCTCGCGATCGTAAGTCCTCCCATGAAACCGTGCCCCCTTTTTGTAGGCCACGCTCCCTTTTCGGGAGCATTATCAATTTTGGGCTTTACCTTTTGGTCTGACCACAGCTCCGTGAGTCTTCACGAAGGTCATGGCGGTAATGACGGCTTTACTCCGCCCTCAGGGTGTCAGGATCCTACCATATCTGGATGACCTGCTGATCCTGGCAAATTCCCCAGAAATTCTCCTCCGTTATCTAAATCTGACGGTCCAGTTTCTGCAAGCCCACGGGTGGCTCATCAACTGGAAGAGATCTTCCCTGGTCCCTGCTCAGAGCATGGTGCACCTGGGGGTATTGTTGGACACTCACAACCAGCGATTGTTCTTATCTCAGGAGAAGGTCCTGAACCTTCAGGACAGAATTCAATGCTTCCTTTCTCGTCCACGAGTGTAGATTCACTCAGCGATGCAAGTACTAGGCCTCATGGTGTCTGCTTTCGACATGGTGGAGTACGCTCAATTTCATTCCCGCCCTCTGCAGAGATTGCTTCTAACCTGATCTGGCCTGCCTCACCGGATCAGGTCTCACATGATCTCATTGTCTCCGGAGGTCCGTCGGTCACTGGAATGGTCGCTCGAGGACCATTGATTGAGCAGGGGTCGTCCCTTCTGGATATCCAACTGGGTCCTTCTGACGACGGATGCCAGTCTGAGGGGTTGGGGCGCGGTGTTGGAGCAACACTCCCTTCAGGGTCGGTGGACCAAGGAGTCTCTCCTCCCTATAAACATTATGGAATTGCGGGCGGTGTTCAATGCTCTGAACCTGGCCCAGCATCTCATATAGAACAGGCCTGTTCAAGTACAGTCGGACAACGCCACCACGGTGGCGTACATAAATCATCAAGGCGGCACCCAAAGCCGCATGGCAATGATGGAAGTGTCAAAGATTCTTCAGTGGGCGGAATGCCATCTGCCAGCCATATCGGCAGTGTTCATTCCGGGGGTCCTGAACTGGGAAGGGGACATCCTCAGTCGTCAGGACGTACACGCCGGAGAGTGGAGCCTCCATCCAGAAGTGTTTCAACTCCTAGTGGACAAGTGGGGCCTACCAGACGTGGACCTGATGGCGTCTTGACACAGTCACAAGGTTCCGGTCTTCAGAGCAAGGACAAGGGATCCTCAAGCAGCGTTCGTGGACGCACTGGCAATTCCATTGAACTTTCAGCTTCCGTACGTGTTCCCTCCAGTGTCACTTCTGCCCAGAGTGATAAACAAGAAAGAGGACTCCTGCTTTTGATCGCCCCAGCATGGCCCAAACGGCATTGGTTCTCAGACCTACAGGGTCTTTCGATAGAGCGTCCTCTTCTACTTCCGCAACGCCCAGACCTTCTCGTTCAGGGCCCTTGTGTATACCAGGATTTGGTTCGGCTGGCTTTGATGGCGTGGCTCTTGAAGCTTCAGTTCTGAGGACCAAAGGAGTTTCTGAGGCAGTCATTCAAACATGTTGAAGGCCGGAAACCTGCTTCTGCTTGGATTTATCATAGGGTCTGGAATTCTTACTTTGCTTGGTGCACAGCTAACAATCATTATGCTTACTAGTTTAGTACGGCCAAACTTTTGGCCTTCCTGCAACAGGGCCTGGACTTGGGCCTTCGTCTTTCTGCCTTGTCGGTTTGGTTTCAGAGAAAAATTGCGACTCTATCTGATGTTTATACATTCACTCAGGGTGTGTTACGGATTCAACCTCCCTATGTTCCGCCTGTGGCTCCTTGGGATTTGTCGGTGGTTCTGTAGGCTTTGCAAGAGTCTCCGTTTGAACCTCTTGAGTCTGCGGACTTTAAGTGGCTTACTCTTAAGGTTTTGTTTCTGCTGGCTATTGCCTCTGCTAGACAGGTTTCAGATTTGGGTGCCTTAACCTGTCGGTCTCCCTTTCTGATTTTTCACCGTGACCGGGCGGTTCTTCGGACACGCCCTGGTTATCTACCTAAGGTGGTGTCTTCTTTCCACTTTAACCAAGAGGTTGTAGTTCCGGCCTTTGGTGGTCATTCCGAGTTGATCGCAGCCAGCAACTTTTTGCTGCTGCTGCGATCAACTAGCACACACCTATGGGGGAATGTATTTTAGCTTAGCAGATCGCTTGTGCAGCCCTGCTAAGCTAAAAAAATTACAAGCAGAAGTAGACTAGCCCTGGACATACCCTGTGCGATGGATTCAGCGAAGATGGGCCCGGCTTTGACGTCACTCCTTCGCCCTCCGTTCTGCTGGACATGCCTGCGTTACACTCACCACTCCCCGAAAACGGCTCCAAACGGTCTGGATCCACCCTGTCACGCCTCCTTCCTGTCATCTTCTGTGCGGTCTGCTCTGCGACCGCTTCCTTCTCAAGACGCAACATAACCCGGCGACAGGGTCATGCACTGCGCCCACCGCGCATGCGCATTTCGCACCGCAGCGATAAATTGCTGAGTGCAAACGGGTCGGAATGACCCCCTTTATCTCTACTGATTTGTCATCCAAAGAGCGGTCTTTGGATGTGGTACGGGCTCTCCATATCTATGTAAAGAGGACAGCTTCCATTCGGAAGTCTGATTCTCTCTTTGTCCTTTTTGGTTTTCACAAACGTGGCTGGCCTGCGAATAAGCAGACCTTGGCCAGATGGATTAGAATGGTGATTGCACATGCTTATTTACAGGCTGGCCTGCCAGCTGCTGCTACCATCAAAGCCCATTCTGCTCGGTCTGTTGACTTTCTTGGGTGGCCCGTCGTGGTGCGACCCTTGAACAATTGTGCAAGGCAGCTACATGGTCCTCAGTGAACACGTTCATCAGGTTCTATGCCTTTGATACTTCCGCCTCCCAGGATGCTTCCTTTTGACGCCGGGTTCTTGTGCCCGCTACGGTGTATCCCCTCCCATAAGGAACTGCTTTAGGACATCCCCGATGTTATTCCCAGTGGAATACCGGTGTACCTCGCTGCAGAAAATTAGATTTATGGTAGACTTACCATTGTTAAATCTCTCTGCAAGGTACACTGGATTCCACAGGGCACCACCCTGACGCACTTTGCTTCTTTGAGTTTGTATGGCATTAGCCGCTAGTCCCTTTTCCTGTCGTGAGAATGTGGTTCTATGTGACTAACATCTACCATCTCTCTTACCTGCTACTGCATTGGACTGGTTAAAAAACTGAGCTCCGGTGCCTGGTGGCGGGGATATAGAGGAGGCGGTGTGGTGCATCCTGGGAACAGTCAAAGCTTTAACCTGTTGGTGCCTCGGATCAAGATCCAACTCTACACCCCGATGTTATTCCCTGTGGAATCCAGTGTACCTCGCAGAAAGAGATTTAACAATGGTAAGTCTACCATAAATGTCCTTTTTTTTTTTATTTCTTTTTTATATAAATTTTTCTCATTTCACTTCACCAACTTAGACTATTTCATACCTCCCAACATGACCCTCTCCAGGAGGGACAGAACGCTCTGCTCCTGGACTTCCCTCTTAATTTATGATTGCCATCACCTGTGCTGAAACACCTTTCCTATCCATTAACTTGTTCAACACAGGTGCAGACAATCATACATTAAGAGAAAAGTCCAGAAGCAGAGCGTTCTGTCCCTCCTGGAGAGGGTCATGTTGGGAGGTATGCTATTTTGTGCAGATCCATCACATAAAATTTAGAAAAAAAAATGAAAATAAATTACAGGTTGTAATGTAACAAAATAGGTAAAAAGCCAAGGGGGGTGAATACTTTAGCAAGGCACTGTATATTCTATTATTTCAATTGGAGTTTTGTTCAGTTTTCTTGAACGGAAAACTGACAGAAGAGAACTATATGGAATCTCCAGAACATTATTTTGAGAATATGTTCTGATCTGGAGAACCCTGTCTGCTAGAGAAAACTGTACAGTCTAAGGGGGTTATTCAGGTTTGTTAGCAAACCAAAAAAGTTAGCAATTAGGGGGGGCAGATATAACATGTGCAGAGAGAGTTAGATTTGGTTGGGTTATATTGTCTTTGTGCAGGATAAATAATGGCTGCTTTATTTTTACACTGAAATTTAAATTTCAGTTTGAACACACCCCACCCAAATCTAACTCTCTCTGCACATGTTATATCTGACCCACCTGAGGTTGCAACATGGTTTTACCAATTGTTAACTTTTTGTGTTTGCTAACAAACCTGAATAAGGCCCTTAAAGTGGTCATTGTTGGTATATCAAATTAGATGCTGTACTTAAAGAAATAGACTTGGTGTGTTCAAAGACTGATCATAGTCTCGACTGCAAACACATACTGTATAAGAAAAACTCTTATTGTGTTTTGACCTTTAAGGCCAGTACTCACTGGCCGATGCGGGAGAGATGTGTGCTGAGCGAAACGCTTAGCACACATCTTTCCCACCGTTCAGCACAGCATGATGTGTGCTGAGCGTGCGGGGGGTGACGAGGGGTGCTCATTTCACCCAGCGGGTGAAATGAGCGACCCACTAGATTGGCCTGCACGGCAGGCCAATCTAGCACCAGCGATAGCGATGCGCGGGGCTGCCCATCACTATCGCTGTAGGGGGTACACACGGAGCGATCAGCGGGTGAAATGAGTGGGTGAAATGAGCGACCCACTAGATTGGCCTGCACGGCAGGCCAATCTAGCACCAGCGATAGCGATGCGCGGGGCTGCCCATCACTATCGCTGTAGGGGGTACACACGGAGCGATCAGGCTTAAAATCTAACTTAGATTTTAAGCAGCGATAGATTTTAAGCAGCGATCGCTCCGTGAGTACCCCCCTTTACTAGCAGGCCAGTAGCAACACATCATAGATGTGGAGTCGTTGTTGGGACAAAAGTTCAAGATAAGAGATCTGGGTCATGTTCACTACTTGCTAGGACTGGGAATCTCACAAAATCTAAAGAGCGGAATCCTATCTATTGATCAACAAATCTCTATTAAAGGGATACTTGCAAAGTATAGTATGTCAGGTGCTAAACTAATGCATACTCCAATTGACAAAGGTGTCAAACTAAAACCAAAGCCATGTCACCAATAAGTGAGGGAGATAGTATGAGAAAAATTCCTTATCAGAACGCTATTCTGAATTTAATGTACGCAAGTATTGGAACTTGCCCTGACGTCACACTTGCAGTTAGCCTAGTAAGCCAATTTGCCAGAAATCCTGGGAAGCAATATTGGAAAGCAATTAAGGGAATCTTCAGATACCTGGACGGTTCATCTTCCTTGAAGTTGGAAGTTACCAAATCTGAGAATTCTACACTGAAGTCATTCAGTGGCATTAATTGGGGAACAGATGAGGATGATTGTCAATCCTATATGGGATATCTATTTCTATTAGTTGGCGCAGCAGTAAGCTGATCAAGTAGAAAGAAACCCACTCTGGCCCTATCCACCACTGAGTACATGGCACTAACAGAATCAGCCAAGGAAGCGTTACACCTCAGAGACCTTGTACAAACTGTGTCTTTTAAACAAGGATGACACCAACAACGTGCAACGTGGAGTGTAGTGATGAGCACCGGAAATTTTTCGGGTTTTGTGTTTTGGTTTTGGGTTCGGTTCCGCAGCCGTGTTTTGGGTTCGACCGCGTTTTGGCAAAACCTCACCGAATTTTTTTTGTCGGATTCGGGTGTGTTTTGGATTCGGGTGTTTTTTTCAAAAAACCCTAAAAACAGCTTAAATCATAGAATTTGGGGTTCATTTTGATCCCAAAGTATTATTAACCTCAATAACCATAATTTCCACTCATTTTCAGTCTATTCTGAACACCTCACACCTCACAATGGGGCAGATGTATTAACCTGGAGAAGTCATAAGGAAGTGATAAACCAATGATATGTGCAAGGTGATAAAGGTACCAGCCAATCAGCTCCAATATGTAAATTAACAGTTAGGATCTGATTGGCTGCTGCCTTTATCACCTTTCACATATCACTGATTTATCACTTCCTTATGCCTTCTCCAGGTTAATACATCTGCCCCAATATTATTTTTAGTCCTAAAATTTGCACCGAGGTCGCTGGATGGCTAAGCTAAGCGACCCAAGTGGCCGACACAAACACCTGGCCCATCTAGGAGTGGCACTGCAGTGTCACGCAGGATGGCCCTTCCAAAAAACACTCCCCAAACAGCACATGACGCAAAGAAAAAAAGAGGCGCAATGAGGTAGCTGTGTGAGTAAGCTAAGCGACCCTAGTGGCCGACACAAACACCTGGCCCATCTAGGAGTGGCACTGCAGTGTCACGCAGGATGGCCCTTCCAAAAAACACTCCCCAAACAGCAGCACATGACGCAAAGAAGAAAAAAAAGAGGCGCAATGAGGTAGCTGTGTGAGTAAGCTAAGCGACCCTAGTGGCCGACACAAACACCTGGCCCATCTAGGAGTGGCACTGCAGTGTCACGCAGGATGGCCCTTCCAAAAAACACCCCCCAAACAGCACATGACGCAAAGAAAAATGAAAGAAAAAAGAGGTGCAAGATGGAATTGTCCTTGGGCCCTCCCACCCACCCTTATGTTGTATAAACAGGACATGCACACTTTAACCAACCCATCATTTCAGTGACAGGGTCTGCCACACGACTGTGACTGAAATGACGGGTTGGTTTGGACCCCCACCAAAAAAGAAGCAGTTAATCTCTCCTTGCACAAACTGGCTCTACAGAGGCAAGATGTCCACCTCATCATCATCCTCCGATATATCACCGTGTACATCCCCCTCCTCACAGATTATCAATTCGTCCCCACTGGAATCCACCATCTCAGCTCCCTGTGTACTTTGTGGAGGCAATTGCTGCTGGTCAATGTCTCCACGGAGGAATTGATTATAATTCATTTTAATGAACATCATCTTCTCCACATTTTCTGGATGTAACCTCGTACGCCGATTGCTGACAAGGTGAGCGGCGGCACTAAACACTCTTTCGGAGTACACACTTGTGGGAGGGCAACTTAGGTAGAATAAAGCCAGTTTGTGCAAGGGCCTCCAAATTGCCTCTTTTTCCTGCCAGTATAAGTACGGACTGTCTGACGTGCCTACTTGGATGCGGTCACTCATATAATCCTCCACCATTCTTTCAATGGGGAGAGAATCATATGCAGTGACAGTAGACGACATGTCCGTAATCGTTGTCAGATCCTTCAGTCCGGACCAGATGTCAGCATCAGCAGTCGCTCCAGACTGCCCTGCATCACCGCCAGCGGGTGGGCTCGGAATTCTGAGCCTTTTCCTCGCACCCACAGTTGCGGGAGAATGTGAAGGAGGAGATGTTGACAGGTCGCGTTCCGCTTGACTTGACAATTTTGTCACCAGCAGTTCTTTGAACCCCAGCAGACTTGTGTCTGCCGGAAAGAGAGATCCAAGGTAGGTTTTAAATCTAGGATCGAGCACGGTGGCCAAAATGTAGTGCTCTGATTTCAACAGATTGACCACCCGTGAATCCTTGTTAAGCGAATTAAGGGCTCCATCCACAAGTCCCACATGCCTAGCGGAATCGCTCTGTGTTAGCTCCTCCTTCAATGTCTCCAGCTTCTTCTGCAAAAGCCTGATGAGGGGAATGACCTGACTCAGGCTGGCAGTGTCTGAACTGACTTCACGTGTGGCAAGTTCAAAAGGTTGCAGAACCTTGCACAACGTTGAAATCATTCTCCACTGCGCTTGAGACAGGTGCATTCCACCTCCTATATCGTGCTCAGTTGTATAGGCTTGAATGGCCTTTTGCTGCTCCTCCAACCTCTGAAGCATATAGAGGGTTGAATTCCACCTCGTTACCACTTCTTGCTTCAGATGATGGCAGGGCAGGTTCAGGCGTTTTTGGTGGTGCTCCAGTCTTCTGTACGTGGTGCCTGTACGCCGAAAGTGTCCCGCAATTCTTCTGGCCACCGACAGCATCTCTTGCACGCCCCTCTCGTTTTTTAAATAATTCTGCACCACCAAATTCAAGGTATGTGCGAAACATGGGACGTGCTGGAATTTGCCCATATTTAATGCACACACAATATTGCTGGCGTTGTCCGATGCCACAAATCCACAGGAGAGTCCAATTGGGGTAAGCCATTCTGCAATGATCTTCCTCAGTTGCTGTAAGAGGTTTTTAGCTGTGTGCGTATTCTGGAAAGCGGTGATACAAAGCGTAGCCTGCCTAGGAAAGAGTTGGCGTTTGCGAGATGCTGCTACTGGTGCCGCCGCTGCTGTTCTTGCGGCGGGAGTCCATACATCTACCCAGTGGGCTGTCATAGTCATATAGTCCTGAGCCTGCCCTGCTCCACTTGTCCACATGTCCGTGGTTAAGTGGACATTGGGTACAACTGCATTTTTTAGGACACTGGTGAGTCTTTTTCTGAGGTCTGTGTACATTTTCGGTATCGCCTGCCTAGAGAAATGGAACCTAGATGGTATTTGGTACCGGGGACACAGTACCTCCAACAAGTCTCTAGTTGCCTCTGCAGTAATGATGGATACCGGAACCACGTTTCTCACCGCTCAAGATGCCAAGGCCTCAGTTATCCGCTTTGCAGCAGGATGACTGCTGTGATATTTCATCTTCCTCGCAAAGGACTGTTGGACAGTCAATTGCTTGGTGGAAGTAGTAAAAGTGGTCTTACGAGTACGACTTCCCCTCTGGGATGACCATCGACTCCCAGCAGCAACAACAGCAGCGCCAGCAGCAGTAGGCGTTACACGCAAGGATGCATCGGGGGAATCCCAGGCAGGAGAGGACTCGTCAGAATTGCCAGTGACATGGCCTGCAGGACTATTGGCATTCCTGGGGAAGGAGGAAATTTACACTGAGGGAGTTGGTGGGGTGGTTTGCGTGAGCTTGGTTACAAGAGGAAGGGATTTACTGGTCAGTGGACTGCTTCCGCTGTCGCCCAAAGTTTTTGAACTTGTCACTGACTTATGATGAATGCGCTGCAGGTGACGTATAAGGGAGGATGTTCCGAGGTGGTTAACGTCCTTACCCCTACTTATTACAGCTTGACAAAGGCAACACACGGCTTGACAAATGTTGTCCGCATTTCTGTTGAAATACTTCCACACCGAAGAGCTGATTTTTTTGGTATTTTCACCAGGCATGTCAATGGCCCTATTCCTCCCACGGACAACAGGTGTCTCCCCGGGTGCCTGACTTAAACAAACCACCTCACCATCAGAATCCTCCTGGTCAATTTCCTCCCCAGCGCCAGCAACACCCATATCCTCCTCATCCTGGTGTACTTCAACACTGACATCTTCAATCTGACTATCAGGAACTGGACTGCGGGTGCTCCTTCCAGCACTTGCAGGGGGCGTGCAAATGGTGGAAGGCGCATGCTCTTCACGTCCAGTGTTGGGAAGGTCAGGCATTGCAAACGACACAATTGGACTCTCCTTGTGGATTTGTGATTTCGAAGAACGCACAGTTCTTTGCTGTGCTTTTGCCAGCTTGAGTCTTTTCATTTTTCTAGCGAGAGGCTGAGTGCTTCCATCCTCATGTGAAGCTGAACCACTAGCCATGAACATAGGCCAGGCCTCAGCCGTTCCTTGCCACTCCGTGTGGTAAATGGCATATTGGCAAGTTTACGCTTCTCCTCTGACAATTTTATTTTAGATTTTTGAGTCCTTTTTTTACTGATATTTGGTGTTTTGGATTTTACATGCTCTGTACTATGACATTGGGCATCGGCCTTGGCAGACGACGTTGCTGGCATTTCATCGTCTCGGCCATGACTAGTGGCAGCAGCTTCAGCACGAGGTGGAAGTCGATCTTGATCTTTCCCTATTTTTGGAACCTCAACATTTTTGTTCTCCATATTTTAATAGGCACAACTAAAAGGCACCTCAGGTAAACAATGGAGATGGATGGATACTAGTATACTTATGGATGGACGAGCGACTGCCGACACAGAGGTAGCTACAGCCGTGGACTACCGTACTGCGTCTGCTGCTAATATAGACTGGATGATAATGATATAAAATATATATATATATCACTACTACAGCCGGACAGGTATATATTATATAATGACGGACCTGCTGGACACTGTCAGCAGCACTGCAGACTCCTAAAGTAAGCTACTAGTAGTATCAAGAAGATAGAAAAAAAAAAAACCACCACAGGTAGGTGGTACACAATTATGGATGGACGAGCGACTGCCGACACAGAAGTAGCTACAGCCGTGGACTACCTTACTGCGTCTGCTGCTAATATAGACTGGATGATAATGATATAAAATATATATATATATATCACTACTGCAGCCGGACAGGTATATATTATATAATGACGGACCTGCTGGACACTGTCAGCAGCACTGCAGACTCCTAAAGTAAGCTACTAGTAGTATCAAGAAGATAGAAAAAAAAAACACCACAGGTAGGTGGTATACAATTATGGATGGACGAGCGACTGCCGACACAGAGGTAGCTACAGCCGTGGACTACCGTACTGCGTCTGCTGCTAATATAGACTGGATGATAATGATATAAAAAATATATATATATATCACTACTGCAGCCGGACAGGTATATATTATATAATGACGGACCTGCTGGACACTGTCAGCAGCACTGCAGACTCCTAAAGTAAGCTACTAGTAGTATCAAGAAGA
Organism: Pseudophryne corroboree; assembly: GCF_028390025.1. Taxonomy (NCBI): domain Eukaryota; kingdom Metazoa; phylum Chordata; class Amphibia; order Anura; family Myobatrachidae; genus Pseudophryne; species Pseudophryne corroboree. Next base: position 489,127,871 of record NC_086445.1, on the reverse strand, counting down.
TAGAAAAAAAAAAAAAAACACCACAGGTAGGTGGTATACAATTATGGATGGACGAGCGACTGCCGACACAGAGGTAGCTACAGCCGTGGACTACCGTACTGCGTCTGCTGCTAATATAGACTGGATGATAATGATATAAAAAATATATATATATATCACTACTGCAGCCGGACAGGTATATATTATATAATGACGGACCTGCTGGACACTGTCAGCAGCACTGCAGACTCCTAAAGTAAGCTACTAGTAGTATCAAGAAGATAGAAAAAAAACAAACACCACAGGTAGGTGGTATACAATTATGGATGGACGAGCGACTGCCGACACAGAGGTAGCTACAGCCGTGGACTACCGTACTGCGTCTGCTGCTAATATAGACTGGATGATAATGATATAAAAAATATATATATATCACTACTGCAGCCGGACAGGTATATATTATATAATTAATGACGGACCTGCTGGACACTGTCAGCAGAATGCGTTTATAGAATAAAAACACCACACGACGAGTGTTTAACTTTTTCAGGCAGACAATCACAATATACTGGTGGTCAGACAGTGGTCACTGGTCAGTCACACTGGCAGTGGCACTCTGGCAGCAAAAGTGTGCACTGTTAAATAATATGTACTCCTGCTACTGCTCCCCAGTCTCCCCCACAATTAAGCTGTGTGAGCACTGAGCACTCAGCACAGTCAGATATACATAGATGATGCAGCACACTGAAGCTGAGCACAGATATGGTATACTGTTACTGTGTCACTGTGTATCGTTTTTTTTCAGGCAGAGAACGGATTATATTAAATAATAATATAATAAAAAAACTGCACTGGTGGTCACTGGTCAGTCACTAGTAAACTCTGCACTCTCTGAGTACTCCTAAGCTCCAGTAAATCAAGTGTCTCACTCTCTCTCTTCTAATCTAAATGGAGAGGACGCCAGCCACGTCCTCTCCCTATGAATCTCAATGCACGTGTGAAAATGGCGGCGACGCGCGGCTCCTTATATAGAATCCGAGTCTCGCGATAGAATCCGAGCCTCGCGAGAATCCGACAGCGGGATGATGACGTTCGGGCGCGCTCGGGTTAGCCGAGCAAGGCGGGAAGATCCGAGTCTGCCTCGGATCCGTGTAAAAAGGCTGAAGTTCGGGGGGGTTCGGATTCCGAGGAACCGAACCCGCTCATCACTAGTGGAGTGTGTGACGACAGAGGTGTGATTGATCTGTCCTATAGCACGATGCGCCATAGACAGTCCAAGCACATCGGAATTAGACACCACTTCATCCATGAGCTTGTGAACAATAGATCTATTGCTGTGACCAATATACTGTAGCAAGTGAAATGCTGATTCCGCTAGTGTCTACTGTATAGTACAAATAGCGCTCACACATCACAAGTGGTAATAGCTATGATACTACTGCGATTAGCAGTGATGATGAAACTAAATGGATGGACTGCTGCCTCGTTTAAATACCATATTTAGATGACACTGTAAAGACTGATGACTACAATACATAATACTATTCATTAGCACTACAGATGGGTCCACATTTATCTTGACCTTTAATAGGATTAACTGAGACTGGCCAGTCGGACTTAATCCCCTGCTGTAAAGACTTAGGCTAGGGCAGTGGTTTCCAAACTTTTTTGAATCACAGCACAGCAGAATATCAGAATTTTTTTCACGGCACCCCTAGGCAAAAAATGTCTTACTGAGAAATGTAGAAGGAAATATTACATTAAGTAGATTGCGTTTATATGTCATCCTTAGGGTCAGTTGAGTGGTGAGGGACAAGATTTGCTTCTGTTTGGCCACATATTTTATGACTGGCAGCCACCAGCACTGGTTTTGCCTATTATATTGACCATGAATAATTTGAATTGATCCTGGACCACCAACACAGGGCACCCCTGCAAGTGTCCCGAGGCACCCCAGGGAGCCACGGTCCACAGTTTGGGAACCTCTGGGCCAGGAGGTCATTCTGAGTTGATCGTAGCTGTGCTAAATTTAGCACAGCTACGATCATGAACTCAGACATGCGGGGGGACGCCCAGCACAGGGCTAGTCCGCCTCGCATGTCAGTGCCGCCCTTCTCCCGCAGAAGTGCAAAGGCATCGCACAGCGGCGATGCCTTTGCACTTCAAGAGTAGCTCCCGACCAGCGCAGCATTAGCGTGCTGGCCGGGAGCTACTTATCGCTCCCCGGGCCACAGCGGCTGCGTGTGACATCACGCAGCCGCTGCGGGCCACTCCCTGCACGGTCCAACCATGCCTGCGTTGGCCAGATCGTGCCCACGAAACGGTGGCCAAACGCCGCCGTTTCACCCCCTCCCGCCCATCGACTGTCAGTCAGGCAGAGGCGACCGTAGCGCAGCGCCGGGTGGCTATTCGCCAGCGCACTGCAGCGCCGGCGCATGCGCGGTTCTGACCCGATCGCTACACTGCGAAATACTGCAGCGTGCAGTCGGGTCAGAATGACCCCCTTAATCCCCTGCTGTATTGTTCTCTGTATTGTATTGCAGTTGAGAACAATAGATGAAGGGTTTATGCTAATAAGTCATGTTGTGCCTAGGCGCAGAAAACTAGTCAAGATAACCGTGGACCCATCTGTATCTTGATATAGTTGCATTTTTTGGGTGGGTGGGGGTTATCTAATGACTTATCACTCTTCCCACTTAGCCTAGAACTGACACTGCTTGTATTATGTCTAAGTTCTTCACTCCTGTGTTGCTGTACTATCTGTTCCTGCACTTAGGCATATTACAGCTGTGGGCGGAGTATACACCTGTCTTCAGGTTTGTGGCTTATGCCCTTCATGACGACTTTTGCTTTGTTCTGAGCAATTGGCACTTGCTACTTGACATCACTACGGGCCTGCATCAGAGATGTACGCTAATGCTGCCACAACTGAGTATATGTACACACAACTGTGTGAAAATATGTAAATGCCACCGGGTTTTGTACTGAGACTCACACCGGTGGCTTTGCCAGTCCCAGCGGCTTTGTACAGAGATGCGGCATCAGTTGATTATGGCACTTCTGATTAGCCCTGTGGTTGCTCAGCTTGGCCGCAAGAAGTAAGACGCCAGAGCCATTGCAGCTGCGTACGGGATCTCAGTCGCAGGCTGTGACATACCCCAAATATAGTTGTGACGAGATACGTACTAATTGCCGACAGACAGGATCCCAGCTGTCATGATCACTACAGCAGGATCTCATCCGCCAGAATGCCGGCAGCGGCACGAGCGCTAAAAAGCCTCTTGCGGGCTCACTGCACTTGCCACGCTGCTGGCACGGTGGCTCGCCATAGGTGATATTTTCCATCTATGGGTGTCGTGAATACCCACAGAGGCAGAATAGCCTGTCTAGTCAGTATTCAGAGGGCGGCATTTCACCCCCTGTCAGTATTGTGAGCGTTGGGATCCCGAATGGCAGTATTGTAATCGCTTCCCGTTGTGACATATCTCCAGTTACCTCCCACAATTGGTCCCTGACTGTCAATCTGTTTGCAAATAAATCCTCACTGCGATTGCCATCACAAGAACATCGCGTCAATGAGCATTGTGCTTTAGACCCATGCGCAGGTGGCTGACAATCGTTCAACTGTGTAAAAATCAGGGTTTTTTTTCCATCTCTGATCTAAAGTGGCTGGGTTAACCCTGATGGTTTTATACTGTTTCTGTCCATTTGTGCAATGCTCTTACATGCCCTATCTTGTCATTGACCACTTACTGTCAAATTATTGTGGCAATTGTCAGTATGGGGGTTTTTCAGAGTTGTTAGTGGGGCAGATATAACGTGCAGGGAGAGTTAGATTTGGGTGGGTTATTTTGTTTCTGTGCAGAGTAAATACTGGCTGCTTTATTTTTACACTGAAATGTAGATTTCAGTTTGAACACACCACACCCAAATCTAACTCTCTCTGCACATGTTATATCTTCCCCCACTGCAGTGCACAGGGTTTTTTGGGGGTAATTCCAAGTTGATCGCAACAGGAATTTTTTTTAGCAGTTGTGCAAAACCATGTGCACTACAGGGGAGGCAGATATAACATGTGCAGAGAGAGTTAGATTTGGGTGTGGTGTATTCAATCTGCAATCTAATTTGCAGTGTAAAAATAAAGCAGCCAGTATTTACCCTGCACAGAAACAAAATAACCCACCAAATCTAACTGTTTCTGCACATGTTATATCTGCCCCCCCTGCAGTGCACATGGTTTTGCCCAACTGCTAAAAAAATTCCTGCTGCAATCAACTTGGAATTACCCCCTTTGCCCATTAGTATGCTTATTTGGTTTGCTAAAAACTCTGAATAACCCCCTATGTGTATCAAGGGGGTGCTAGGGGTACACTTGTCCCGGGCCCGGCCACTCTGACAGAGAGTGGAGGGCCCGGGCCACTCACACTGGCTGCCGCTGCTGCTTTTCCCGGCGCAGCGGTATTGCCCGCTGCCGCCGCTGCTCCTAATTCCTTGTCGGCACCGGCGGTACTGTCCGCAGCAGCTGCTATTCCTCCTCCCAAGGACCGGCCACAGTAGCAGCTCCTCCCCACCACTCCCAAGTCCTGAGGCTCTGCCTGTGTAGCAGAGTGCAGTGAGTACGAGCCGCGGCTGGAAGGGGTCACGGTGACGCCGGAACCAGTGTACTAGTGGTGTGGAGTAGTGGGCGGGGGGCAGTCAGCACCTTCAGGCCGCTGCTGCCGGGTGTCTGGCTGCTGGGAGCCACGCACCTCCTCCCCCAGGAAGGCCACAGTAGCAGCTCTTCCCCACCTTGGGGACACCTGGGCCGCAACACTGAGCAGGAGCTCAGCCCAGTAGAAGCAGGAGGATGGTATCTTCCAAGGAGCAGCTGTATGTGCTGTGGCTGCTCTACTAGGTGAGCACCCCTATGTATACACATACCTTGGGGCCCCAGGGTCACACCTGTATACAGACACACCTGGGGGCCCCACCTATACACACCTGGGGCCACACCAGTCCAGTGTCCGCCCCCCTCCCCAACTGCCCCCCTCACCTAACCACCCAGCCAGTAGTCACAGTGCCCTTCAACCTCATTTGGCCACAGTGTCCCCCCTATTCCAGCCTAGTGTTTGCCCCTCCCATCTCCATTTCACAGCCACTCATCCCATCCAGCTCAGTGCCCTCTACATATAGTACCTACCTTCCCCCTCTCCAGTCCAGTGGTTCCCACTTGCTCACTGACCCTCCTATCTCAGTGTCTCACACCCTGCCAGCCCAGTATCTCTCCCTCCTTCCCTCGCCAACCAGCCCACTGGCCCATCTCATTGAATCCCACCTAGAACCCCCTCCAGCCCAGTGTCCTCCGCATATATCACCTCATCCAGTCCAGTGGCCCCACCTGCTCAATTACCCCCCCCCCCCCATGTCAATGTCTCACACCCTGCTAGCCCAGTGTTTCCCTACCCAACCAGCCCACTGCCCCCATATCACTCCCCCCAACCTAGAACACATGCAGCAAAATATTGGTAAATATGTTACAAATATGTTTAAAACTGTGCTTAAAATGCTATATATTATTTGTGTAGATGTTGCAAGAAAATTAGCAAACAAAGAATAATAATGTTTACACATAATGCACTGCATAATATTCTTTTTAAAATTTGAACCTAATTTATGAATTGGGCAGGCTTGCTCTAATTGTATGAAAGCGATGCAGTTAATTGGCTGACAATCGGGATCCCAGCTGTTGGAATACCGACGCCAGTGGGAGGGGGGCCCCTCCTATTTTGTCAGTCCCGGGCCCCACAATTTCTGGTGGCAGCCCTGTGTACAAGAACTCTGGGCAGCTGAGTACTGGTGTTAAGTTATATGGAAATGAGGGCTGCTAAAGGTGAATACAATGACTAGCCAGGCCACAGAGGCCTGAACATTACACAACATCAAAGTCGAGTCCTCAAATATGTTAGTCCTATTGGATTCAGGGTCTGATTAAAATGGTAAATAAACCCCTAAGGCAGGGATGGGGAACCTTCGGCCCTCCAGCTGATGTTGAACTACACATCCCAGCATGCCCTGCAACAGTTTTAGCATGGCCAAATAGCAAAACTGTAGCAAGGCATGCTGGTATGTGTAGTTCAACAACAGCTGGAGGGCCGAAGGTTCCCCATCCCTGCCCTAAGGTCTTTCCTGCTACTAAGATTATGTATTATTAATTTATGGAATCATATTTATGAATATTAATATTTAATATATCATATATGGTATTTAATATATGGATATATTTTAATTAATATGCGTTTATCATATATATCTGCAAATATATATATCAGGCTTACAAAGTGGCTGATAAATATATGCAGTCCTTATACATATGACTTGTGAAATTATGAAGTTAAGATTCCTTAAAGAGAGTTCAAGCTTGAATATTACCGCTCCTTTTATATGATTATTTATTTACAGGCAGATCAAATCGTACAGAATAAGATATACACAGTAGTGATATATATACTAATATTTAGCTATGCTTCCTTAGTTATATAACATAAAACAACATGACATAAGTTTTACAAACAGATTCAATTACTAACAAAGTGTATACTTGCAAGTTACAGATTGCCATCCCAAGGATCATTCCTTCTGCATCTTCTCCATGACTTCTCCTCCTTCTGACTACTCTACCACTGACTGACTCAAGTATATATATGCCTATACTGTTAACCATCTGCTGGTATATTCTCATATTGTTCTCATTGTAAAAGATAATTATAAGTTTGCCAGATTCCAAGGTGTCGTAAAACAAACATTGATCTGAGCTGTCGTGTCCTGTTCACGGAGGCATGGTGTCATAAAATGTTACTTCCTTCATCATCAAAGTTCTTACTATTTCCCTGTAAATATTATCACTTGGTTTGGGGGTTACAGTTTCAATAGATCTTCTGTTGTCATTGTCACTGGCCTGCAATATAACTAGACAATACAATAGGCCAGCTAGTTTATAATTGCCAAAGGCATTTTGCGCTTTGATTCCAATCTACTGTAAGCACATCTGTGAATTCCAGTGTCCAAGTGACCAAAAGAGCTCTCAGTCACATATCTATTATCATTTATGGCCTGAAACCTATTCTCTACAATGACTCTTGATCTTTCTGTAAAACACAAATATATATATACAGTATACACACAATGTAGTTTTGTAAATTACTTAAACATTTAACTTATACATATACAAACCTAATTCAGCTATCTCTAACTATATATATCCACTATACTATTCACTATGGTTACATCAACTATTTATAATGAATTATATTTTAATTCAGACAATATCTATTGCCCTAATATTATGTTAACTGCGGACAATTACCTATATGGCAACAGTATATGTATGTTATTTTATGAGTAAACCCTCTAAAACACATTTTCAGGGGATTCCTGCAAAATCTAAGCATCCCCAGGATCTAACAAAGAGGGACCTCAGTGGTCCCTCAATTTGCAACCACAAATGCATACTCCAATCTACAGGTACTGCTAAACTATCAGCTATATCTTCACATTCTGGTCCTACCGCTATTGCCACATGATGGACTACTGTAGTGCATATATCACTGTAGAAGGATCATCCAGATCCCTCTCCGTCAGCCCCCACTGATGCATGCACAGGCCAGTGGACGCATATAACAATATGAATACATAGAATCTTAGATTCTATTAATTAGCCAGGGCAGGGCTTTATGTGGTGGTGCCTAGGCTCCCAAGGACTGAGGGGTAGATGTATTAACCTGGAGAAGGCATAAGGAAGTGATAAACCAGAGGTAAGTGCAAGGTGATAAATGCACTAGCTAGTCAGCTCCAGTTTGTAAATTGACAGTTAGGAGCTGATTGGCTGGTGCGTTTATCACCTTGCACTTATCACTGGTTTAGCACTTCCTTATGCCTTCTCCAGGCTTAATACATCTATAGAATCTTATAAATACGTAAATATGTAGAGGTTGTAAGTAAAAAAAAAAAAGGATTTTAATTACCTACAGGTAAATCCTTTTCTCGTAGTCCGTAGAGGATACTGGGGTCCATTTAGTACTATGGGGTATAGACGGGTCCACTAGGAGCCATGGGCACTTTAAGAATTTGATAGTGTGGGCTGACTCCTCCCTCTATGCCCCTCCTACCAGACTCAGTCCAGGAAACTGTGCCCAGAGGAGACGGACATACTCCGAGAGAAGGATAGATAAGGATAGCAGTGAGATTTGCACGCACAACAAGAGGAAAGCCAAGCTAACCAAACTTGAAACAGGAACAGCAACGGCTGGACAAACATTACTTAACCAAGTAACAGTGCAGGAAGAACGAAGCACTGGGCGGGCACCCAGTAACCTCTACGGACTACGAGAAAAGGTTTTACCAGTAGGTAATTTAAATTCTATTTTCTCTTACATCCTAGAGGGTACTGGGGTCCATTTGGTACCATGGGGATGTACCAAAGCTTCCAAACCGGGTGGGAGAGTGCTGAGGTTCCTTCAGAACTAATTGACCAAACTGAAGGTCCTCAGGGGCCAAAGTATCGAACTTGTAGAACTTTGCAAACGTGTTCGAATCTAACCAATTAGCTGCTCGGCAGAGCTGCAAAGACGAGACACCCCAGGCAGCTTCCCAGGAAGAACCCACCGACCTAGTAGAGTGGGCCTGTACAGATTTTGGACATGGCAAACTTGCCGTGGAATAAGCATGCTGATCCAGCGTGCAATTGTCTGCTTTGAAGCAGGACACCCAATCTTATTGGGATCATAAAGAACGAACAGCGAGTCCATCTTTCTGTGACGAGCTGTTCTTCTCACATATACCTTCAAAGCCCTCACGACATCCAAAGACTTTGAAGTAGCAGAGGTGTCGGTGACAACCGGAATCACAATAGGTTGGTTGATGTGAAATGCAGACGCTACTTTGGGAAGAAATTGCTGACGAGTTCTGAGTTCAGCTCTGTCCTCATGGAAAATTAAATATGGACTTTTGTGAGACAAAGCCCCCAGCTCCAACACACGTCTTGCTGAAGCCAAGGCCAACAGTGTGATGGTCTTCCACGTAAGATATTTTACATCCACCTCCTGTAACGGCTCAATCCAGTCCGATTGGAGGAAATGCAGCACCACATCGAGAACCCAAGGTGCCATGGGAGGCACAAAGGGAGGTTGGATGTGCAGAACACCTTTCAAAAACGTCTGAACCTTAGGGAGAGAATCCAATTGTTTCTGAAAGAAAATGGACAAGGCCGAAATCTGGACTTTTATGGAGCCCAGATGTAGGCCCACATCTACTCCTGCTTGTAGAAAGAGCAGGAAAAGTCCTAGATTGAATTCCACCGCAGAAAATTTTCTGCTCTCACACCAAGAGACGTATTTCTTCCAAATACGATGGTAATGCTTAGATGTTACCACCTTCCTGGCTTGGATCATCGTTGGGATAACATTGTTAGGGATCCCTCTCCTGGCTAGAATCAGTCATTCAACTCCCATGCCGTCAAACTTAGCCGCAGATCTTCGAGGAGTATCTCCAGGAGGTCCGCATACCAGGCCCTTCTTGGCCAGTCCGGAGCAATTAGAATTGCTTGAACTTTTTTCCTTTTTATTCTCTTTAGAATTCTTGGGACCAGAGAAAGTGGAGGAAACACGTACACCATCTGATAGACCCATGGAGTCGTCAGGTCATCTACTGCCACCGCCTGTGGGTCTTTCGATATCGCTTGAGCTTATTGTTGAGACGAGAGGCTATCATGTCAATCTGTGGATATCCCCATTGACTTGTCAAGCACCTGAACACTTCCGGGTGAAGGCCCCACTCCCCCGGGTGCAGGTCATGTCTGCTGAGGAAGTCTGCTTCCCAGATGTCTGCTCTCGGAATGAAGAACGCTGACAGCACCACAGTGTTTCTTTCTGCCCAGAGGAGAATTCTTGACACCTCTGACATTGCTGCTCTGCTTTTCGTTCCACCCTGTCGGTTTATGTACGTTACTGCAGTCACATTGTCCGATTGGACCTGAATGGCCTGATCTTGAAGAAGATATGATGCCTGCAGAAGGGCGTTGTATATGGCCCTGAGTTCCAGAATGTTGATTGGAAGGACGACTTCCTGACTGGTCCATCTTCCTTTAAACTGCACCCCCTGAGTGACTGCTCCCCAACCTCTGAGGCTTGCATCTGTGGTTAACAGAATCCAATTCTGAATTTTGACCCTACGACCCTCGATGAGGTGAGAAGTCTGTAGCCACCACAGAAGGGAGATCCTGGCTTTTGGCGACAGACGGATCCTCTGGTGCATGTGAAGATGCGATCCTGACCATTTGTCCAACAGATCGAGCTGGAAGGGTCTTGCATGAAACCTTCTGTATTGAAGAGCCTCGTAAGAGGCCACCATCTTCCCCAGAAGGCGAATGCACAGATGCACCAATATCCGGGTTGGCTTCATAACATCCCGAACCATCGACTGGATCACTAATGCCTTTTCCAATGAATGGAACACCTTCTGCGACTCCATATCCAGTATCATTGCCAGGATTGAGAGCCTCCGTGTTGGCTCTAGATGAGATATCAGAAGTTTCAGAATCCACCCATGATCCTGGATAAGTTTGGTTGAGAGAGCATTACTGTCCAGCAACCTTTCCCTGGACGGTGCTTTTATAAGGAGATCGTCCAGGTACGGAATTATGTTCACTCCGCCGGTAGAAACACCCTTTGCACTTCCGTGTCTAGGATCATCCCCAGGAAAGACAGCCTCCTTGTCGGCTTCAGATGAGACTTTGGAAGGTTCAGGATCCAACCGTGCTCCTTGAGCAGTAGTGTCGTGAGAGCAATGGATCTTCTCCCTGGACAACGCCTTGATCAGGAGATCGTCCAGATACGGAATTATGTTCACCCCTTGCTTGCGGAGTAGAAACATCATCTCTGCCATCACCTTGGTGAACACCCTCGGTGCCGTGGAGAGACCAAATGGCAGGGCCTGGAACTGGTAGTGACAGTCCTGCAGTGCAAACCGCAGGTAAGCCTGATGAGGCAGCCAGTTGGAATATGAAGGTACGCCTCCTTGATATCCAGAGACACTAGGAATTCCCCCTCCTCCAGACCTGAGATCACTGCTCTCAGAGACTCCATGTTAAATTTGAACACTCGTAAGTACGGGTTCAACGACTTGAGATTCAAAATTGGTCTTACCGAACCATCTGGTTTCGGCACTACAAACAAGATGGAATAGTACCCCTTGTTTTGCTGATGAGGTGGAACTGGAACAATGACTTGAGTTTGCACCAGTTTTTGATGGCATGTTGTAAAGTTATACTTGCAAAACTGGCAAGCCTGATTTGAAGAATCTGTGAGTCTGTTACCCTGGGAAATAAGATTTATGACCCAGGGATCCTGGCACGAATTTGACCAGGTTTGACTGAAGAATTATAGGCAAGCTCCCACCTGACAGCCTTCCAGGCATTACAGGGCACCGACATGCTGAAGTCTTTGAGGAAGCAGAGCCTGAGCTCTGTTGTTAAGCACCTGCTGTTGCTGGTTTGCGTGGTGTACCTCCTGCGCCGCTGGAGGACGTAGAAGCACCTCTGGATTTGCCCTTGAACTTGGCCGTCTGAAAGGACTGTAACTTAGAAGCTGAATAAGTCTTCTTGGTTGGGGGGGGGGGGGCTGCGGAAGGAAGATACGTAGACTTACCCGCAGTAGCTGTGGAGATCCATTTGTCTACTTCATCTCCGAACAAGGCCTCTCCTGTGAATGGTAGGCCGTCCACGTCAGCAGTCCACTGGCGTAGCCACAAGCCTCTTCGTGCCAACACTGGTGGTGGTGCGTGCGATAAGCACTCCTATTTCCTTTATGGCTAGACTGATGCGTCCACTATCGGTGGATTTTCCCATATTTCCTATCCTCCAGAGGAATAGGTGAGAGCAGCCTTTTAGGGATCTGAAACTTCTTAACAGAATTAACCCAAGGTTCTTCAAACAGGGTATTCTATTAATTTGATGCAGGAAAAGTGACTGAGGACTTCTTTTTTTACATTAAACTAAGATTACTCACACTCCTCTGACACCTTATCAGGAATATGCAGAACATCTCTGATAGCCTCTATAAGAGCCTCTATTCCCTGTGACAGAGCTGCATCCCCCCTGTGAGTCAATGTATGACCTGTAGGCGTCAGAGTCAGACTGCAGGATATGGGCCAGAGATCGCTTTTGCGGACAAATGGGGGGGGGATTGAGACGCTGTCTTGGGGATCGAGTCTCGGTTCATAAACTCATCCACAGTCTGTTTTAAGTATTATGTCTCTTTCTCATTGCGGGGCAATTTTGTAGAAAGAGTTGAGATCATTCCCTTTAGAGAATTAACCCATTCTGGTTCAGCCCCGCTAGTCTGTGAACCCTGAGTACCCAGTAGTGAAACCCCCTGGTGAAGAGAAACACTCTGTGGTACAAGACACACACTCTTTGCCTTACATAGGTGGTCATTCCGAGTTGATCGCTCGCTAGCAGTTTTTAGCAGCTGTGCAAACGCTATGCCGCCTCCCACTGGGAGTGTATTGTAATGTAAGAGGCACTGGGGTGGGGCCCTGCAGAAAAATTACGGCACACTCACTTACCAGGCCTACGTACCTCACGCCTCCCGTCCTCAACCGTCAGTCCATCGAGGCAACTCAGACGATACTGGCACGCGTCCAGGCCCGGACAAGAACTTCCCGATGTGACCTGAAAAGAATGGGGGACACACACTATGCAGGGGTGACCTCCACTGGGCTTAGTGAATGGTTATCATCGGCACTTGCGGCCTCAGACTGGGTGCTCCTATAGTGGTGCAAAGCACCAGGCGCGACCCTGAACGAAAACGCCCAAAGGGGAGGTAGGGGAAGGTGCAACATACACCACAGAAAAACACACGAAACACAATTCTGCTCACTAGCTGTACCCTCGGATTCCTGCCAGACGACTGGCCCTTCTTCCTTGCTCCTGTAAAAGAACACACAATACAGCCCACGGGACGTGGCGCTGCTTATGCTTTACGATGGAGAGACACTTATACAGAGGTTATAAAACGATACAGTAATACTGTTTCGACCTTGTGATACTCAGCAGCGCGTAACTTCCGACAGCCTACCTTTCATGGGGGCCTGGCTGTGGGGAAAACTGAGAACGTACCACACATGCGGCGTAGCGCCAACTTATGCGACCCGCGGCCTAGCGCCGATGTAAGCAACCTGCGGCCTAGTGCCGACTTACCACACCTGCGATGTAGCGCCGACTTACGCAACCTGCGGCCTAGTGCCGACTTACCACACCTGCGACGTAGCACCGACTTACCACATCTGCGGCCTAGCGCCGGCTTAAGCAACCTGCGGCCTAGTGCCGGATCAAGAATTACCACGGCCTAGCGCCCGCCTACCTAATCCTGGTGGCCAGACATATCCTATTGGGCCTAGCGCCCACATTGCTGACCGGGCTTCATGCCCGCCTACTGCCAAGTACTATTGGGCCTATTGCCCCTGGGTCCCCAGGGCCTAGTGCCCGCCTGTTGTGCAAGGCTATTGGGCCTAATGCCCCTTTGGGTACCACGGGCCTAGTGCCCACCTAATGCACCTCAGGCCTAGTGCCTGCCATGCCCCACGGACCTAGTGCCCAAATCCCTGGTGGTCTAGGAGGCCAAAAGGGGGGGGGGGGGGTTGCACCACCTAGACTTACCCATCCTATGGGCTACGGCTGGACCAAGCCTGGTCCGGCCACGCCCACCGCGCTGTCTTCGCTGGGGGCAGGATGGCTCCCTCCACCTCCGGGCTTCCAGGAGCTTTCTTAACCGACGGGTGTCAGCTCTTTGTACTTCACCCGGCGGGCGGCAGCGTATCTGAGCTCTTTTGCAACTACCGCCGCCCTCCAGGACTTCCGGCGCTGTCTTCTAACTTGAATCTTCCGGAGCTCTTCTCTGCTCCTTCCCTGCCGACGAACTGAGACCTTGCACCCGGCGCTGGCTAATACAAGCCAGTGCCAGGGGGCGGGGCGAGCCGGGATTGGCTCGCCGCCGCCACTCCTGATTGGCAGCCAGCTCGCGAGCCGTGATTGGCTCACAGCTGGCGCCAAATTCAAAAAGCCGCGCTCTGATTGGTGGGGTCTGAGTCCCGGAGGATGCAGGCCCGCCGCCATCACCCATGTGGAGCGGCGGTGGCCATGCACCGGAGCCCCCATGCCCGCTGCCGAACTCTGCAACCAGCTGGGCAGCTGGAGACCGGACCAGGCCCGGTCCCCAGTGCTGCCCGAAGCCAGCGCTACCTCCGGCCCCCTGGAACGGTGCCAGGCCATCCCAGGTAAGGAGGGACGAGCACGCTAGTAGCAGGGCCAGTGACCGCACAAGTACACTGGCCCTTGCTACAGTAGCTTAGCAGAAGTGCGAACGAAAGGATCGCAGAGCGGCTACAAAGTTTTTATGTGCAGTTTCAAAGTAGCTCAAAACCTACTCAGCGCTTGCAATCACTTCAGACCATTCAGTTCCTGATTTGACGTCACAAACACGCCCTGCGTTCGCCCAGCCACGCCTGCGTTTTTTCTGGCACTCCTGCGTTTTTCCGAACACTCCCTGAAAACGGTCAGTTGACACCCAGAAACGCCCACTTCATGTCAATCACTCTGCGGCAGCCAGTGCGACTGAAAAGCATCGCTAGAGCTTGTGTGAAACAACATCGTTCATTGTAATAGTACGTTGCGCGTGTGCATTGCGCTGCATACGCATGCGTAGAAGTGCAGTTTTTTTGCCTCATCGAATGCAGCTAGCGATCAACTCGGAATGACCACCATAATGTAATGTGACAGCACACACACACACACACACACACACACACACACACACACACACACACACACACACACACACACACACACACACTTTCTGCTTTTAATGGGGGAGTCAAGCTGGGTTGTGGGGACCCCACAGATATTGGTGTACCGGGCCCCAAGACTTCTGTTTCCAGCCCTGATCTTGAACAGCAACTTTTCCCACTGCATGATACTGCGGCTGCAGGTGGGCACGGCACCGTGCCGCGATAAGGTGCCGCGATTAGGGCAGGGCAGATGGTGCCACTTTAAAATCTGTCATGGCGTGGTGTGCTGCTAAAACAGCCTAGCGTGAACACTGCATTTCTGTAAACAGGGATCCTCTTTTCTACAATAGAATTACATGTTCGCTCTGATTACGTATATATACACAATTCATAGTAGAATGTGTAAGAAAGGATAGTAAAAATGTTTTCTCTAACGTCCTAGTGGATGCTGGGGACTCCGTAAGGACCATGGGGAATAGACGGGCTCCGCAGGAGGCATGGGCACTTTAAGAAAGAATTTAGATTCTGGTGTGCTCTGGCTCCTCCCTCTATGTCCCTCCTCCAGACCTCAGTTTGAATCTGTGCCCGGACGAGCTGGGTGCTGTTCAGTGAGCTCTCCTGAGCTTGCTGTAAGAAAGTATTTTGTTAGGTTTTTTTATTTTCAGGGAGCTCTGCTGGCAACAGACTCCCTGCATCGTGGGACTGAGGGGAGAGAAGCAGCCCTACTCTCTGCAGGTAGGTCCTACTTCTTAGGCTACTGGACACCATTAGCTCCAGAGGGATCGTACACAGGATCTCACCCTCGTCGTCCGATCCCGGAGCCGCGCCGCTGTCCCCCTCGCAGAGCCGGAAGACAGAAGCCGGGTGAAAGAAGCAAGAAGACTTCAAAATCGGCGGCAGAAGACTCCAGTCTTCACTGAAGTAGCGCACAGCATTGCAGCTGTGCGCCATTGCTCCCACACTACACCCACATACTCCGTTCACTGTAGGGTGCAGGGCGCAGGGGGGGGCGCCCTGGGCAGCAATTAGGACCTCTTGGCAAAAATTTGACATATATACAGTTGGGCACTGTATATATGTATGAGCCCCCGCCATAATATTGTACATAAACGCGGGACAGAAGCCCGCCGCTGAGGGGGCGGGGCTTCTTCCTCAGCACTCACCAGTACCATTTTTTCTCCACAGCTCCGCTGAGAGGAAGCTCCCCAGGCTCTCCCCTGCAGATACACGGTAGAAGAGGGTAAACAAAAGGTTAAACACAATGAACCCACAAAGAGCCCTTCAGGGAAACACAGAGATGTTTGGAGCCAGCCCCCACCGCGCCCTTATCGCTAATGCCAAGCTTAGCCGGGTTGCAGACTAAGTACTCTGATAGGGGACTTAGTACACTAGTTATCGCTCCCCCCTGCTATGACCCCATGGTACTGCTGAGGTAATTTGGAGTCACACTGGAGGAGCTGCGCGTCCCTGTCCTGTCAGCGCCTGTGTCCACTGCAGAGGGAAAATGGCGCTGGTGAGCTGCTGGATCATCTCATAGTGAAGCCCCGCCCCTTCAATGGCGCGCAGTCTTCCCGCTTTTTTTTATATTGGCTGAGGAATCTGGTGCTTAAAATGGAGAAAAACTTTTTAAGGCTGTTGTGCCAATATGGGTACTGTGTGCAGTGTACGGGAACGCAGTTGTGTACTGTGTCCGGAGACGCATTCCGCCCCATTTAGAAGCCGTGCGTCTCCATACCCTCATGCCGGCACCCCGCTAGCTGGGACACCGGCTCAGTACTCACCACTCTTCTGGCTCTGTTAGGGGTGGAGGCGTGCTGTGGGACTGTACGCTCGCCGTGATGGGTTTGTGAATAGGTCCCTCAGGAGCTCTGTGTCCTGTCAGCGGGGAACGGGACCAAAATCGGGTGATCCTCCCGGCCCCCCGGAAAAGCAGGCAAGTCTCCCGATTCCTGCGTTCACCCCTGCCCGGCCGCCCACTTAGTGAGTAAAGAGGGCAGTCCGGGCAGTCGATGACGCGATTCTTGTTGAATCGCGTCATCATAGCCCCGCCCCCTACAGTATAATGCCTGTAATAGCGGCATTATGCGGTGGGAGCGTGGCCTTAGGTGACACAATACCTCAGCCACACCCCCACCCGCCTCTGCCACGCCCCCTCTCCTCATCACTACCCGTCCCAGGGACGGATCTAGACTTTTCTTTAGGGGGGGCGGTTTACTGTTTAATCTTGACTCCTCCCATCTGCAATCCTAACTCCTCCTCTCTCAATTCTGACTGAACTTTTTGAGTGAGACTGAGATAGAGCTTTGTGATTGTTCTATGTACATGTGACTGTGCTATGGGGTAATTGTATTTATTAGCCCTAGTACCCACACATCAGCAAGTGAGGGGCAAATGCTCTGTAACCCTTGCTCTCCTGGCTCCTCTGTGCTGCTGTGGTATAAGCTGCAGCACATCGTTCTGCCTCAGGCTCTCCCCGGAGAGCTCTCTTCTGCTCAAAAGTGGGCGTGGCTATGACTGTGTTAGGGGGTCGGTCGCCCCCCCCCTAGATCCGGCCCTGACCCGTCCCCACCCCCTGCTGATCCGACCTGGCTGCTCTCTCACGGAGAGAGCAGCTGAAAAGTCGGTAAGCATGGTGTGGAGCCACCAGCGATGAACGATGCGCGGCCCCGTGCTCGTTCATCGCTCGTGCCCCATTGCTTGTGCATGCAGGCCAATATGGACGAACTCGTCCATATTTGCCTGCACTGCTATGGAGCCGGGTGACGGGGGGGAGTGAAAAAACTTCACTCCCCCCGTCACCAGGGTCGCCCGTATCCCCCGTCGGGCAGCTCGGTGGCGCATTGCGCAGTGTGTAGGGCCCTTAAGTCCCACGAAGCAGGCAGGCTGGTGCCACCCAGCCCTGCCTGAAAATAACAAACAAAATAAATGCAGAAAACTCTTCAGGAGCTTCCTTCAGCGTGACCGGCTCCTCCGGGCACATTTTCTAAACAGAGTGTGGTAGGAGGGGCATAGAGGGAGGAGCCAGCCCACACCATCAAATTCTTTAAGTGCCCATGGCTCCTAGTGGACCCGTTTATACTCCATGGTACTAAATGGACCCCAGTATCCTCTAGGACGTGAGAGAAATAAAAATAAGATTTTACTTACCGATAAATCTATTTCTCATAGTCCGTAGTGGATGCTGGGACTCCGTAAGGACCATGGGGAATAGCGGCTCCGCAGGAGACAGGGCACAAAATAAAAGCTTAAGGATCAGGTGGTGTGCACTGGCTCCTCCCCCTATGACCCTCCTCCAAGCCTCAGTTAGGATACTGTGCCCGGACGAGCGTACATAATAAGGAAGGATATTGAATCCCGGGTAAGACTCATACCAGCCACACCAATCACACCGTACAACTTGTGATCTGAACCCAGTGAACAGTATGATAAACGCAAGGGAGCCTCTGAAAAGATGGCTCACAACAATAATAACCCGAATTTTTGTAACAATAACTATATACAAGTATTGCAGACAATCCGCACTAGGGATGGGCGCCCAGCATCCACTACGGACTATGAGAAATAGATTTATCGGTAAGTAAAATCTTATTTTCTCTGACGTCCTAGTGGATGCTGGGACTCCGTAAGGACCATGGGGATTATACCAAAGCTCCCAAACGGGCGGGAGAGTGCGGATGACTCTGCAGCACCGAATGAAAGAACTCCAGGTCCTCCTCAGCCAGGGTATCAAATTTGTAGAATTTAGCAAACGTGTTTGCCCCTGACCAAGTAGCTGCTCGGCAAAGTTGTAAAGCCGAGACCCCTCGGGCAGCCGCCCAAGATGAGCCCACTTTCCTTGTGGAATGGGCTTTTACTGATTTTGGCTGTGGCAATCCTGCCACAGAATGTGCAAGCTGAATTGTACTACAAATCCAACGAGCAATCGTCTGCTTAGAAGCAGGAGCACCCAGTTTGTTAGGTGCATACAGGATAAACAGCGAGTCAGATTTTCTGACTCCAGCCGTCCTGGAAACATATATTTTCAAGGCCCTGACAACGTCAAGCAACTTAGAGTCCTCTAAGTCCCTGGTAGCCGCAGGTACCACAATAGGTTGGTTCATGTGAAATGCAGAAACCACCTTAGGTAGAAATTGAGGACGAGTCCTCAATTCCGCCCTGTCAGAATGAAAAATTAAGTAAGGGCTTTTATATGATAAAGCCGCCAATTCTGACACACGCCTGGCTGAAGCCAAGGCTAACAGCATCGACACCTTCCATGTGAGATATTTTAAGTCCACAGTGGAAAGTGGTTCAAACCAATGTGACTTTAGAAAACTCAACACCACATTGAGATCCCAAGGTGCCACTGGAGGCACAAAAGGAGGCTGTATGTGCAGCACCCCTTTTACAAATGTCTGAACTTCAGGTACTGAAGCCAGTTCTTTTTGGAAGAAAATCGACAGGGCCGAAATTTGAACCTTAATGGACCCTAATTTTAGGCCCATAGACAGTCCTGTTTGCAGGAAATGAAGGAAACGACCCAGTTGAAATTCCTCTGTAGGGGCCCTCTTGGCCTCACACCACGCAACATATTTACGCCAAATGCGGTGATAATGTTTTGCGGTTACGTCCTTCCTGGCTTTGACCAGAGTAGGAATGACTTCTTCTGGAATGCCTTTTTCCCTCAGGATCCGGCGTTCAACCGCCATGCCGTCAAACGCAGCCGCGGTAAGTCTTGAAACAGACAAGGCCCCTGCAGTAGCAGGTCCTGTCTTAGAGGTAGAGGCCACGGTTCGTCCGTGAGCATCTCTTGAAGTTCCGGGTACCAAGTCCTTCTTGGCCAATCCGGGACCACGAGTATAGTTCTTACTCCTCTCCTTCTTATGATTCTCAGTACTTTTGGTATGAGAGGCAGAGGAGGGAACACATACACTGACTGGTACACCCACGGCGTTACCAGAGCGTCCACTGCTATTGCCTGAGGGTCCCTTGACCTGGCGCAATATCTGTCCAGTTTTTTGTTTAGACGTGACGCCATCATGTCCACCTTTGGTTTTTCCCAACGGTTTACAATCAGGTGGAAGACTTCTGGGTGAAGTCCCCACTCTCCCGGGTGAAGGTCGTGTCTGCTGAGGAAGTCTGCTTCCCAGTTGTCCACTCCCGGAATGAACACTGCTGACAGTGCTATCACATGATTTTCCGCCCAGCGAAGAATCCTTGCAGCTTCTGCCATTGCCCTCCTGCTTCTCGTGCCGCCCTGTCTGTTTACGTGGGCGACTGACGTGATGTTGTCCGATTGGATCAACACCGCCTGACCCTGAAGCAGAGGTTTTGCTTGACTTAGGGCATTGTAAATGGCCCTTAGTTCCAGAATGTTTATATGAAGAGATGTTTCCATGCTTGACCACAAGCCCTGGAAATTCCTTCCCTGTGTGACTGCTCCCCAGCCTCTCAGGCTGGCATCCGTGGTTACCAGGATCCAATCCTGAATGCCAAATCTGCGGCCCTCTAGTAGATGAGCACTCTGCAGCCACCACAGGAGAGACACCCTTGTCCTTGGCGACAGGGTTATCCTCTGATGCATCTGCAGATGCGATCCGGACCATTTGTCCAGTAGATCCCACTGAAATGTTCTTGCATGGAATCTTCCGAATGGAATCGCTTCGTAAGAAGCCACCATTTTTCCCAGGACCCTCGTGCACTGATGCACTGAGACCTGGCCTGGTTTTAGGAGGTTCCTGACTAGCTCGGATAACTCCCTGGCCTTCTCCTCCGGGAGAAACACCTTCTTCTGGACTGTGTCCAGAATCATTCCTAGGAACAGTAGACGTGTCGTTGGAATCAGCTGCGATTTTGGAATATTTAGAATCCACCCGTGCTGACGTAACACTACCTGAGATAGTGCTACTCCGACTTCTAACTGTTCCCTGGATCTTGCCCTTATCAGGAGATCGTCCAAGTAAGGGATAATTAAAATGCCTTTTCTTCGTAGAAGAATCATCAATTCGGCCATTACCTTGGTAAAGACCCGAGGTGCCGTGGACAATCCAAACGGCAGCGTCTGAAACTGATAATGACAATTTTGTACTACAAACCTGAGGTACCCTTGGTGAGAAGGGTATATTGGGACGTGGAGATAAGCATCTTTGATGTCCAGAGACACCATATAGTCCCCTTCTTCCAGGTTCGCTATCACTGCTCTGAGTGACTCCATCTTGAATTTGAACCTTTTTATGTAAGTGTTCAAGGATTTCAGATTTAAAATTGGTCTCACCGAGCCGTCCGGCTTCGGTACCACAAACAGCGTGGAATAATACCCCTTTCCTTGTTGCAGGAGGGGTACCTTGATTATCATCTGCTGGGAATACAGCTTGTGAATGGCTTCCAAAACTGCCTCCCTGTCGGAGGGAGACTTTGGTAAAGCAGACTTCAGGAACCGACGAGGGGGAAACGCCTCGAATTCCAGTTTGTACCCTTGCGATACTACCTGTAGAATCCAGGGATCCACTTGCGAGTGAGCCCACTGCGCGTTGAAATTCTTGAGACGGGCCCCCACCATATCTGAGTCTGCTTGTAAAGCCCCAGCGTCATGCTGAAGACTTGGCAGAAGCAGGGGAGGGCTTCTGCTCCTGTGAAGCGGCTGCATGGTGCAGTCTTTTTCCTCTTCCTCTGCCCCGGGGCAGAAAAGAGTGGCCTTTTGCTCGCTTGTACTTATGGGAACGAAAGGACTGAGTTTGAAAAGACGGTGTCTTTTTCTGCTGATGTGGAGTGACCTGGGGTAAAAAGGTGGATTTTCCAGCCGTTGCCGTGGCCACCAGGTCCGATAGACCAGCCCCAAATAACTCCTCCCCTTTATACGGCAATACTTCCATGTGCCGTTTGGAATCCGCATCCCCTGACCACTGTCGCGTCCATAACGCTCTTCTGGCAGAGATGGACATAGCACTTACTCTTGATGCCAGGGTGCAAATATCCCTCTGTGCATCACGCATATATAGTAATGCATCCTTTAAATGTTCTATAGTTAACAAAATATTGTCCCTATCCAGGGTATCAATATTCTCGGTCAGGGAATCCGACCATGCGACTCCAGCACTGCACATCCAGGCTGAGGCGATTGCTGGTCGCAGTATAACACCAGTATGTGTGTATATACTTTTTAGGATATTTTCCAGCCTTCTATCAGCTGGTTCTTTGAGGGTGGCCGTATCAGGAGACGGTAACGCTACTTGTTTAGATAAACGTGTGAGCGCCTTATCTACCCTAGGGGGTGTTTCCCAACGCGCCCTAACCTCTGGCGGGAAGGGATATAATGCTAATAATTTTTTAGAAATTAGCTGTTTTTTTATCGGGGGAAACCCACGCTTTTTCACACACCTCATTTATTTCCTCTGACTCAGGAAAAACTATTGGTAGGTTTTTTTTTTTCACCCCACATAATACCCTTCTTTGTGGTACTGTAGTGTCAGAAAGGTTCAATGCCTCTTTCATTGCCGTGATCATGTAACGTGTGGCCCTACTGGACATTACGTTTGTCTCGTCACCGTCGACACTAGACTCAGTATCTGTGTCAGGGTCTGTGTCGACCCACTGAGGTAACGGGCGTTTTAGCGCCCCTGACGGTGTCTGAGACGCCTGGACAGGCACTAATTGATTTGCCGGCTGTCTCATGTCGTCAACAGTTTTTTGCAAATTGCTGACATTATCACTTAATTGTTTAAATACAATCATCCAGTCAGGTGTCGACTCCCTAGGGGGTGACATCACCAACACAGGCAACTGCTCCGCCTCCACATCATTTTCCTCCTCATACATGTCGACACACGCGTACCGACACACAGCACACACACCGGGAATGCTCTGATAGAGGACAGGACCCCACTTAGCCCTTTGGAGAGACAGAGGGAGAGTCTGCCAGCACACACCCAGCGCTATATATATATATACAGGGATAACCTTATATAAGTGTTATTCCCTTATAGCTGCTGTTATTATCGTTATTTGCTGCCAAAAATGCCCCCCCTTCTCTTTTTTACCCTGATTCTGAAGCAGGACTGCAGGGGAGAGTCAGGGAGCCGTCCTTCCAGCGGAGCTGTGAGGGAAAATGGCGCTTGTGTGCTGAGGAGATAGGCTCCGCCCCTTCACGACGTCCTTATCTCCCGCTTTTTTGTGTAAAAATGGCAGGGGATTAAAATACATCCATATAGCCCAGGAGCTATATGTGATGTATTCTTTTTGCCACCTAAGGTATATTGTTATATTGCGTCTCAGGGCGCTCCCCCCCAGCGCCCTGCACCCTCAGTGACCGGAGTGTGAAGTGTGCTGAGAGCAATGGCGCACAGCTGCGGTGCTGTGCGCTACCTTAGACTGAAGACAGGATGTCTTCTGCCGCCGATTTTACCGGACCTCTTCGTCTCTTCTGGCTCTGTAAGGGGGACGGCGGCGCGGCTCCGGTGACCCATCCAGGCTGAACCTGTGATCGTCCCTCTGGAGCTAATGTCCAGTAGCCTAAGAAACCCGATCCACTCTGCACTCAGGTGAGTCCGTTTCTTCTCCCCTTAGTCCCACGATGCAGTGAGCCTGTTGCCAGCAGGACTCACTGAAAATAAAAAAACCTAAACTAAACTTTTATTCTAAGCAGCTCAGGAGAGCCACCTAGATTGCACCCTTCTCGGCCGGGCACAAAAATCTAACTGAGGCTTGGAAGAGGGTCATAGGGGGAGGAGCCAGTGCACACCACCTGATCCTTAAGCTTTTATTTTGTGCCCTGTCTCCTGCGGAGCCGCTATTCCCCATGGTCCTTACGGAGTCCCAGCATCCACTAGGACGTCAGAGAAATTATATATATCATTTTTTGTTAAAAAAAAAATGAAGAAACAGCCATTTAAATGCTCAGATGCCAATTTATTGCCTTGCTTTCAGGAAGAAAAACTTGCATCTACAGTATAAGTGACATACCATATTTGCACAATAACGTTCTCTACTGAATTTTTCACAAACTATAAATTATCGAAGACACAAGGCAAGAAACATATCAGGTACTAAACAAGAATGAAGGAAAAAATATGGATAACTCCCGCATCAGGGAGCGGTAACAAAGCACCTGCCCCGGCACGTTATCATAGACCCCTGGACTATGCGCGCTCCCGCGTTACTGCCTAGCAACGCTCACTATGTCCCACTCTCATTGTCACTGCTGCCTGACGTGCCAAGCGCGGCTGCTGCTTTTATACACATGAACGAGGGAATGACGCATATGACGCCCCTTGCGCCATGACGTCACCAGCACCGCCCTCCCTATTGGTCGCTTCTCCCTGGCGTCGCTCGTCTCTCAGTAACGAGCCGCGGTTCAATATGGCGTCCGAGGGTTGGATGCTGTAAATGACCGCGGTCCTATGTGTTCTAATTTCTCTACCCCGTATCCATTCACCGCAGCCGTGAGCGACCTGTGTATCTATCAGCCACCCCTGCCCGCCTTCTCTAATCCCTGTGCCTCTTTCACCCCTCCACCGGCTGCTGCATGTCTGCAGCTGAAAGGGGGCGTTTTACTGATAATTTTCTCACCTGTCTGTGTAGCACCATCAAGTACCTGACCTACTTCAGGTCCAGAAAGAAATCTCTTCAGTACTGCAAGATTAAAGACCCCAAACTGGAGGAGATGGATGAGCAGAGCGTGGAGGTGAGGGGGGAGGAGCAGGGGCTTTGACAGTTGTGTTTGGACATACATGTAGTATTGCAGACATTAAAATGATGCCTCCTCTGCCAGTTAGGAATCTGACATTTCCTCTCTCCTTAAGTATTACAAAATCAGGGAACAACTTCGTAAACAAATGAATATTTAACAGATTAGGGACTAATTTGTATTTACTGGGGAGTTACAAACATTTTAGGGTTAATGCAATTCTATATGCTGCACTTGCTGTATCCCTGGACTCTGATCTTTGTTTGCAGCCCCAAATAACTCTCTACAAAAATCTGTGGGTCCTACGTCAGAGTCGGCTGTGATAGGGGGTGAGATGAGGTGACGTTGCAAGGATTACTGACCCTTCCTTGCATACAATTGGATTGATTCCTACTAAAAATGTGGACACTTAAAGGAGATTGCTGTGTTTGAAAATCTACTGCAATGACTTGTCTCCTGTCTCAAGCAATTTTAGGGTAAAAATATTTTCAGGACTGAGTTCAAATAGATATATATTGGCCTGGTAGCTCCCACCACCTACTGGATATCACCTATAAAGGATTTGTCTGTACTAGTTAGTTTTAAGGGTGATTGTAGAATGTGTACTGCTCACTGCACTTTGGGGGTCATTCCGAGTTGATCGGTCGCTGGCTAGTTTTAGCAACCGTGCAAATGCTATGCCGCCGCCCACTGGGGAGTGTATTTTAGCTTAGCAGAAGTGCGAACGCATGTGCAGTTGAGCTCAGCAAAACCAGTTTATGCAGTTTCTGAGTAGCTCTGAACCTACTCCGCGCTTGCGATCACTTCAGCCTATTCGTGTCCGGATTTGATGTCATACACCCGCCCAGCCATGCCTGCGTTTTTGCAAACCCTCCCTGAAAACGGTCAGTTGATACCCAGAAACGCCCCCTTTCTGTCAATCTTCTTGCGGCCGTCAGTGCGACTGAAAACTTTGCTAGAACCTGTGCACAACTACAACATGCTTTGTACCCGTACGTCGCGTGTGCGCATTGCGGGGCATACGCATGCGCAGAAATGCAGTTTTCTCTGACGTCCTAAGTGGATGCTGGGGACTCCGTCAGGACCATGGGGAATAGCGGCTCCGCAGGAGACAGGGCACAAAAGTAAAAGCTTTAGGATCAGGTGGTGTGCACTGGCTCCTCCCCCTATGACCCTCCTCCAAGCCTCAGTTAGGTTTTTGTGCCCGGCCGAGAAGGGTGCAATCTAGGTGGCTCTCCTAAAGAGCTGCTTAGAGTAAAAGTTTTGTTAGGTTTTTTATTTTCAGTGAGTCCTGCTGGCAACAGGCTCACTGCAACGAGGGACTTAGGGGAGAAGAAGTGAACTCACCTGCGTGCAGGATGGATTGGCTTCTTAGGCTACTGGACACTAGCTCCAGAGGGACGATCACAGGTACAGCCTGGATGGGTCACCGGAGCCGCGCCGCCGACCCCCTTGCAGATGCTGAAGAGAGAAGAGGTCCAGAAATCGGCGGCTGAAGACTTCCCAGTCTTCTTAAGGTAGCGCACAGCACGGCAGCTGTGCGCCATTGCTCTCAGCACACTTCACACCAACGGTCACTGAGGGTGCAGGGCGCTGGGGGGGGCGCCCTGGGCAGCAATGAAAGTACCTATGCTGGCTAAAAATACATCACATATAGCCTCTGCCAACCCTGCCAGGTTGTCAGAAAAACGGGAGAAGAAGCCCGCCGAACAGGGGGCGGGGCCTATTCTCCTCAGCACACAGCGCCATTTTCCTACACAGCTCCGCTGCTAGGAAGGCTCCCAGGCTCTCCCCTGCACTGCACTACAGAAACAGGGTTAAAACAGAGAGGGGGGGCACTTATTTGGCGATATTATTATATATTAAGATGCTATAAGGGAAAACACTTATATAAGGTTGTTCCTGTATAATTATAGCGTTTTGGTGTGTGCTGGCAAACTCTCCCTCTGTCTCCCCAAAGGGCTAGTGGGGTCCTGTCCTCTATCAGAGCATTCCCTGTGTGTGTGCTGTGTGTCGGTACGTGTGTGTCGACATGTATGAGGACGATGTTGGTGAGGAGGCGGAGCAATTGCCTGTAATGGTGATGTCACTCTCTAGGGAGTCGACACCGGAATGGATGGCTTATTTAGGGAATTACGTGATAATGTCAACACGCTGCAAGGTCGGTTGACGACATGAGACGGCCGGCAAACCAATTAGTACCTGTCCAGGCGTCTCAAACACCGTCAGGGGCTTTAAAACGCCCATTTACCTCAGTCGGTCGACACAGACACTGACTCCAGTGTCGACGGTGAAGAAACAAACGTATTTTCCATTAGGGCCACACGTTACATGTTAAGGGCAATGAAGGAGGTGTTACATATTTCTGATACTACAAGTACCACAAAAAAGGGTATTATGTGGGGTGTGAAAAAACTACCTGTAGTTTTTCCTGAATCAGATAAATTAAATGAAGTGTGTGATGATGCGTGGGTTTCCCCCGATAGAAAATTATTGGCGTTATACCCTTTCCCGCCAGAAGTTAGGGCGCGTTGGGAAACACCCCTTAGGGTGGATAAGGCGCTCACACGCTTATCAAAACAAGTGGCGTTACCGTCTCCAGATACGGCCGCCCTCAAGGAGCCAGCTGATAGGAGGCTGGAAAATATCCTAAAAAGTATATACACACATACTGGTGTTATACTGCGACCAGCGATCGCCTCAGCCTGGATGTGCAGCGCTGGGGTGGCTTGGTCGGATTCCCTGACTGAAAATATTGATACCCTTGACAGGGACAGTATTTTATTGACTATAGAGCATTTAAAGGATGCATTTCTATATATGCGAGATGCACAGAGGGATATTTGCACTCTGGCATCAAGAGTAAGTGCGATGTCCATATCTGCCAGAAGATGTTTATGGACACGACAGTGGTCAGGTGATGCAGATTCCAAACGGCACATGGAAGTATTGCCGTATAAAGGGGAGGAGTTATTTGGGGTCGGTCCATCGGACCTGGTGGCCACGACAACAGCTGGAAAATCCACCTTTTTTACCCCAAGTCACATCTCAGCAGAAAAAGACACCGTCTTTTCAGCCTCAGTCCTTTCGTCCCCATAAGGGCAAGCGGGCAAAACACAGCTTCTGCCAAGTCCTCAGCATGACGCTGGGGCCGTACAAGCGGACTCAGGTGCGGTGGGGGGTCGTCTCAAGAGTTTCAGCGCGCAGTGGGCTCACTCGCAAGTGGACCCCTGGATCCTACAAGTAGTATCCCAGGGGTACAGATTGGAAATTCGAGACGTCTCCCCCTCGCAGGTTCCTGAAGTCTGCTTTACCAACGTCTCCCTCCGACAGGGAGGCAGTATTGGAAACAATTCACAAGCTGTATTCCCAGCAAGTGATAATCAAAGTACCCCTCCTACAACAAGGAAAGGGGTATTATTCCACACTATATTGTGGTACTGAAGCCAGACGGCTCGGTGAGACCTATTCTAAATCTGAAATCTTTGAACACTTGCATACAAAGGTTCAAATCAAGATGGAGTCACTCAGAGCAGTGATAGCGAACCAGGAAGAAGGGGACTATATGGTGTCCCTGGACATCAAGGATGCTTACCTCCATGTCCCAATTTGCCCTTCTCACCAAGGGTACCTCAGGTTCGTGGTACAGAACTGTCACTATCAGTTTCAGACGCTGCCGTTTGGATTGTCCACGGCACCCCGGGTCTTTACCAAGGTAATGGCCGAAATGATGATTCTTCTTCAAAGAAAAGGCGTCTTAATTATCCCTTACTTGGACGATCTCCTGATAAGGGCAAG
This sequence comes from Pseudophryne corroboree, assembly GCF_028390025.1. Taxonomy (NCBI): domain Eukaryota; kingdom Metazoa; phylum Chordata; class Amphibia; order Anura; family Myobatrachidae; genus Pseudophryne; species Pseudophryne corroboree. Next base: position 489,099,616 of record NC_086445.1, on the reverse strand, counting down.
GTCCAGAGAACAGTTGGAGGTCGGAGTAGCACTATCTCAAGTAGTTCTACGACAGCACGGGTGGATTCTAAATATTCCAAAATCGCAGCTGTTTCCGACGACACGTCTGCTGTTCCTAGGGATGATTCTGGACACAGTCCAGAAAAAGGTGTTTCTCCCGGAGGAGAAAGCCAGGGAGTTATCCGAGCTAGTCAGAAACCTCCTAAAACCAGGCCAAGTGTCAGTGCATCAATGCACAAGAGTCCTGGGAAAAATGGTGGCTTCTTACGAAGCGATTCCATTCGGCAGATTTCACGCAAGAATTTTTCAGTGGGATCTGCTGGACGAATGGTCCGGATCGCATCTTCAGATGCATCAGCGGATAATCCTGTCTCCAAGGACAAGGGTGTCTCTTCTGTGGTGGCTGCAGAGTGCTCATCTACTAGAGGGCAGCACATTCGGCATTCAGGACTGGGTTCTGGTGACCACGGATGCCAGCCTGAGAGGCTGGGGAGCAGTCACACAGGGAAGAAATTTCCAAGGAGTGTGGTCAAGTCTGGAGACTTCTCTCCACATAAATATACTGGAGCTAAGGGCAATTTACAATGCTCTGAGCCTAGGAAGACCTCTGCTTCAAAGTCAACCGGTGCTGATCCAGTCGGACAACATCACGGCAGTCGCCCACGTAAACAGACAGGGCGGCACAAGAAGCAGGAGGGCAATGGCAGCAAGGATTCTTCGCTGGGCGAAAAATCATGTGATAACACTGTCAGCGGTGTTCATTCCGGGAGTGGACAACTGGGAAGCAGACTTCCTCAGCAGGAACGACCTCCACCCGGGAGAGTGGGGACTTCATCTGGAAGTCTTCCACATGATTGTGAACCGTTGGGAAAGACCAAAGGTGGACATGATGGCGTCCCGTCTGAACAAAAAACTGGACAGGTATTGCGCCAGGTCAAGAGACCCTCAGGCAATAGCTGGGACGCTCTGGTAACACCGTGGGCGTACCAGTCGGTGTATGTGTTCCCTCCTCCTGCCTCTCATACCCAAGGTACTGAGAATTATAAGACGGAGAGGAGTAAGAACTATACTCGTGGCTCCGGATTGGCCAAGATGGTACCCGGAACTTCAAGAGATACTAAGAAGGGACTTGCTTCAGCAAGGATCATGTCTGTTCCAAGACTTACCGCGGCTGTGTTTGACGGCATAGCGGTTGAACGCCGGATCCTAAGGGAAAAAGGCATTCCGGAAGAGGTCATCCCTACCCTGGTCAGAGCCAGGAAGGAGGTGACCGCACAACATTATCACCGCATTTGGCGAAAATATGTTGCATGGTGTGAGGCCAGGAAGGCCCCCACGGAGGAATTTCAACTTGGTCGATTCCTGCATTTCCTACAAACAGGAGTGTCTATGGGCCTCAAATTGGGGTCCATTAAGGTTCAAATTTCGGCCCTGTCGATTTTCTTCCAGAAAGAATTGGCTTCAGTTCCTGAAGTCCAGAAGTTTGTCAAGGGAGTACTGCATATACAACCCCCTTTTGTGCCTCCAGTGGCACTGTGGGATCTCAACGTAGTTCTGGGATTCCTCAAATCACATTGGTTTAAACCGCTCAAATCTATGGATTTGAAATATCTCACATGGAAAGTGACCATGCTGTTGGCCCTGGCCTCGGCCAGGCGAGTGTCAGAATTGGCGGCTTTGTCTCACAAAAGCCCATATCTGATTGTCCATTCGGACAGGGCAGAGCTGCGGACTCGTCCCCAGTTTCTCCCTAAGGTGGTGTTAGCGTTTCACCTGAACCAGCTTATTGTGGTACCTGCGGCTACTGGGGACTTGGAGGACTCCAAGTTGCTAGATGTTGTCAGGGCCCTGAAAATATAGGTTTCCAGGACGGCTGGAGTCAGGAAAACTGACTTGCTGTTATCCTGTATGCACCCAACAAACTGGGTGCTCTTGCTTCTAAGCAGACGATTGCTGGTTGGATGTGTAGTACAATTCAGCTTGCACATTCTGTGGCAGGCCTGCCACAGCCAAAATATGTAAATGCCCATTCCACAAGGAAGGTGGGCTCATCTTGGGCGGCTGCCCGAGGGGTCTCGGCTTTACAACTTTGCTGAGCTGCTACTTGGTCAGGGGCAAACACGTTTGAAAAATTCTACAAATTTGATACCCTGGCTGAGGAGGACCTGGAGTTCTCTCATTCGGTGCTGCAGAGTCATCCGCACTCTCCCGCCCGTTTGGGAGCTTTGGTATAATCCCCATGGTCCTGACGGAGTCCCCAGCATCCACTTAGGACGTCAGAAAAAATAAGAATTTACTTACCGATAATTCTATTTCTCATAGTCCGTAGTGGATGCTGGGCGCCCATCCCAAGTGCGGATTGTCTGCAATACTTGTACATAGTTATTGTTACAAAAATCGGGTTATTATTGTTGTGAGCCATCTTTTCAGAGGCTCCGCTGTTATCATGCTGTTAACTGGGTTCAGATCACAAGTTGTACAGTGTGATTGGTGTGGCTGGTATGAGTCTTACCCGGGATTCAAAATCCTTCCTTATTGTGTACGCTCGTCCGGGCACAGTATCCTAACTGAGGCTTGGAGGAGGGTCATAGGGGGAGGAGCCAGTGCACACCAGGTAGTCCTAAAGCTTTCTTTAGATGTGCCCAGTCTCCTGCGGAGCCGCTATTCCCCATGGTCCTGACGGAGTCCCCAGCATCCACTACGGACTACGAGAAATAGAATTATCGGTAAGTAAATTCTTATTTTTTTTTAGTCTGATCGCTGCGAACAATGGCAGCTAGCGATCCACTCGGAATGACCCCCTTAGTTACCAGGGCCTGCAAAGCATCAGAGGAGTGGCTAGTGTGTGTGACAGTGTCCATTGGTAGCTGACAAGCTTCTGGAGAGCTCTTAACTAAAGACACAGGGGGCACTTATTTCTCTGTGATGTGCAACTGCACACGTTACTGAGTAATATGGTACTTCATCATTGCACTTTTTACTGTGCACTTCTATGTAAAGCAAATAAAATTGAATGATGTTCAGTGGCTGCGAGGTGCCAGCATTCTGAAGGTGTCTCCAGCAGTCATTGCTGTTGTCCCCTAATTGAATTCCCCCCCCTATGTAGTTTTTAAGGTATTTCTGCTGGTTACTGCACACTTCTACATGGTGTCAAATGCAACTTTGCTCAAGGTTTCTGTCAAATTGAATCCCTGGTTTTTAGTGTGCAAATTGTAGACAGATGGCTCATGTTTAAAATGGAATGCTGAGTATACAGCATTGCTGGGTTATCTGGAAAATCAGCAGTAAATAGTATCAGGCATACACTTTACTGGGCTTAGCTGGTGCTGAGTGTGGTAATAAAGCAGACCAGAGCTGTGGATTCGGTATGTCAAAGTTTTGTGTCCATTGCCCTCTTAAATGGCAAATATGGATTTTACAAGCATGCTGTCTAGACTACAATATGAATCTTAAGCCGGGTACACACTGGGAGACCTCCCCTAGTTAGCAATCAGCACTATATCGCTGATTGCTATTTAGTGGAGATCGCCAGTGCATACACACTGAATGATATCGATGAAATGATATCATTCAGTGACGTCATCCCCCGCACTCCCCAAACATGGAGCTCAACGATATAGTTCAAGTTGAGCTGCATGTTTGGTAGGTTATGTCTGAACGAGAATGACCCGCAGGTGCACGCATCGTTCATCGTTCAGGTATACACACTAGATCAGGCATTCCCAACCTTTGTCCTCAAGGCACACTAACAGTCCAATTTTTAGTGATCTCCAGGCTTGAACACAGGTGACTTAATTAGTACCTCATTTATTTTGATTTAACCATCTGTGCTGAAGCCTGGATATCACTAAAACCTGCACTGTTGGTGTGCCTTGAGGACCGCGGTTGGGAATGCCTGCACTAGATGGTATGAACAATAGATAAAAAAATTAAAAAAAAAAGATTGTTGTCGTCTAGTGTGTCGCCCAGTGTGTTCTGGCCTTAAGTGTAGTTAAATCTGTGCAATACATGACTTCAGTACGGTTTAAATATTAGTATAAGGAATGAGGTAGTACAAGAATACAAGTAAACAATGGCAGCAGTATGGAGTAAATTATATCTTAGTGTTATATGTGATGGCTGCATTTGGTAACTGGTAATTATCACAGTGAAGTGTACCTGTAAATAATGATGGACAGACATTTAACATTACCATCCAAGGGTGTATGCAATTAGATGTGCCCACAAAACGATAAGACAGTGTTTACGAAAGGTTATTTCTACCTTTTAAACAGAAGCCCCTATAGATCCCTATCCGTTTATGTATTTCTAGAACGGCTAAACTCGTCTAGTTTTGTCGAATCATGCGCAATGTACATGGGCGCTCAAACACAACTGAATTGTGACAATTCTTTGGGCGTGTAAAAAGTCCCATTTAGACAGGATTTTTAAGACGCCTAAAACAATTGAATCGGCCCCATAGAGCGATTCTTATGTGCCCCTGATCTCCCGTCTACAGTGACTGGAGATCGCAAGGTGCAATTTAGTTGGGATTTTTTCCGCGTTGAATGCGCCCATAAAGGTCGGGTTTAACTGCGAAAGCAGCTAAACCTGACCAAAGTGCTGGGCACGATCACGAAAAGTACTGTCGGACGTCCAAACGGGTCACTTTTCGCGCATTTTCAGCTCGGCACCCCCTTTGTGAGTTGAACTGCAGACGCCGATAGCCATTGTGCCCAAACAGAGCTGCAAAGCTCTTTTGGGTGCTATCTGCTGGCTGCCTGCAAGCGGAACAATTGAATTCTGCCCTATGTATAAATACTAGCTGTTCTACCCGTTCTTCGCACATGATTTTTCTGATTTTCACGGTTGTACATATACATGAGTGTTAATAATTTGGTAAATCTATAGAGATGTAAATTTGAGACGTGTTAATGTCTGTAAATATTAATCCATGGTTCTTGGCATTACCCGAGGAGCACACGTAGCAAATACGGTAAAAAGTGAGAGGACCATTTTTGTAGTTTATTAAATTCTACAATAGAGGTGCAATCCAAATTTTGATCAGATTATCCGTTTGGGCGTTATCGTTCACGCAACGCAAACCACGCATCGGTAATTACGTCATTATGTCAACCCCTTTTTCATCCACTTAGGGGAGGTTTATTAAAATTCTAATAGCGTCGCTTTCCTATTTCACACCTGAAGAAGAAGAATACCTACGTTAAATGTCAGCTACCTAACATATCGGGAAGTAAGAAAATTAGCGATGAGTCAGACATTGAGGGAGGGCTTATAGATCTATAGCTTTCTCTCTCTCTCTCTATATATATATATATATATATATATATATATATATATATATATATATATATATATATATATATGTTGAGTATCCCATATCCAAATATTCCGAAATACAGACTTTTCTGAGTGAGACTGAGATAGTGAAACCTTTGTTTTCTGATGGCTCAATGTACACAAACTTTGTTTAATACACAAAGTTATTAAAAATATTGTATTAAATGACCTTCAGGCTGTGTATAAGGTGTATATGAAACATAAATGAATTGTGTGAATGTACACACACTTTGTGTAATGCACAAAGTTACAAAAAATATTGGCTAAAATTACCTTCCTGCTGTGTGTATATGTAACATAAATGCATTCTGTGCTTAGACTTCGGTCCTATCACCATGATATCTCATTATGGTATGCAATTATTCCAAAATACGGAAAAATCCAATATCCAAAATACCTCTGGTCCCAAGCATTTTGGATAAGGGATACTCAACCTGTATATATTTTTTTTTCTTTTTCTTTTCTTATTCTGTGCTGCTAGGGTAAAGCTCAACCTCAGGAAGTACCCCCTGTTAGATGGAGTACAGAAACAGAGGTGCAAGTGTAAAAGATTCCCAAGGGAGCTAATAGAGTATTGATCAGTGTGTGTGTGTGTCAATCCACCTATGGGTCTTGTCTTTTAACCTTTAACTTATATAAGCTGACAATTTTTCAGAAGATTACTATGTATTCACCGTGAACAACATATAAACATAAAAAGTGACTCGCAGTCTGTGTTGCCAACGATATAAATATAGACCACAATACAATCTTTCTCTGACGTCCTAGTGGATGCTGGGGACTCCGTCAGGACCATGGGGAATAGCGGCTCCGCAGGAGACAGGGCACAAAATTTAAAAGTTTGACCACTAGGTGGTGTGTACTGGCTCCTCCCCCTATGACCCTCCTCCAAGCCTCAGTTAGGTTTTTGTGCCCGTCCGAGCAGGGTGCAATCTAGGTGGCTCTCATAAAGAGCTGCTTAGAGTAAAAGTTTTGATAGTTTTATTATTTTCAGTGAGTCCTGCTGGCAACAGGCTCACTGCAACGAGGGACCTAGGGGAGAAGAAGTGAACTCACCTGCGTGCAGGATGGATTTGCTTCTTAGGCTACTGGACACTAGCTCCAGAGGGACGATCACAGGTACAGCCTGGATGGGTCACCGGAGCCGCGCCGCCGACCCCCTTGCAGATGCCGAAGTAAGAAGAGGTCCAGAAACCGGCGGTTGAAGGCTTTTCAGTCTTCATGAGGTAGCGCACAGCACTGCAGCTGTGCGCCATTGCGCTCAGGCACACTTCACACCGGCGGTCACTGAGGGTGCAGGGCGCTGGGGGGGGCGCCCTGGGCAGCAATGTTAATACCTTTCTGGCTAAAAAGAATACATCACATATAGTCCATGAGGCTATATGGATGTATTTCACCCCTGCCAGGTCTCAGAAAAATCGTGAGAAGAGCCCGTCGGAATAGGGGGCGGGGCCTATCTCCTCAGCACACAGCGCCATTTTCCTACACAGCTCCGCTGCTAGGAAGGCTCCCAGGCTCTCCCCTGCACTGCACTACAGAAACCGGGTAAAAAACAGAGAGGGGGGGCATTTTTTGGCGATATTATATATATATTTAAGCAGCTATAAGGAAACAACACTTATATAAGGTTGTTCCTATATAATTATAGCGCTTTGGTGTGTGCTGGCAAACTCTCCCTCTGTCTCCCCAAAGGGCTAGTGGGGTCCTGTCTTCTATCAGAGCATTCCCTGTGTGTCTGCTGTGTGTCGGTACGTGTGTGTCGACATGTATGAGGACGATGTTGGTGTGGAGGCGGAGCAATTGCCGGTAATGGTGATGTCACCCCCTAGGGAGTCGACACCGGAATGGATGGCTTTGTTTATGGAATTACGTGATAATGTCAGCACGCTGCAAAAGTCGGTTGACGACATGAGACGACCGGCAAACCAGTTAGTACCTGTACAGGCGTCTCAAACACCGTCAGGGGCTGTAAAACGCCCTTTGCCTCAGTCGGTCGACACAGACACGGACACCGAATCTAGTGTCGACGGTGAAGAAACAAACGTATTTTCCAGTAGGGCCACACGTTATATGATCACGGCAATGAAGGAGGCTTTGCATATCTCTGATACTGCAAGTACCACAAAAAGGGGTATTATGTGGGGTCTGAAAAAACTACCTGTAGTTTTTCCTGAATCAGAGGAATTGAATGACGTGTGTGATGAAGCGTGGGTTACCCCTGATAAAAAACTGCTAATTTCAAAGAAGTTATTGGCGTTATACCCTTTCCCGCCAGAGGTTAGGGCGCGCTGGGAAACACCCCCTAGGGTGGACAAGGCGCTCACAAGTTTATCCAAACAAGTGGCGTTACCGTCTCCTGATACGGCCGCCCTCAAGGATCCAGCTGATAGGAGGCTGGAAAATACTCTAAAAAGTATATACACACATACTGGTGTTATACTGCGACCAGCAATCGCCTCAGCCTGGATGTGCAGTGCTGGGGTGGCTTGGTCGGATTCCCTGACTGAAAATATTGATACCCTGGATCAGGTGGACCCCTGGATCCTGCAGGTAGTATCTCAGGGTTACAGGTTGGAATTCGAGAAGTCTCCCCCTCGCCGGTTCCTAAAATCTGCTTTGCCAACGTCACCCTCAGACAGGGCGACGGTATTGGAAGCCATTCACAAGCTGTATTCTCAGCAGGTGATAATCAAGGTACCCCTTCTACAACAGGGAAAGGGGTATTACTCCACGCTATTTGTGGTACCGAAGCCGGACGGCTCGGTAAGACTTATTCTAAATCTGAAATCTCTGAACCTGTACATACAAAAATTCAAGTTCAAGATGGAGTCACTCAGAGCAGTGATAGCGAATCTGGAAGAAGGGGATTTTATGGTGTCCTTGGACATCAAGGATGCTTACCTTCATGTCCCAATTTGCCCTTCACACCAAGGGTACCTCAGGTTCGTGGTACAAAACTGTCATTATCAGTTTCAGACGCTGCCGTTTGGATTGTCCACGGCACCCAGGGTCTTTACCAAGGTAATGGCCGAAATGATGATCCTTCTTCGAAGAGAAGGCGTATTAATTATCCCTTACTTGGACGATCTCCTGATAAGGGCAAGATCCAGAGAACAGCTGGAGGTCGGAGTAGCACTAACTCAAGTAGTGCTCCAACAGCACGGGTGGATTCAGAATTTTCCAAAATCCCAACTGATCCCGACGACACGTCTGCTGTTCCTAGGGATGATTCTGGACACTGTTCAAAAAAAGGTATTTCTTCCGGAGGAGAAAGCCAGGGAGTTATCCGAACTCGTCAGGAACCTCCTAAAACCAGGGACAGTGTCTGTGCATCAATGCACAAGAGTCCTGGGAAAAATGGTGGCTTCTTACGAAGCGATTCCATTCGGCAGATTCCATGCACGAATTTTTCAGTGGGATCTGCTAGACAAATGGTCCGGATCGCATCTGCAGATGCATCAGCGGATAAAATTGTCGACAAGGACAAGGGTCTCTCTGCTATGGTGGTTGCAGAGTGCTCATCTGTTAGAGGGCCGCAGATTCGGCATTCAGAACTGGGTCCTAGTGACCACGGATGCCAGCCTGAGAGGCTGGGGAGCGGTCACACAAGGAAGAAACTTCCAGGGCGTGTGGTCAAGCCTGGAAACGTCTCTTCACATAAATATACTGGAACTAAGAGCAATCTACAATGCTCTAAGCCTGGCAAAACCTCTGCTTCAGGGTCAGCCGGTGTTGATCCAGTCGGACAACATCACGGCAGTCGCCCACGTAAACAGACAGGGCGGCACAAGTAGCAGGAGGGCAATGGCAGAAGCTGCAAGGATTCTTCGCTGGGCGGAAAATCATGTGATAGCACTGTCAGCAGTGTTCATCCCGGGAGTGGACAACTGGGAAGCAGACTTCCTCAGCAGACACGATCTTCACCCGGGAGAGTGGGGACTTCATCCAGAAGTCTTCCACATGATTGTAGTCCATTGGGAAAGACCAATGGTGGACATGATGGCGTCCCGCCTCAACAAAAAACTGGACAGGTATTGCGCCAGGTCAAGAGACCCTCAGGCAATAGCTATGGACGCTCTGGTAACACCATGGGTGTACCAGTCAGTGTATGTGTTCCCTCCTCTGCCTCTCATACCCAAGGTACTGAGAATTATACGGCAAAGGGGAGTAAGAAAGATACTAGTGGCTCCGGACTGGCCAAGAAGGACTTGGTACTCGGAACTTCAGGAGATGCTCACGGAAGATCCGTGGCCTCTACCTCTAAGAAGGGATCTGCTTCAGCAGGGACCGTGTCTATTCCAAGACTTACCGCGGCTGCGTTTGACGGCATGGCGGTTGAACGCCGGATCCTAAGGGAAAAAGGCATTCCGGAAGAGATCATCCCTACCCTGGTCAAAGCCAGGAAGGAGGTGACTGCACAACATTATCACCGCATTTGGAGAAAATATGTTGCATGGTGTGAGGCCAGGAAGGCCCCGACAGAGGAATTTCAACTGGGTCGATTCCTACATTTCCTGCAAACAGGATTATCTATGGGCCTCAAATTAGGGTCCATTAAGGTTCAAATTTCGGCCCTGTCGATTTTCTTCCAGAAAGAATTGGCTTCAGTTCCTGAAGTCCAGACTTTTGTAAAAGGAGTACTACATATACAGCCCCCGGTTGTGCCCCCAGTGGCACCGTGGGATCTCAATGTAGTTTTGGATTTTCTCAAATCCCATTGGTTTGAGCCACTCAAATCTGTAGATTTGAAATATCTTACATGGAAAGTAACCATGCTACTGGCCCTGGCTTCAGCCAGGAGAGTGTCGGAATTGGCGGCTTTATCGTATAAAAGCCCATATCTGATTTTCCATTCGGACAGGGCAGAATTGAGGACGCGTCCTCATTTTCTGCCTAAGGTGGTATCAGCGTTTCACCTGAACCAGCCTATTGTGGTGCCTGCGGCTACTAGCGATTTGGAGGATTCCAAGTTGCTGGACGTTGTCAGAGCATTGAAAATATATATTTCAAGGACGGCTGGAGTCAGAAAATCTGACTCGCTGTTTATACTGTATGCACCCAACAAGCTGGGTGCTCCTGCTTCTAAGCAGACGATTGCTCGTTGGATTTGTAGCACAATTCAACTGGCACATTCTGTGGCAGGCCTGCCACAGCCTAAATCTGTCAATGCCCACTCCACAAGGAAGGTGGGCTCATCTTGGGCGGCTGCCCGAGGGGTCTCGGCATTACAACTCTGCCGAGCAGCTACGTGGTCAGGGGAGAACACGTTTGTAAAATTCTACAAATTTGATACCCTGGCTAAGGAGGACCTGGAGTTCTCTCATTCGGTGCTGCAGAGTCATCCGCACTCTCCCGCCCGTTTGGGAGCTTTGGTATAATCCCCATGGTCCTGACGGAGTCCCCAGCATCCACTAGGACGTCAGAGAAAATAAGAATTTACTCACCGGTAATTCTATTTCTCGTAGTCCGTAGTGGATGCTGGGCGCCCATCCCAAGTGCGGATTGTCTGCAATACTTGTACATAGTTATTGTTACAAAAAAATCGGGTTGTTTATTGTTGTGAGCCATCTTTTCAGAGGCTCCTACGTTATCATACTGTTAACTGGGTTCAGATCACAAGTTGTACGGTGTGATTGGTGTGGCTGGTATGAGTCTTACCCGGGATTCAAAATCCTTCCTTATTGTGTACGCTCGTCCGGGCACAGTATCCTAATTGAGGCTTGGAGGAGGGTCATAGGGGGAGGAGCCAGTACACACCACCTAGTGGTCAAACTTTTAAATTTTGTGCCCTGTCTCCTGCGGAGCCGCTATTCCCCATGGTCCTGACGGAGTCCCCAGCATCCACTACGGACTACGAGAAATAGAATTACCGGTGAGTAAATTCTTATTTTAACATTCATAAAACAATTGCAGTGATCATATTTGAATGTGATAGATACAATTTTTGGTTCAGACTTTTTCAGAAGGCAATTAGGTCTGTAGATCTGGTTCCTTCTTTTTCAGATGTCAATAAGATCTGTGGATAATAACCCAACGCTTTTCGTCCATAGGACTTCCTCAGGGGTCTTATATCAATATATAGAGCATTAGATATCGCTCTGGGTGGATAAATGAGGGATAAAGCTATACAATAACAGTGTAAGTGTCCCACAGATGGAATATCAGTGTAAAAACTTGTCTAAGTAATAGTGTTGTTCACAACAGGTTGCTGTAATTATAAGCTCATTAACAGAGAATAACCTCCATACAGCAATGGATTGCTGCATGGAGGTTATTCTCTGTTAATTATTCAATTGGAGGAGTGTGCCATATATTTTGCACTGTGTCCCCACATGGTTACTTTAAAATAGAGATCTTTCCTTACTTTTTCACATGCTCAGGGAGTTGCACACAGAAAATTAAAAACATGAGTATGCTGTGAAAATAGATCATAATGTTGGAAATTGAATTGCAAAGGCATTGTGCGATTTTGCAGCTAATACGGATCATTGGACCCACATAACACCTAATGGAAATGACTCCTAAATATAGCACACTTGGATTTTAATTGTGAATACTTAGTCCCATGTAGGTGATTACCCAGTCAATCCATATTTAATTTTGCTTAACAGCATCAAATTGGTTTTGACAAAAGCTTAGGGCAGAGCTACTCTCCAACTCAAGGGCCTCTAATTGTTATGAAGTGTTCCAAAGTGTGTTAATCTAGGAATCGATCAGGAAACGTCATAATCTATCACATACAGTGCTGGATAGCTCATTTTCACCTCACAATATGTGAACCACGAAGACGTTTAACACTGGACAGAGAAATTGCAGAACTGTGCAGAATGACCAATCTCTGGGTCATCACCCTCTTGTTGAGGGAGCATCACAATGATAGTGGCAACAAAGAAAGATGGCGCATTTAAAATCTGCATCAATGCAGTTCACCTCAAAAAAACCGTCCTTATTATCAACATCATCCCATAAAACCCATGGAACAAGTAATTTCTGACCTGAATACAATAGTATTCATCAGCTTATATGTAAAATGCTGTCCAACCTCACAAACTTCGTAACTCCAATAGTAAGATTTTCAATAATCTGTATGCTTTCAAGAATATTAACAGTGAGGTATTTCAAAGCTGTATGGAGAAACTCTTCATTGGCTAGCCATAACTATATTTGTTTTTGACCTCCTAATATGGGGCTGCTCCATGCACAAACATGTCGCCTCTGTCACATCATTGATATATTACATCCCATTAAGCCTAAGCGAAGAAGAGAGAAATGCAATTTAGTCATTTATGGGCAATTCCACCATTAACGGAATCATCTTTTTACTAATGTGAACAAATGATTATAACCCTCAGCCCTCAATAAACCCCTCATAAATTTCTACCAAAATGGCTTAAGTGCGATCTTGTGTAAATTATCCTTGATAAATCAGCCTACTTTCAAAGTCAGTAATGGAACCACCATTCATTAGAAATGCTACTATGGAGTCTTAGAATGAAGTAGAAGAGAGCACCTGATCATGGTCTATTCTTACTCATGGCAGTATGAAATTGGCTACCTACCCAACCTTACCATGATCTCAAAGATGAAACCGCATTTTGTGGTGCATGACATACCACAACAGTCAATGACCTATAACTCTGTGCAGTTCATTAACAAAGAATTTAATGAATTTGTACATATACGTGGGATTTCATTAATTCAGTGAACTTGCCCGCCTCCAGGCACTGGAGCTCAGTTTGTAAGTCAGTGCTTGCAGTGCAGGCAGCTAACAGGGAGGGCTGCGCTGGGCAGCCCTGAAAATAGCTTTTTGAAGAAAACAAGACATCAAAGGCCGCAGCACTGGCACTTAGAAATGCTATATGTCAGTCTGACATATCGTGCTGCGGCTCCCTCACCTCCCCCAGCGACGCTGTATACTACCGCGCCCTGCTTTCCGGGTACTTACAGCGGAGGGCTCCGGTCACTGCAGGCACACACCTGCCGCTGCTCTACTGGATCACGTGGCCTCATCTTCGAGAGGAGGTAAGAGGGTCCCCCAGGCGGGACCCACTGAAATCGTGATCCGGCGCTGTCTTTGGAGATGGACCGCGCGCGCTGGTGTCACACGCCATAGGCGGCGTTCACCGCGCTTACCCCTGCGTGCCTGCTGGTCTGTGTTGCGGCCTCCGCCTTCGGTGGTCCACGGGCTCCGGCGTCTGGCTGGCGCGGCACCCGGCGGTTCCCCGGGGCAGGGGCGCCGCCATGACACCCGGCATCACGTGGGCGGGGAGCAGGTGACGTCATCGGACTGTTCCGCCAATCCAGCGGAGGCGCGAGATTCAAAGTCAGACGCCGGGCAGAGCCTCGGCGCCTGAGTATCGTCTTTTTCCCTGACGTGGATGCCAGTGCTCCTGTTCCCGACGTGTCTCTCTGCGGTCGTGCCCCAGTGTCTCCGGCACTTCCAGGTGCCAGTTGCTGCACAGTTCAGCGTATACTGCGGCTGGTGTGTTTCTCTGCAATCCAGTCACCACTGCTTCTTGGAGTCAGCGTGTGCTGCGGGCTAATCACTGCGCTCAAGTTCTACAAATCATCAGTGTCTTTAATCACCGCTCTCAAGTCATACAAATCATCAGTGTCTTTAACCACCGTTCACAAGCTCTACAAATCATCAGTGTCTTTAACCACCGTTCACAAGCTCTACAAATCATCAGTTTCTTTAACCACCGTTCTCAAGTTCTACAAATCATCAGTGTCTTTAACCACCGCTCACAAGTGTTTCAAATCGTCAGTCTTTAACCACCGTTCACCAGTTCTTCAAATCACCGGTATCTTTAAAAACATCACTTACAAGTTCTTCAGTCATTATTATCTTGTACCAACACTCACAAGTACTTCTTTTCCTGGAATCCTTAGCATTGCTTACAAGTTCTCCTATAGGCCTGGACATTTCCCCATACGTTCCTTCTTTGCCATGTGACATTGTGTTGCTCTCTTCCTGCAATAAAGTTCTTTAATATTTTCGCCAAGCTTTATTGTCAGAGTCCTGTATGAGGAAGACCTATATTAAGCCATCCCTGTTCCGACCCAACTGTGGTTCCTCTCCCCTACCATCGGGAGAACCCCCGAGTTCACACCACCTCCAACCTAGGTCAGTGACAGCTGACGTGGACACTGTGGCAATACAGGGACCCCACTAGACCACCAGGGCAAGGGGCAAAAGTCGGATATATCATAATCCATTTTCTATAGGCCCCGCAGTACCCGGTGGTGAAGTCCAGCAGAGGGGAAAGGGGGCTGACCTGTAGCCCCTCCCCCTGCAAATGTTCCCGCCCTGGAGCTGCATCTCTCTTCTCCCTCACTCCCTGTCAGCATTTGGGCGCCATTACACAGAGCTGCGTTGATCCTGGGGCTGCTGGGCAATGTCTCCTCTGTAAAGCCACCTGCCTCATCAGCGCTGTGCATTTTTCAGGACACTTAAGTATTCTACATGTCGTTTAGACCGTGTTAGTTAAGAGAGAGTGCATAACTACAGGGATATTTAGTACAAGTATCCTGTGATATACATCCAGTGTTTACTGTGCATTGTTATCTCTTTGTATATATACATAGCTTTACTTAGTAGTCCAGTTACTTAGTATTGCTAGTCCAGTGCAGTTTTATTGTTGTTTGTAATAATTTCTGCATTGTACATGTGACTGTGTGTGCCAATAGCTGCTGTGTAGTCTCTATTCCGTGTATCTCACACACATTGCTATCCCTATATTCTGTACCCTGAAGGGGGCTCAGTGTATCAGGGTTCTCATGTAATATAGTGTTTCACAGGATATGCTACTTTGGTATTTTTCTCTGTGGGTTTCAGTCACCATATACCTCTTAAATTATGTTTGTGCTCTGCTCTGCAGTCACACTATACAGGGTTCTTTTTGTCAGGTACTTTGCTGGTTGTATTGTACTATTACGCCCTAAAGCTACGCTTACAAATAATGTCTGCTAAACAAGGTGGTAGATCCATGGCTGATCCTGCACCATGCAGTGCTGACGCCATGGATTGCTCGGAGGAAAGCATTGCAGCTGAGGGTTCAGTTACCGGGGGGTTCTATACCCCTCAGTCAGTCTACAGCACCGGGGGCACACCAAGACCCACCTTGGGCTGCCTTTTCTAATTTACGGACTACGCTAGTAACTAGACTTGCGCCCCCTGTCGGACCTCCTGTGCCATTGCAGCCATATATTGTCCCTGCAGTTAATTCGCCATGGGCAGATAATCTGTCCACTCAGTTACAGCAATTAAATCGGTCTTTGGCTAAACAAAAACCTAACCCTCGCCCGCTAGGGCCAAGGGGTCCTCTATGCGGGCTATTACTTCCTCACAATCCACACGTTTCGGATACTTCATCCGATGAAGATGGCACATATACTGACCCCTCAGACACTGATGCAGATGCTTCTGATGGGGAATCTAATACACAGGTGGATGTTCCTGACCTCTTGGAGGCTATCAGACTGATTCTTCAAATTGATAATGAAGCAGAACCTCCAGATACCTCTAAGAAACATAAGTTCAAGCGTCAGAAGGTTACTAAATTAGTTTTACCCCATTCTAACCATACATCAGGAATCCTGGCAATATCCAGGAAAGAAATTCTCCCTGTCTAAGATGATGCTAGCTCGTTATCCCCTCGCTGCGGAGCTAAGTAAAAATTAGGAAACACTGCCTCTGGTGTACTCACAGGTTGTGCGTCTGGTGGTGTCATCTGCTCTGCCTGTCACTACCGTCCCCTCTCTGAAGAAACCGACGGATAAGTGTGTGGATGGTTGCTTGAAGTCTATTTACACTTTTGAAGGAGCTGTACATAGGCCAGGGCCGGACTGGCCATCTGGCACTTCTGGCAAATGCCAGAAGGGCCGATGGCCACGTGGGCCGGTCCAGCGGTCACTGAGACGCGCTGCCGCTCAGTCCGGCGGCAGCGCGTCTCAGCTGTCAAGATTGGAGAGCTGTGAGGGACGGGGGTGAGAGCGCCGGGCGCCCGCCAGCACGGCTGTGTCTGGCGCGGCGCGTATAGCGGACTTCAAAGCAGCCGCCGGTTCGTGAGCCAATCAGAGCTCGCGGACCGGCAGCCAATCAGAAGCCGCCGGTCCGCGAGCTCTGATTGGCTCACGAACCGGCGGCTGGTTTGAACGCTATACGCTGCCGCGCCAGACACAGCCGCGCTGGCGGGCGCCCGGCGCTCTCACCCCCGTCCCTCACAGCCCGGAGGAGGAGGAGCAGCAGCAGCAGCGGTAAGCAGCTGCAACACTGGCTGCTGTGGGGGCAATTGTATACCTGGCACTGTGGGGGCAATTGGTTGGCACTGTGGGGGCAATTGTTTACCTGGCACTGTGGGGGCATCTGTATACCTGGCACTGTGGGGGCATCTGTATACCTGGCACTGTGGGGGCATCTGTATACCTGGCACTGTGGGGGCATCTGTATACCTGGCACTGTGGGGGCATTTGTATACCTTGCACTGTGGGGGCATTTGTATACCTGGCACTGTGTGGGCATTTGTGGATCTGGCACTGTGGGGGCATTTGTATACCTGGCACTGTGGGGGCATTTGTATACCTGGCACTGTGGGGGCATTTGTATACCTGGCACTGTGGGGGGCATTTGTGGATCTGGCACTGTGGGGGCATTTGTATACCTGGCACTGTGGGGGCAATTGTTTACCTGGTACTGTGGGGGCATTTGTATACCTGGCACTGTGGGGGCATTTGTATACCTGGCACTGTGGGGGCATTTGTATACCTGGCACTGTGGGGGCATTTGTATACCTGGCACTGTGGGGGCATTTGTATACCTGGCACTGTGGGGGCATTTGTATACCTGGCACTGTGGGGGCATTTGTATACCTGGCACTGTGGGGGCATCTGTATACCTGGCACTGCACTATCGGGGGAATATAATGTAAATTTCGGCTCATACCGGGTGCTGTAATGTTAATTTTGGCTCATACTGTGTGGTATAATGTGAAAGGGGCAGCAGTACTAGTATAAGGGGTCCTACTATTGTGGTGCATAATGCGTATAAGGGGTGTATGGTGTGGTAAACTACACTGAAGGCCACGCCCCCTTTTGAGTGACCACGCCCCCTTTTCCGCGCGCGCTTAATTACAAACCTCACATTTCCATACCCCCACTTAAAAATTTCCACTTCAACCACTGGTTGTGTATATTTTAATAGAGAATGATGTACGCCTGTATGTTGTTAGAATATTAATTATATTTGTAAGAACATAGACTAATAAGTGGGGAGGAGTCAGGAATAGTAAGGGGAGGAGTCACAGAGGTGGGCCTGTGTGCTTCAAAAATGCCAGGGCCTATTTTTAGTCCCAGTCCGGCCCTGACATAGGCCCACTATTGCGGCTTCTTGGGCTGCGAAAGCTGTTGAAGCCTGCGTTCAGGAAGTTGAAGCGGAGCTACCATCTGATTTTCCTGATAATGCTAGACAGTGTCTTTCATATATTATTACAGCCTCTCATTATATTCAGTAGGCGGCATCTGATGCTGGTGGCCAAAGCGTCTACTACGTCCATTCTGGCTCACCGGATTCTCTGGTTAAGCCCTGGTCTGTAGCTCTGGACTCTAAAAAGACCTTGGAGGTGATCCTCTTTAAGGGAAACATTCTTTCTCATTCGTCCTAGAGGATGCTGGCGTCCACTTCAGTACCATGGGGTATAGACGGTTCCGCAGGAGCCATGGGCACTTCAAGACTTTTTCTAGAGTGTGAACTGGCTCCTCCCTCTATGCCCCTCCTCCAGACCTCAGTTTAGAAAATGTGCCCAGGCAGACTGGTCGCACTCCAGTGGAGCTCTACTGAGTTTCACTGAAAAGACTTTGTTAGGTTTTTTATTTTCAGGGAGACTGCTGGCAACAGTCTCCCTGCTTCGTGGGACTTAGGGGGAAGAAGTAGGAACCAACTTCCTAAATAGTTTCATGGCTCTGCTTCTTGCTGATAGGACACCATTAGCTCCTGATGGGTACTGAACACTAGCTGCAGCTATGCGCTCACTCACACAGCACGCCGTCACGCCCCTAATAGAGCATATTATGCTGTGGCACAATCCTACACCCCCGCCAGTATAAATATTTTAGTGAGAAATTCTGAGGGGAAATGCGCCATTACAGGGGGCGGGGCTTCCTCAGTCAGCCAGCACACTGCTCAGCGCCATTTTCTCCACACAGGCTGCAGGGGAAGAAACGCTGGTCCTCCTTCACTTCTGAACCAAGTATCAGGGTGTAAATAAGGGGGGGCACAGTGTATTTGGTGCTGTATTGTATAATTTGACATTATAAAAGCGCTACAGGTCTCTGGACATTTTATATTACACAGGGATTTTATATTGGCGCTGAGTTGTGAGCCGGCAAATCCTTTCTGTGTCCTTCTGACAGATTTTACTGTGGGTCTGTCCCCTATAAGCCCCGGAGTGTCTGTGGTGTGTTTGTGCACTTGTGGTGACATGTCTGAGGTAGGGAGCTCTTCCCCTGAGGGAGCCATTTTAGGGACACAGAGTTGTAATGTGGTGGCGCTGCCGGCACACCATGAGCCTGAATGGGTGAAAGAATTACGTGATAGTGTGAATCATATCCGTAAGAGATTGGATAAATCTGAGTCTCATGCAGAAACCTGGAGAAAATCCGCGGAAGATGTGATTTTTAATAGTTCTGCTTTTTCATCCACAGGGGACCCCTCTGGGTCACATAAAAGGTAATTTGCACAAGTAGTACAAACTGATACTGACACGGACTCTGATTCCTGTGTCGACACTAGTGATTCCAGGGGAATAGATACAAAATTAGCGAAAAACATTCAGTACATGATTGTTGCTATAAAGGAGGTCTTAGAAGTTACAGAACCCCCTCCTTTACCTCAGGAGAAGGCTTACTTTTATAAAGAAAAGAAAATTAACGTAACTTTTCCTCCATCTCATGAGCTGAACACTCTCTTTGAGGGAGTCTGGGTAAACCCTGAAAAGAAATTTCAGATTCCCAAAAGAATTCAGGTAGCTTATCCTTTCCCGGCAGAGGACAGGAAAAGGTGGGAGTCGCCCCCCGTTTTAGACAGTGCCCTGTCACGATTAACAAAAAAGGTGATTCTCCCTGCACCTGGGACGGCTTCCCTAAATGAACCGGCAGACCGCAAGTTAGAGACTACGTAAAAATCTATTTATGTGGCCAATGGGTCACTACTCAGACCTACCATTGCCTGTGCGTGGGTGAGTAGTGCTATTGAAAAGTGGTCAGAAATTTGTCATCAGAGATTGACACAATAGATAAAGACGAGATCCTCCTAACGTTTGGTCATATTAAAGACGCTGCTGCGTATATGCTAGAAGCCATGAAAGATATTGGGCTCTTGGGATCAAAAGCCGCTACCATGGCTATTTCAGCAAGGAGGGCGTTGTGGATTCGCCAATGGAATGCTGACGCAGAATATGGAGGCTCTCCTGTATAAAGGTGAGGCCTTGTTTGGAGATGGGCTGGATGCTTTAGTTTCTGTGGCTATCACAGGTGAGTCAACATTCTTGCCTTATGCTCCTGCGCCGGCGAAAAAGACACATCGCTCTCAGATGCAGTCCTTTTGGCCCAATAAATACAAAAAGGGTATGTCATGACTAAGGTTTTTGTGAACCCGGTGCTAGCGAAGTCTGCGCGGGCGACTGGAGGACTACACGAATACCACCACTGACCTGGTTTTGGAAGTGTTGTGGACTCGGGGTCTCTTCCGGTGACTGGGAAGAGGAACCGCGGCAGAGATGGCCGAATCCAAGTTCTCCTCATGCAGGATGAGGTCGGCAGACAGGAAGCACGTGTGGGCGCTGAAGGTCTCCTGAAAGACAGAACTGGAAAGGCGCTGATGAATCAGTGAAGAATAACAGGTACAACTGTGCTAAAGGGCACGGGGTGCTTGGGGACACTGAGGTGCTTGGAGACACTGAGGTGCTTGGAGACACTGAGGTGCTTGGAGACACTGAGGTGCTTGGAGACACTGAGGTGCTTGGAGACACTGAGGTGCTTGGAGACACTGAGGTGCTTGGAGACACTGAGGTACTTGGAGACACTGAGGTACTTGGAGACACTGATGTACGTAGAGGCACTGAGGTACGTAGAGGCACTGAGGTGCGTAGAGGCACTGAGGTACTTGGAGACACTGAGGTACTTGGAGACACTGAGGTGCGTAGAGGCACTGAGGTGCGTAGAGGCACTGAGGTGCGTAGAGGCACTGAGGTGCGTAGAGGCACTGAGGTGCGTAGAGGCACTGAGGTGCGTAGAGGCACTGAGGTGCGTAGAGGCACTGGGGTGCGTAGAGGCACTGGGGTGCGTAGAGACACTGGGGTGCGTAGAGACACTGGAGTGCGTAGAGACACTGGGGTGCTGAGGCACGGAGGCACGGAGGTGCTGGAAGCACGGAGGTACTGAGGCACGGAGGTGCTGAGGCACGGAGATGCTGAGTCACGGAGGTGCTGGAAGCACGGAGGCACGGAGGTGCTGGAAGCACGGAGGTACTGAGGCACGGAGGTCCTGAGGCACGGAGGTCCTGAGGTGCTGAGGCACGGAGATGCTGGAAGCACGGAGGCACGGAGGTGTTGGAAGCACGGAAGTACTGAGCTCTGGAGATCCCAACTACAACAGTAGTAAAACTGAAACACGACAGCTGTGGTTTTCAGTGGAGAACATGGAATTCAGTACTGTGCCTTTAAGACGAAACATTGCAGCTGTGCCTTTACATTGAGACTCAGGGAAATGGTGAAATCAAATGGCAACACACAAGTAACCATACAGGAACAAGGGAACAGAGTTTCCACAGGAACTTAGGTACAATGGTTACCTTAAGGGAGCTCAGCATAAAGACTCTCACAAGGCTGTATGTGACACGAGGAACTGGCCCAGATTCCAACTCAGCCTCCTGATTTATACTTCCTGGTCCTTGATGATTGGTGGGCAGGATTAGGTGATGTCACTGTCATGTGACTACTCTAGCCAAGGCTGTGATGTAGAATGAGGCCTAGCAGGCCAAGAGAACACTGAAGCCTGGACTTCTGCAAAACACAGGATGCTTGCTTTTAGATTACTGAATTCAGCCTCACACAGGAGATCACCACAGGTGGAGCTGATTACCTCTCAGGCAGAGAACTCAGGAAACTCAGTGCTGACAAGCTGTTTAACTCCGTGAGTGAAAAGACACAGGATCCAGGACAGAAAGCAGGGGTAAGTCACCAAATATGAGAATTACAGTCAGGATTGTGACAGGGTAAAGGTTCCCCTTTCTTTGCGGGTATAGGAAGGGGAAAAGGAAAAAAGTTTGCAGCGTCTCCAGGATCACTGGAGCAGAAATCAACCCCTGCTACTGCCAAATCTTCAGCATGACGCTGGGGCTCCCTTGCGGGAGTCTGCTCAGGTGGGGGCATGTCTGAAACTTTTCAGTCAGTTCTGGGTTCAATCTGGCCTGGACCCGTGGATCTTACAAATTGTATCCCACAGGTACAAACTGGAGTTTCAAGGTGTTCCCCCATGCCGATTTTTCAAATCGGCCTTACCAGCTTCTCTTCCAGACAGGGAAGTAGTAGCAGCAGCAATACAAAAATTATGTCAGGATCAAGTCATTGTCCTGGTTCCCTTGTCACAACAAGGAGAAGGGTTTTATTCAAGCCTCTTTGTAGTACCGAAGCCGGACGGCTCGGTCAGACCGATTCTAAACCTGAAATCTCTGAATCTCTACCTGCAAAGGTTCAAGTTCAAGATGGAATCTCTGAGGGCAGTGATTTCCAGTCTGGAGGCAGGGGAGTTCATGGTGTCAGTGGACATAAAGGATGCCTACTTACATGTTCCCATCTATCCTCCACATCAAGCTTATCTGAGATTCGCGATACAGGAGTGTCATTACCAATTTCAGACGTTGCCATTTGGACTCTCCACGGCACCGAGAGTGTTCACCAAGGTGATGGCGGAGATGATGATCTTCCTTTGACAGAAAGGAGTCAATATAATTCCTTACCTGGACGATATCCTGATAAAAGCGAGGTCCAGGGAAAAGTTGGTGCAGAACATTGCACTCTCCCTGACGGTACTTCAACAACACGGTTGGATCATACATTTTCCGAAGTCACAGTTGGAACAGACGACAAGATTATCCTTTCTCGGGGTTATACTGGGCACAGAAGTACAGAGGGTATTTCTTCCAGTGGAAAAGGCTCTGGAAATCCAGAGAATGGTCAAACAAATTCTGAAACCAACAAGAGTGTCGATTCATCAATGCATTCAGTTGTTGGGAAAGATGGTAGCGCCTACGAGGCCATACAGCTTGGCCGGTTCCATGCCAGAGTATTCCAGTGGGACCTGTTGGACAAGTGGTCCGGATCCCACATACACATGCACCGAAAAGATAATCCTGTCATCCAAAGCCAGAATTTTGCTTCTGTGGTGGCTACACAGTTCTCACCTACTAGAGGGACGCAGGTTCGGGATTCAGGACTGGGTCCTAGTAACCACGGATGCAAGTCTCCGAGGCTGGGGTGCAGTCACGCACGGAGAAAGCTTCCAAGGAAGATGGTCAAGTCAGGAAACATGTCTTCACATAAACGTTCTGGAGTTGAGAGCCATTTACAACGGCCTTCTACAAGCGGGGCATCTTCTTCAAGATCAACCCGTACAGATCCAGTCGGACAGTGTAACAGCAGTAGTGTACATAAACCGTCAGGGCGGAACGAAAAGCAGAGCGGCGATGGCAGAGGTGACAAGGATACTCATCTGGGCAGAAAGACATGCAAGAGCTTTGTCGGCAAGTTTCATTCCGGGAGTAGACAACTGGTAAGCAGACTTCCTCAGCAGACACGATCTCCATCCAGGAGAATGGGGCCTCCACCAAGAAGTCTTCGCAGAGGTGACAGGTCTTTGGGGAGTTCCTCAAGTAGACATGATGGCATCTCGTCTCAACAAGAAGCTTCAGAGATATTGTTCCAGGTCGAGAGATCCTCAAGCAATAGCAGTGGATGCACTGGTGACCCAGTGGGTGTTTCGGTCGGTGTATGTTTTTCCTTCACTTCCACTAATACCAAAGGTGCTCAAGATCGTGAGAAGAACAAGGGTTCGAGCGATCCTCATTGTCCCAGACTGGCCAAGGAGAGCTTGGTATCCAGATCTTCAGGAGTTGCTAATAGAAGATCCTCGGCCTCTTCCTCTTCGCGAGGACCTGCTACAGCAGGGGCCGTGCGTGTATCAATACTTATCGCGGCTACGTTTGACGGCATGGCTGTTGAGCGCCGGATCCTAGCCCGAAAGGGTATTCCAAAAGAAGTCATTCCCACTCTGATTCAGGCCAGGAAAGGAGTAACGTCTAAACATTACCACCGTATTTGGAGAAAATGTGTGTCTTGGTGTGAATCCAAGAAGGCTCCTACGGAAGAGTTTCAGTTAGGACGTTTTCTCCATTTTCTGCAGGCAGGTGTGGATGCGGGCCTAAGATTGGGTTCAATCAAGGTCCAGATTTCGGCCTTGTCCGTTTTCTTTCAGAAACAGTTGGCCTCCCTTCCAGAAGTTCAGACGTTCGTGAAAGGGGTTCTGCACATCCAACCTCCATTTGTGCCTCCAGCGGCACCATGGGATCTTAACGTGGTGTTGCAGTTCCTTCAGTCGGATTGGTTTGAACCTGGAGATAGTTGAAGTTTCTCACTTGGAAAGTGGTCATGCTGTTGGCCTTGGCATCCGCAAGGATGGTGTCTGAGTTAGGGGCCTTGTCTCACAAGAGTCCTTACTTGATCTTCCATGAAGATAGGGCTGAGTTAAAAACTCGTCAGCAATTTCTTCCGAAGGTGGTTTCTTCTTTCCATATAAACCAACCTATTGTGGTGCCAGTGGCTACTGACACCTTCGCTGCGTCAAAGTCTCTGGATGTGGTCAGAGCTTTGAAAATTTATATCGCAAGAACAGCTCGGATACGGAAAACAGAGGCTCTGTTTGTCCTGTATGCTCCCAACAAAATTGGGTGTCCTGCTTCTAAGCAGACCATTGCGCGCTGGATCAGAGGTACGATTCAGCACACTCATTCCACGGCAGGATTGCCAATACCGAATTCAGTGAATGCCCATTCTACTAGAAAGGTGGGATCATCCTGGGCGGCTGCCCGGGGGGTCTCGGTGTTACAGCTTTGCCGAGCAGCTACTTGGTCAGGGGCAAACACGTTTGCAAAGTTTTACAAGTATGACACCTTGGCAGATGAGGACCTCAAGTTTGGTCAGTCGGTGCTGCAGGGTCATCCGCACTCTCCCGCCCGTACTGGAGCTTTGGTATAACCCCATGGTACTGAAGTGGACCCCAGCATCCTCTAGGACGTATGAGAAAACAGGATTTTAATACCTACCGGTAAATCCTTTTCTCCTAGTCCATAGAGGATGCTGGGCACCCAGCCCAGTGCGTACTTTACCTGCAGTTGTTATTTTGTTAAAAATGTTTTCAGTACGGTTGCTGTAATGTTCATGCCCGTTCGCATGTGTTTTGTTGAATGCCATGTGTGCGGCATGATTGAAGTGTGAGCTGGTATGAATCTCACCGTTAACTTTACTTAAAAGTAAATCCTTTCCTCAATGTCCGTCTTCCTGGGCACAGTTCCTATACTGAGGTCTGGAGGAGGGGCATAGAGGGAGGAGGCAGTTCACACTTTAGAAAAGTCTTAAAGTGCCCATGGCTCCTGCGGAACAGTCTATACCCCATGGTACTGAAGTGGACCCCAGCATCCTCTACAGACTAGGAGAAAAGGTTTTACTGGTAGGTATTAAAATCCTGTTTTTTGGGGAAGATCTCAACAAGAGTAGACAACTGGGAAGCAGACTTCCTGTCTGCCTAGTACTAATCCTTTGGCTCCGAAAACTCAAAGTACTTCCTTTCGACCTCCAAGTAAAGCAAAGGGTCAGGCGTACCCGAAACAGGCTTGCACTTCCAAATCCACTATGCCCAAACCTAAACGGTCCTGGGATGTCGGGGCAAGCCTCCCCCTGGGGGACCCCAGGGTGGGAGGCCGACTTCTGCTGTTTGCTCAGGTACGGTTACAGACCACTTCAGATGCCTGGGTAAAGGAAGTCATCACTCACGGATACGCCATCTCTTTCAAGAAACGTCCCCCTCGACAGTTTTGCTGAATAAATATCCCTTCGGATCCGGTAAAAGCAAAAAAAATCAATTTGGTGGTACAATCCCTCCTGGACTCAGGGGTGATAGTGGCGGTGCCTCTGGCTCAGAGAGGTAGGGGGGTACTATTCAACGGTTGTTCCTAGTTCCGAAACCGAATGGGTCTTCCCGGCCTATTCTCAACCTCAAGACTGAACAAATTTGTGAAAGTTTCCAAATTCCATATGGAAACTCTTCGCTCTATTGTTCTGGCCTTGAAGCCCATGATATGGTATCCCTGGACATACAGGTTTCTTACCTGCATATACTTATTGCTATGTCGCATCAGCAATACCTGCGGTTTGCTATTGGCAACCTTCATTTTCAGTTCCAGGCCTTACCTTTTGGTCTGACCACGGCTCTGAGAATCTTCACCTAGGTTATGGCGGTCATGACTGCTCTGCTCCGCCGTCGGGTTATCAGGATCCTGCCGTATCTGGACGACTTATTGATCCTGGTGAACTCTCCAGAGGTTCTCCTCCGTCATCTGGAACTGACGGTCCAGTTCCTGCAAGCCCACGGGTGGCTTATCAACTGGAAGAAATCCTCACTGGTCCCTGCTCAGAGCATGGTGCACCTGGGGGCATTTATTAGACACCCACAACCAACGGTAGTTCTTGTCTCCAGAGAAAGTCCTGAAACTTCAGGACAAGATAAGATGCTTCCTATCTCGCCCACGTGTTTCTATACACTCGGCGAAGCAAGTACTAGGCCTCATGGTGTCGGCTTTCGACATGGAGTATGCTCAATTTCATTCCCGCCCTCTGCAGAGGTTAATCCTTTCCAAATGGGACGGCCTGCCTCACCTGATCAGGACTCGCATGATCTCCTTGACTCTGGAGGTTCGCCTGTCACTGACCTGGTGGCTACAGGACCAGCAATTGAGCAGGGTTGGTCCCTTCTGGATCTCCAACTGGGTCCTTCTAACGACAGTTGCCAGTCTGCGGGGTTGGGGCGCGGTGTTCGAGCAACACTCTCTTCAGGGTCGATGGACCAGGGAAGAATCTCCTCCCGATAAACATTCTGGAATTGAGGGCAGTGTTCAATACTTTGAAACTGGCCCTGCCTCTGGTACAGAACAGGCCTGTTCAAGTACAGTCGGACAACGCCACCACGGTGGCGTACATAAATCATCAATGCGGCATTCGAAGCTGCATGGCAATGATGGAAGTGTCAGATTCTTCAATGGGCGTTCCGCCCATTGAAGTGGGGCCTACC
Organism: Pseudophryne corroboree; assembly: GCF_028390025.1. Classification (NCBI taxonomy): domain Eukaryota; kingdom Metazoa; phylum Chordata; class Amphibia; order Anura; family Myobatrachidae; genus Pseudophryne; species Pseudophryne corroboree. Next base: position 489,072,880 of record NC_086445.1, on the reverse strand, counting down.
AGATGTAGACCTGATGGCGTCTCGACACAAGGTTCCGGTCTTCAGAGCAAAAACAAGGGATCCTCAAGCAGCGTTCGTGGAGGCCCTGGCAATTCCATGGAACTTTCGGCTGCCATACGTGTTCCCTCCGGTGTCACTCCTGCCCAGGGTAATAATGAAGTTCAAACAAAAAGGAGGAATACTACTTCTAATCGCTCCAGCGTGGCCCAGACTGCATTGGTTCTCAGACTACAGTGTCTCTTGATAGAGCATCCTCTTCTACTTCCTCAACGACCAGATCTCCTCGTTCAGGGCCCTTGTGTCTACCAGGATCTGGCCCGACTGGCGGTGACGGCGTGGCTCTTGAAACTTCAGTTCTGAGGGCAAAAGGATTTTCTGAGGCAGTCATTTAAACTATGTTGAAAGCCCGTAAGCCGGCTTCTGCTCGGATTTATCATAGGGTCTGGAATTCTTACTTCACCTGGTGTGCGGCTAAGAATTATGATGCATACAAGTTCAGTACTGCTAAACTCTTGGCTTTCCTGCAACAGGGCCTGGACTTAGGCCTTCGTCTTGCCTCCCTCAAGGTTCATTTTTCTCCTTGCCGATATGGTTTCAGAGATTCATTACGAGACTCCCTGATGTTCATACATTCACTCGGGGTGTTTTACGGATTCAACCTCCCTATGTTCCCCCTGTGGCTCCTTGAGTTCTTTCGGTTGTTCTTGGTGCCTTACAAGAATTTCCGTTTGAACCTCTTGAGTCTGTGGACCTTAAGTGGCTTACTCCTTAAGGTCTTTTTTTTGCTGGCTATTGCCTCTGTTAGACGGGTTTCAGACTTGGGTGCTTTGTCCTGTTTGTCACCCTTTCTGATTTTTCTCCGTGACCGGGCGGTTCTTGGAACTCGCCCTGGTTATCTGCCTAAGGTGGTGTCCTCTTTCCACCTTAACCAAGAGATTGTGGTTACGGCCTTTACCTCTCCTGGTTTATCCTCCAAAGAGTGGTCTTTGGATGTGGTACGGGCTCTCCGTATTTATGTGAATAGAACAGCTTCGCTTAGGAGATCTGATTCTCTTTGTTCTTTTTGGTTTTCACAAATGTGGCTGGCCTGCTAATAAGCAGACCTTGGCCAGATGGATTACATGCTTATGTACAAGCTGGCCTTCCAGCTCCTGCTATCATCAAAGCCCATTCTACTCGATCTGTTGGACCTTCTTGGGCGACCCGCCGTGGTGCGACCCTTGAACAATTGTGCAAGGCGACTACGTGGTCCTCAGTGAACACATTCATAAGGTTCTATGCCTTCGATACTTTCGCTTCCCAGGATGCCTCCTATGGAAGCTGGGTTCTTGTTGCAGCTACAGTGCGTCCCCTCCCATGAGGAACTGTTTTAGGACATCCCCGATGTTATCCCTGTGGAACCCCAGTGTACCCTGCTGCAGAAAAGGAGGTTTATGGTAAGAACTTACCTTTGTTAAATCTTTCTGCGAGGTACACTGGATTCCACAGGGCGCCCACCCTGACTCACTTAGCTTCTTTGGGTTTGTATGGCATTAGCCGCTGGTACCTTCTCCTGTCGTGAGAATGTGGTATATGTGGCTACTAACTGTTGTCGTCTCTCTTACCTGCTACTGCATTGGCCTTGTTAACAAAACTGAGCTTCAGTGCCTGGAGGCGGGGATATAGAGGAGGCGGCGCTATGCATCATGGAAACAGTCAAAGCTTTTAGCCTGTTGGTGCCTCGGATCAAGATCCAACTCTACACCCCGATGTAATTCCCTGTGGAACCCAGTGTACCTTGCAGAAAGAGAATTAACAATGGTAAGTTCTTATCATAAATCTCCTTTTGTACTACTGCATAATCTTCTGTTAAAACATAGTGCCTATAAAACATGTACCTAATTTTTCAGGAATTGGCTGATCCTTCAATACTCAGAGGCTTAAGATACTTATATATTATTTGTGTTGTCCTGCTTCTCTGTGATCTTGTTACTGTTAAAAATATGCAGTAGAAAGAATATTCCCTTTCTGGTTATCATCATTGCACCTCTTATTTTGGGTTGTGTGGATAGTTATGGAGGACACAGCAGCCAAGTTAAACCTTAATTGAGCACTGCTATCTGGTGTAGAAAGCCATTCCACCATGTGTTTTTTTCACAAACGCATGGTTTTTGAGTAGGAATAGAGCTTCATCTTGGGATGTGAGTTCATTGGATGGGTTACTTGAAGGGTTATTGGTTGATTTTACAGTATCTGGTGTTACTCCCTGTTTTTTTTTTTCTTTACCGTAACACCACAATCTCATATATTTTATACCCGCTTGTTGCAGCTGGGTTTGGGTTTTATAGTATTTGTTCTGATCATTGATGACAGGCTATTAAGGCAAAGCGTAGTTTTCAGTGTTGCATTTAAGTCGTAAGCAATGTGTGCATGGAAATAAATGTGGATCTTTGCCTGTATACAGAGTATCATGCATCTATATAGCTGCACTACCCTTATACATCCACTTGTGAGAGTAGCAACCTTCATACAGTAGCATCGGCACTATACCTGATGCAGAAGGTCCTTAGGAAATCGGACAAATCAAGTACATTTAACTCTGCATAACCTTCGTATGAACGCCCAGTTACACGCGGAAATGTGCCTGAGAGACTTATGACTCTGAATTGATCATTGCTCGTAGTTGTGTATGCTCAGCTAGAGCACGTGTGGTGCAGAAACTTGCAAATTGGACTTGCCTGCAAAAGTCTTTTCTCAGTGGTGAGTGGTCATGCACTTTACAGTATATTGCTTCATATTCTCCGCAAAGATCTCTGTATATAGGAAACGAGAAAAACATAATATACTCTGTAGTATGTCCACTTCTTCTGCTAATTCCCCAATATTTAACATGATGAATTATCCAGTTCTCATTGGACAGCAGAGGTTTGAGCTATCATATTGATGCTAATCTTGCGGGACACGCACACAATGTAACAGGGTTGATGATTTTCTCAACACAAACAGTGATGTGAGGACATGAGACTATGGGCTATATTCAGTTAGCGTCGGATCCATTCCGACATGTATTTGTTGGAATGGATCAGACAACCCCTATTCAATCTCATCTCAATTCGACTTTTTCAAGTCGAATTGAGATGAGGGACCCAGAGGAGGAGGAGGAGGAGGGGGGGGGGGGCGGCGGCGTGGGGAGACCAGCGGGGACAGCCGCCGGCAGCCAGAGGAGATCAGCGCTGCAGGAGGATGTTACACAGCTGCCCGACCTCACGGCAGTGTCCACCCGGCTCCAGCAAGCGTGACCTCACTTGCTGGAGCCGGGTGGAAGCTGCCGTGAGCGGCACGGATGTGTGACATCCTGCTGCAGCGCTACTGTAGCGCTGATCTTCCCTGTATGCCCGCAGCTGTCCCCCGTCTCCCCGCAGCTTCTCCCCCCTCTCCTCCTCTCGGGTCCCACATCTCAGTTTGACATTTTTTTTATGTCGGACTGAGATGGTCGAAAAGGGGGCCAAAACCTGTCTATTTTGGCCCCGTTTTCGACACAAGCAAGTGGATCCCGATCCATGTGCTTTTCGACAAGTCGAATACCTCAACTTGGCTTTTCGACAAGTCTAATACCTCAACTTGTCGAAAATATTGAATAGGTTGGAACCCCTTCCGACCTAAAAAAATATATAAAACTGACGTCTTTTTTCGACAGACGGCAGCTTTCGACATCAATTGAATATACCCCTATGCTTGTGTCTGCTTTTGGTACGCTATGTGGAAATTGTCTTTTTCTCATACCCATCTGCCCATGATTACTAGTCATATCACAGCTTTTTTAATGGTTCCAATTCACTCTGTTTTGGACCAGTAGGAAGGTTAATGGAGGACATACTGTGTGTATTTGAAGCTTCCAGGTGAAATGCTGTCCACTGTACTAGAAAAGTAGTATAAGTGAGTTTACCATCCTGTGCTCAACATTTTCATTACCTTAAAGAAAGCAAGTTAAGTGGTTAGACCAGCGTGCCTGAGTGATGAAAGAGACAGAGGTAACATGCTGACAGATTTTGAGGTACATGTTGTTTGATAATGGTAGTTTCCTCATATCTGTATACATTAGATAAAGGGGTCAATCCATTTATATGCAATGAACTCTAACATGCGAGTCATCCCAGCAGCAGCCGCAAATTTTACGGCAGCCCGAACTTGCCCAAAAGTGCTTGTTGCCCCATAGGGCTCCTAGCAATTTTTTGCGAATTCAGTCTGAAATCGGCACACGAGATGTGAGTTCGAGTGGCATTGCCGACGTTGAATTGCAGCAGCAACTGCAACTTGCGCCATTTGCAAACAATAGGATTGATGCCAAAGATCCTTTTTGACTGCCATAATTAACTTTGCAAATGGTGGTCTAAAATAGTTTAATAGAATCTCTAGTTGTAAAAATGTCTACATATGAGGAGCACATCATGTAACTGTCTAGTTAAATTCTAGGATTATTATTATTATTAACCTTTATTTATATGTCACCACATGGGATCCACAGCGCCCAGTTAAAGAGTACATAAACAAAACATGAAGACAGTGACTAACAGTTCAATACAATATAGGACAAGTACAGGGTATATTAACATAGCTGCGTCAGCAGACGACTCTGAAATAAATATCAGGGCAGCAGGAAACTGGGGGATTTGGTGCCGTCGAGGGGAGTATTGAAGCGAAGATAGGTTAAGTCAAAGATGGGGGAAAAAGGGGACACCCGTCACGGGCCCCAATGTTGTGAGAAGCCCAAAGGTTTTGTGGTAAGAGGCAGTGCGGCAGCTAAATGGATGTATTTAATTATATACTGTAGTTTGCACACACGGCCCCCCTGCAGTAACTCCCTACTGCCCCCAGGTCACCTGTCTGAATATGCCTGCTGCGTCCTCCCTGCCCTGTTTCTGCTATGGCGATTATGGTCCGGGGGTCTCCACATCAAAGAAGCGGCCGGATGGGACTGCGACTTCAGACTGCCAGGCTGGCCTGGTGCGCCGACTGCAGAAGACAACTGTCTCTTCTGCTGCTGCCGAAAAGCCAGGCAGCCCAGCAGCACACCGACCACACTGACAGTGCGAGTCTGGGCTGCACATAGCAGCCGTCCGCTGCTCTAGTCTGTCCAACTCCACTCACTATGTGCCTAGATGGAACCCTCACCACACCAGTTCTGTCATATTTATGTATATAAATATGTGTGGTATGTATATACTCATATATATATATTTAGGAAATAAAGCACAGCTTGCACTTTGGAGAAGAAAATGGACGGCACTCCATGGACTTTCCAGTGTGGGGAATAAAAAACAAAATTTGTGTGTGTGTGTGTGTATGTATATATGTATGTATATATATATATATATATATGTGTATATATATATATATATATATATATATATATATATACATATACACACACACACACACTGTTTTCTTTAAAGCCACTTTCTGCTTTAAATGGTGGAGTCAAGCTGGGTTGTGGGGACCCCACAGATATTGGTGTACCAAGCCCCAAGACTTCTGTTTCCGGCCCTGATCTTGAACAGCAACTTTTTCCCACTGCATGATTCTGCGGCTGCAGGTGGGCACGGCACCTGGCAAGGTGCCGCGATTAGGGCAGGGCAGATGGTGCCACTTTAAAATCTGTCATGGCGTGGTGTGCCGCTAAAACAGCCTAGCGTGAACACTGCATTTCTGTAAACAGGGATCCTCTTTTTTACAACAGAATTACATGTTTGCTCTGATTACGTATATATACACAATTCATAGGACAATGTGTAAGAAAGGATAGTAAAAATTTTATTTATATGTAAGTGATAGGGTAATAAATCTATTCAGGTCGGATTATGAACTCTCTTCAGTCATCAGTCAGAATGCTGTTCTCCTTTAGCAACCGGTTGGAGGTCAATGAATGATAAGATGACACAAATTTATGCGTAATCGAAGCAAATCATAAGTGACCCGCTTGAGGGCCGTCATGGCTTTATTATTTATAGCTTGAACAGAAAGGGTTTATGCTTGCCAATATATTTAGCCAATCAGAATACACCATGTATGTCTTGAAAATACATCGATTGTCATACAATGTTAGAAGTGGCAACTAGGACAGCCTTGAAAATGGTTATTGTTTCGTTTATCAGTCTTTCGGACATAAATTCAAAAGATTTCTTTCTTTATTCTTCTCAATTAGCCTTGGATATATCTGGTGTTGCTTTGTCCGTCCTAGATACATTTCCAATACATTTAATGTTGCATTTGTCTTGTACAAGTCATGCCTTAAAACAAGATTATTCAGCAAATACAATATTCTGACCAGCTCTGCACATTTTTCTTAAGGACATATCAACTCATTTTGTGATTAACAGTAAATATCTTTGTTAAATGTGAAAAAGCTTGAATCAATATATATTTGCCATTTAAAGGAAGCTCATACACTATCATTTCCCCTCTTTTTGATTCCACTTTTTCTCCCTAATATCTACCTACACTATCTAGGCCTGAACTATTTTCTTTCAGTAAACCAGTCCCCTGGATTTATAGTCCAAACCTTGGGGATTACCCCTAGCAATAATCAAAGGATAAGCAACTTCATTCTTCTGGCTGGAGAGTCACTGTCAATTTCTTCAAGTGGGATGCACGTAATCAAATATCACGACCTTTCACCTTAATTTAAGGTAGACATGGTTAGCAGCACTTGATATGGACCATCATATCTTGGTTTAAAGGTCTTTCTCACATGTCTCTTTAAATAGACCCAATCTCCTGGATTTAGCTTATGCGTAGCTGATCCTTCTGGGTCTGGAATGGAAGAAAACACTCGGCAATGGAGGTTAGTCAATGTTTTACAGACCTCCTGTACATAACCTGTAAAAATCATCATGATTATGTTGTAATTGTTGTGGATAATAACAACCTGTTCTTAGAGCTGACCCAAACAATATTTCATATGGAGTCCGTTTACTAGGTTTCATGGGTGTGGTCCTAATATTAAACAAGACTATAGGTAGGCATTCTGGACAAGTTCTTTTGGTTTCTGTCATTTTCTGTAGTTTTAGCTTAAGGTCAAAGTTCAGATGTCCCCCCTCCCACTCGCCTGGGGCTGGTAAGGCACATGGAAGGCCTGCTGTACCCCCAAATCTTTCATTATATGCTGCATGACTTCTCCCGTGAAATGTGTACCTCTATCTGATTCTATAACCTCAGGTATCCCAAATCTACATACTACTTCTGCTATCAGTTTCTTTGCAGTGGTTTTTGCTGTGGCTTTGCTTACTGGCCAGGCTTCGGCCCAGTGACTAAACATGTCCGTTGCTACTAGTACATATTCATATGGACCGCTTCGTCGCCACTGTATATAGTCAATTTGTAGTCTTTCAAATGGGTAAGAGGCTTTGGGTATAGTTCCTAGAGGTGTCTGGGTTCTTTTTCCTGGATTGCTGATTCCACAGATCCAGCATCCTGCTACAAAGTTTGTTGCAGCTTTATTGAAGCCTGGAGCTATCCAATGCTCTTGTACTCTATTCACCATGGCTTCCTTTGAATGGTGTACTTGTCCATGAGCTACTTGTAACATAGGTGGAAATAGAGCTGCTGGTAGACAGTACTTCAATTCTCTTGACTTCCAAAGTCCATGTTCATCTTCTTCTGCCCCCAGTCGTGTCCATTTTTCTTTTTTTCTCCTTGTGATGCTTGTTGTTGAATTTTGATCAGCTTCTGTTCACTAGGCATTTGCTTCACATCTTGAGCTACGAAGACTTGCTCAAGTTCTTTTGATTGTAAGGCAATTCTCTTGGCTTCTGCATCTGCAAATGCATTTCCTTTAGCTTCCATGGTTTGGCTCTTAGTATGTGCTTGTACCTTGATTATTCCAAGAGTTCCATAATCAAACTGGCATGTTTGATGGGTTTTCCGTTTGCACTTTTGAAGTCCCTACTTTTCCATATAACAGCGTAATCTTGGGACTAGATGTTAGCTGTCATGTTTTCAGCATGTATGCAGGCTTTGGTCATTGCTATGAGTTCTGCTTCTTGTGCTGACATGCTTGGTAGCAATGCTCCAGAGTCTATGACTTCAGTTTCAGTTGTTACTGCATATCCTGTCTTTGGGGATCCATTATCATAATATCTTGATCCATCGACGAACAGGTTCATGTCTGGATTGTCCAATGGTGTATCTTGGACATTAGGGAGAGGTAAAGTCTCTAATTCCATGAGGGCTAGGCAATCACTTCATATTTGGTAAGTCTGGCTGCAGAAAGATGCTTTTCTGTTACAGCATGCGGTACTTGTATACACAGTGGATGATCAAACACAATGATGTCTGTCACCTTTTCCTTCATTATTGCTGCTGCTGCCACTGCTCGGACACAGGATGGTGCTCCTCAGATAATCGGATCCAGCTGGGCTGAATAGTATGCCACTGGTCTTTGTTTTGGTCCGTATTTCTGGGTGAGCACCCCTAAAGAATGCCCTCTGTTTTCATGGCAGAATAGGTTAAAAGGCTTTTTCTTTTTCATCCACTAGGGGTCACTGGAGTACTCTTGGGATATGGACGGCTTCCACCGGAAGAAGGCACTGAATAAATTAATTTTTGAGACTACTCCTCCCCTCCATATCCTCGAGCACTTCAGTGTTTTTTCTGTGCTCGACACAGTTAGAAGGCATAGTGGAGCTCGTCCACAAAGTATTGGAATTTTTTCTAAGTTTTTTTTTTTTTTTTTTCCTTTCAAGGATTTCCACGTCCTTTCCCCCCTTCTAACAGGCGTGGGTCAGGGACAGTGGAAGCGGCTGAGAACAGCCGTGAGTGTCGGACCTCTCTGTAAAGAGCTCCCTCACTCCACCTGCAGGCTGCCTGCAAAAAGCTGGACGGAGCTTGGATGAGAAGCCCCGTCATAGACTTTTGTTACGGTCCAGGTATGTTGGGTAGGGGCGGTCAGCTTATGCTGCCGCCCCACTATTGGGGATTGTATTGGGCATGTTTTACTCACTAACGACCGCTGCCCGGAGCGCGTGTGCATAGGCCGCTTCACGGCTCTATGCAGCGCGCTCTCACTCTCCGCCGCTCCCAGCATCTTAAGTTACCTAGCAGACCGCTGCTCCCTGCGCCGCAGCAGCCGATATGTTCCCCGCTGCCTGGCTACACAGGAGGCCACTCCACTCTATGCTGTGTGTGGCGGGCCGGGAGCGCGTGTTCATAGGCCGCGGCTCTATGCAGTACGCTCTCTGCTCCCGCTGACCGCCCGCATCAGCCGAGGAGTTCCCCGCTGCCTTGGCATACAGGTACAGGCCGCTCACACGGCCCTATGCAAAGTTCCACAGGCCCCGACCCGGTGCTGTACACGGAGGTCGTGGGGGTGGGGGGAGACATTAGCAGTATTGGCAGTGTTAAGCTTTGTAGAAAAACTTGGTACTTAACATGTTTAATGTTCTCCTGTCTGTTCCAGGATTCCTATATTACATCTCGGCTTAAGAGTGGTACTAGGGGAATTTGGGGGTCAGTTTTCTTATTGCTGGCAGGCACTGCACTTGCCTGATATATACAAGGAACTTTGGTGTTATTACTGAGTCGTGCAGACTGTCTGTGTGTAGTTTGTATTGTCTGTCTTTATAATGAGTAAGACACCAGCAAAATCTAAGAAACATTTTTCATGTCATGTCTGTAAGAGTGTGTTGCCTGATGGATCCACCACATGTACAGCATGTGTTGTTAATACAGCCACAAATACGATTTCCACAGAAGTAAAGCCAGCATCTCTGGACCCTCCATGGGCTTTACTTGCAGATGTATTAGTTGGTTTACAATCAGAGCTGGCCGCCTCTCGTGAAGAAAGAGAGGCGGCAAGATCTGAGTTTAAAATGAGACCATTTGAGTTACCAGGGGAGTCTCAATCTGGTCAGAGGTCCACCTTGAGTGGAAAAGATAAGTTTCCTTTTCCTAATAATTTTCCAGTCTCTGGGATACTAGACCTCACTGAACATGAGTATGAGGAGGGCGAAATAGACCAACAGTCAGATAGTGACGATTTTGACAGCCCAGGTATTGATAATCTCATCAGAGCAGTACGTCAGTCGCTGGAGTTTACGGAAACTGAGGAGCCCCTGACGAATGATGAGGTAGTCTTTACTAAACGACAGAGATCTCCGATGTGTTTCCCTATTTAGGAATCTCTTAATAAAATGTTACTGGAAACACGGAAGAATCCGGATAAACGGTTTTCTATACCTCGTAGATTTAAATCGAGTTACCCGTTTCCAGAGTCCATGACAGCTACATGGGAGAACCCACCATCGGTGGATTCATCCGTATCTAAACTTACAAGGAAGTTAACCATACCAGTACCAACTGCTACTACGCTTAAAGACCCTGCAGATCGTAAAATAGAGGCTATGCTAAGGTCCATGTATACAGCAGCTGGAGTGCTGCTGAGACCTGGGTTGGTTGGCATTTGGGTTACTAAAGCATTAATGGTATGGATAAAAGAGCTCAAGTCGGCTCTGCAAGATGACCATCTTATACTTCTCGCGGATCAAATCTGGGAAGCTGCTGAATATCTATGTACAGCTTCTACTGACGTCTGTCAGCTTACTTCTCGCCTGTCCTCATCGCTAGTCATAGTACGACGAGCACTTTGGCTGCGTTCTTGGCAGGCGGAGACGTAGGTTAAAAAAGGTATAGAGGCATTGCCTTATGATGGCGAGAAGCTTTTCGGTCCTGAATTGGACAAATGGATTTCTGAGGCTACTGGAGGAAAGTCTGTGTTTCTTCCATCGCCTACAACTATACCTAAACGGAAATATTCTGGTCCGGCGTTCAAATCCTTTAGAACTCAGCCCTTTCGTGGACAGGGCACAGGAGCAGTCACGCCTGGTAGAAGAGGTCGGGGACGTAGTGCCCGACAATCCAATGCACGTCGTCAAGACACTAAGACCACTAACAAACCAGTGGCATGACGGGCTCCCAGCCCATCTCGGATCTCCAATTGTGGGAGCACGCCTTCAGAGCTTTCAGGGGGCGTGGCTGCAGACGTCCACAGATGGGTGGATCCGCAATTTAGTATTAGAGGGTTACAAAATAGAGTTCGATTATCTTCCGACAGGAAGATTTTTCACGACAGGACTGCCTGTGTCGGACGACAAGAAAGCAGTTCTGCAGGTTGCCATTCAGTCTCTGCTGAATGCTGCAGTTGTAATTCCGGTCCCCGTGCAGGAACAGGGGCAGGGTTATTATTCCAGTCTGTTTCTGGTACCAAAACCAGATGGCTCAGTCAGGCCAATATTGAACCTAAAAGGTCTCAATCATTACGTCACTTACCACAGATTCAAGATGGAATCTCTCAGGTCAGTAATTGCAGGGTTAGAGCCACAGGAATTCATGATTGCACTGGATCTCAAAGATGCGTACTTACACATTCCGATTTGGCCACCTCACCAGAGTTTCTTAAGGTTTGCAATAAGGCGAGACCATTACCAGTTTCAGGCTCTGCCGTTTGGCCTCTCATCAGCGCCTCGGGTATTCACCAAGGTAATGTCCGTGATGATAGCTCATCTCAGGTCCCTAGGAGTAATAATTGTTCCGTATTTGGACGATCTACTCATAAAGGCTCCGTCTCAACAATTGCTTCTCCAGCATGCTTTGCTAACGTACAATGTACTAGTTCAGCACGGTTGGATAGTCAGTTTAAAGAAATCACATCTAATTCCGTGTCAACGACTTCAATTCCTAGGGATGATTCTCGATACAGTAAATCAAAAGGTTTACCTGCCACAACAGAAAGTACAGGTCATTCGTCATCTGGTGCAATTAGTGCTCAAGCCACGCACAGTCTCAGTACATTTGTGCATTCGCCTTTTAGGCACAATGGTGGCGGCTTTCGAAGCACTTCAGTTCGGAAGATTTCACTCACGTCCGTTTCAACTGGAGGTGTTAGCGCAATGGTCGGGATCACATCTGCAGATGCACCACAGGGTGAGATTGTCGCCACAAGTCAGGGTGTCTCTTCTCTGGTGGTTAAAAATACACAATCTATCTGCAGGGAGACGATTCGGCGTCGTGAATTGGATAATTCTGTCAACAGACGCAAGTCTCAGAGGTTGGGGAGCTGTAGTTCAGAGTTATCGGCTCCAGGGCCTCTGGGCAGATCACGAAAGATCGCTATCCATAAATGTTCTGGAACTCAGGGCGATTTACAATGCTCTAAGACAAGCAGTGTACATGTTTCGTTTTCAGACTGTTCAGGTGCAGTCAGACAATGCGACGGCAGTCGCATACATAAACAAACAAGGAGGAACGAGAAGCCGCATGGCAATGCGGGAAGTAGCTCGGATCCTCAGATGGGCCGAATATCACCAGGTGATATTGTCGGCAGTGTTCATTCCGGGAGTGGACAACTGGGAGGCAGATTTTCTCAGTCGTCGGGATTTTCATCCAGGAGAGTGGGCATTAAATCCAGAAGTGTTTCAGATGTTGATCCAGAGGTGGGGTTACCCTCAGGTGGATCTGATGGCATCCCGCCACAATCATCAGGTGTCACGATATGTGTCCAGAACAAGAGATCCAGGGGCAGTGGCGGTGGATGCTCTCACAGCCGCGTGGCCGTACAGCCTCGTGTATCTGTTTCCACCGTTTCCGCTGCTCCCGCTGTTGCTAAAACGGATCAAGAGAGGGTCCGTCTTAGTCATACTAATAGCGCCTCATTGGCCTCGGAGAACTTGGTTCTCGGATCTCCTCGGTTTACTCGCAGACGATCCGTGGCCACTCCCACTACGTCCGGACCTGTTACAACAGGGTCCGTTCCTTTACCCCGATTTAGCGCGGCTGCGTTTGACGGGGTGGCTGTTGAAAAGGCCATCTTGAGAAGAGAGGGCATTCCGGAGTCTGTTATACCAACCATGGTACGAGCTAGGAAGCCGGTTACGGCAGCTCATTATTACAGAATCTGGCGTACTTATATAGGTTGGTGTGAAGCTCGGAAGTTTCCGACATCATCTTTTAATTTATCCCGTCTTTTGTTATTTTTACAGATGGGGTTAGATGGAGGACTACGTCTTTCCACACTAAAGGGGCAGGTATCTGCGTTGTCAATTTACTTTCAAAGGAAATTGGCCTCGTTGCCGTCAATACATACGTTTCTACAGGGTGTAATGAGGATACAGCCTCCTTTCATTCCACCTACAGCACCATGGGACTTGAATCTGGTTTTAGATTTCTTACAGTCCGATTACTTTGAACCCTTACAACAAGTGGATATTAAATTTCTCACTTGGAAAACGATTTTTCTTTTAGCCTTAGCTTCGGCTAGGCGAGTTTCAGATCTGGGTGCCTTGTCGTGCAAGTCACCGTATTTAGTTTTTCATGATGACAGAGCGGAACTTCGGACGAATCCCGCTTTTCTACCAAAGGTAGTGTCGTCTTTTCACATCAATCAACCAATAGTAGTTCCGGTATTAACAGAGAATGCTGAAACGTTGGATGTGGTTCGCGCATTACGCGTCTATGTATCCCGAACGTCTACGGTTCGTAAGACGGATACGTTGTTTGTTCTCTATGATGCGGCTAAGAGGGGTTGGCCAGCCTCTAAGCAGACCTTATCCAGATGGATCAAACTGACCATACGTCAGGCTTACCTTCATGCTAGGTTACAGCCACCTACATCAGTAACAGCTCATTCCACACGTTCTGTGGGAACGTCATGGGCAGCGAGTCGTGGGGCTTCTACGACACAGCTTTGCCGTGCGGCTACTTGGTCTTCAGTGCACACGTTTGTGCGCTTTTACAAGTTTGATACGTTCGCGGCATCAGCATCTAGCTTTGGCCGTTTAGTGTTACAAGTGCCAAACAGCTCTCCCGCCACGGAGGAAACTTTGGTACATCCCAAGAGTACTCCAGTGACCCCTAGTGGATGAAAAAGAAAGTAGGATTTTGGTACTTACCAGGTAAATCCTTTTCTTTGAATCCATAGGGGGCACTGGACGCCCACCCAGAGCAGTTTATCTGTTTTAGGAAGTTCAGTGGTTCTTATGGTAACACACTTTCACGACTGGTTTAAATTTAACAAAGGTTAATCAGTTAGGGTGTCAACTGTTTAGTTGTCTGTTACGTTTTGTGTCAACTTTATTGTTGTCCGTGAGATTATAGGTAATTCTCCTTTTGTCAATCTCTCTATCGATCCTGTTCGGCTCAGTAAAAAACACTGAAGTGCTCGAGGATATGGAGGGGAGGAGTAGTCTCAAAAATTTATTTATTCAGTGCCTTCTTCCGGTGGAAGCCGTCCATATCCCAAGAGTACTCCAGTGCCCCCTATGGATTCAAAGAAAAGGATTTACCTGGTAAGTACCAAAATCCTACTTTTGTAATCAGGCAATCCCAATGCTGGGGCTGTGATTATGGCTTGCTTTAGTTGTCTTACTGCTTCTTCAATGGTGTCCCTGTTTTCTGCTGACGCCTCCTTTTTTATTAATTCATATAGGGGCTGCATCAGTAATGAGGCCGAGGGAATCCATTCTCTGCAATAACCAATAAGGCCCAGAAAAGCTCTGATTTCATTTAATGTTCTTGGGGTTTTTGCTTGAGTTATTGCCTTTGTTCTTTCATCAGTAAGATGCCTTGTTCCTTGAGATATGCAGTGTCCTAAGAAGACAACTTTTTTCTGTACTAGCTGAAGCTTGTCTTTTGACACTCTGCAATCTTCTTCTGCCAAAAAGATGAGTAGTGATACTGTTTCCTTTTTGCACTTCTCTTCTGTCTGTGCAGCAATAAGCATATCATCGACATATTGAACTAACTGGGTGTCTGTAAAGTGTGGTCTCCATTTCTGCAGGATTAATGCCATTGCCTCTGAGAAATCTGATAGACTAGTGGCTCCTGCCTTGGGGTAATTGTCCCTCCTTTTGAATCTTGAGATTCAACACCTTTATTGATTAATGTTGGAAAAGGGTTGCTGCGTTGAGGATAATACATTTTCTGATGGTTACTTGTCGCATTTTGGCAGTGCTACTTCATACATGGTCAGCCTTGCCACTGACAGGTGTTTGGTTCTTGCTTGTTGAAGCTTCTCTGTACCTGCATGTGGACCCTGGATGATAAGTTCATGATTCAGCACTATGCCTGTGCTCTTGTCCTCTTCTAGGACTTCTGATTCATCACTGTGTCTGTGCTCTTATACTCTTCTAGGGCTGTTGCTGCTATCACTGCTCTGATGCCGGTAGGTGCTCTTTGATTACCGCTGTCAAGTTTGCTTAAGTTGTAGGCCACTGGTCTTCACCTCAGTCCATGATTTTGCATAAGGACTTCTATGTATGGCCTCCTTCTTTAATAGTCAGGTAGTTCTAGGGCTTGAGATGAGGCAACTGCTGTTTCCAACTATTCAATAGCTTAATTCATCTGTTGCTGTATGTAGGATGCGGACCCTCCTCCCTTTCAGTGTTGTCATACAATGCTTGCATGTAGACTGGTGCTAGAGGTATCCGTGTTCTGTAGTGTCCTACTAGGCCCAGGAATGATCATCTGACTTGCTTGACACTAGTTGGCATCTTAGCTTGCAGTCTGAATCTTTTCCTTTTCACTTTTGTTAGATGTCTGGTACCTTGAGTGTCCTAGGAAGATTAACTCTTGCTTGACTAGCTGCAATTTCTCCTTCTGAGGCTCTGCAGTCTTGTTCTTCCAGAAACTTCACTAAGGACACTGCCCCTTCTTGGTGCTTCTTTTAGTAGTGGTGGCAATCAGCAGTTCATTCACATCCTGTATTTAGCTGTGTGTTTTGTGGATATATCACTTGGTGATATAGCCCCTCCACAGGGCTATTCTGGTCCAGTAGTATTGCTTCCTTTCTTCTACAACTGGTACTGCGGGAATGAGCCAATACTGAACTTCTGTTTTAACTTGCTTCTAAATGGCTTTTTTGTTCTTTCCTTTGATAAGTTGCTGGAAAGTTAAACTTCTGCTGGTGTGTACTGTATTCTCCTTAGATAAGCTTTAGTACATTGTGCTTCAGCAAAGTCACTGGACATGTACTCCAAGGTCAAGAATTGGGCTGGTATGGGTGACTGCATTTCTCTCATCTCCTGTCCCTTTAAGAATTTCTGATATCATCAGTTCTTGTGGTATCTCCCTCTGCTGTCTTCTGCGTGTGCTGGCTCCAGTATTCATTAGGCACAAACGTATTTCTCCAGTGGGCAAGGTGACTGTAATCATACCTTCTGCTGTTTCTTCTGGAGACATTCTGTTCACTGGGGAGTACCTGAAGAAGCTTGTACTTCATATTGGCAGAAGAAGCATCATTCATTTGTTTTCTGGAACTTTTTTCTGTCTTGTTCCTTATTATTTGCTTTAAATCCCGGAGCTTCTGTTGCTTTAAATCATGGCATTATCTCTGTAATCTTGCCAGGTAGTACTGACCACTTGTCAGATGTCTTTCTTTGTCCTTCTTAACTTGCATATTCTTTCTCACTGCTGCTGGCATGTCATTTTCTTAGTCCAAGTCCACCCAGGCTGGTGTTTAACGTAATGATGTTTATGCTGGGAGTTGTTGTTCCTCTTTGTCTTACTTTTCCAGTGAGAGATAGTCTTGTATAGCAGCTTGTATTTCAGGTTACATCTTTGCTTTCTTGCAGGGGTAGGGCTTAACCTCCCAATCCAGTCGTTGCAATGGCTTGATCTGTACTTAAACGTAGAGGAATCTGGTTGTGCATAAAAACAGCTCTTGAAACCCTTGGGTCTCCTGTGGGTAAAAGTCACTTTTATCGAACTGCCAGTGGTGACTGAGTACACTGTTGTCGACACAGGAGTTGCACACCTTCATATTCTATCATCTTGTGTGTCGTATAGTGACTTTATCATAGTAAGTTCTGATGGACTCAGTCTTTTCCTGTTTCAAATCTGGGGCTGCTGGTGCCCTGAGTGTCTGTGCATGACACCATCTCTTAAGTCTTGTCATGTACATCTTTCCACTTTCAAACGTTGTTCTATTTTTCTCTGTCGGAACGTCCGTTATGGCTGGGCAATCATCGACTGCATCTGCTTTTAACATGGTGCTTACTGTTTGGGCAGTTGCTGGTCCTAGTATAGCCTCACACAACTGGTGGTAGTCGACCCATGCCGGTGTCCATATGGTTTGAATTCTTTCCATATAGGCATAAACTGCTATTGGGTTTTATCTAGGATCCGGGGACTCTGCAACTATATTTGCGAGGTCATTGCCATACCATGGTTTGTGGTGTTGGCTCTGTACGATGTATGGTTCGTTCGTCCTGGCTGCATTATCTGGGTTGCGTATTTTCTGTACTTGTGCTGGATACAGAGAAACAGGCAATGATGACCGTCTTTCCGTATTTCTAGTCGCATAGATATCTTGGCATGGTGGTTCATGGTGTGAAATCCAGTTTCCACAATTTGGGCAATGTTCATATCCTTCTGGAACGCAAAACTGACATACCGGACACAATCTTTCTGGAAAATATGTCTGTTTATTCTGTACATTATGCACCTGGGCATTAAAAGCTGTAGAGGCTGTGTCTTGATCCCTTGTTTCTCCTCTCTGCCTGAATTGCACCCTGCTGCCTATAGTCCCTGATTGTGGACAATTGTTTACTGGACTCAGCTTGATTGCAGGTGTCTACCACTCGTTTAAACATGAGGGAAGCATTAGGTAGAAAATTTCTTTGCTTTAACCTTGTTGGGGTTTCTTGTGATGAAGTATCAGGACACTGGGGCATACTCTGTACACATAGCTCAGGTAAATCATTCGGATTTTCAACCACAGATCCTTCTAAGATAGGGCTGATTATTCGTCACTCTTTTAACCTTGCTCGTATCTTTTTAATTTCACTTTTAGTGAGCTTGTAGGTAATTGCATTCTGTTCATACTAGGGGTACCTTGGTGTGCATGCATGTCTGGGTATAGGGGTGGGGTATAGTGTGGAGGTGCTGTTGCTGGACTAGGTCTCAGTTATGCTTTAGGTTTTTCTTGCTGGTTTTCACACCATTTCTTGTATTTTCTGCAATTCTTCTTGAAATGTCCTTTTTTTCTTGCAGAAATAACACTTTCTTTCATCTTGCTTGTGCTTCAGTGATCCAGATGGATGCTTGATCTCTACTATTATGATTCCTTTCAGAAATTTATTACCCTCCCTGTTATTAACAATATCCACGGGTTTGTCGGGCCCTGACATCTTTACAGACCGCGCTCCCTTGCCTGGGTGAACGTGCGCGGAACCCCTCCTGATGTGGTATTTTAATAACTCCTTTTGAGGGACTTAAAATCTCCTTTTAAAGAATCTCTATCTAGGTCAAGTGTCCCCCCCTGACGGGAAGCCTGCTCCTTTGAAATTCCTTTCAGAGATTCATTACCCTACCTGTTATTAACAATATCCACGGGTTTGAACCCATCCTGATGTGGTATTTTAATAACTCCTTATTAGGGAATTAAAATCTCCTGTTAAAGAATCTCTAAAAGAGCTTCTTCAATCCGTCTGTGGACAAATGACTGGGGTTGTAGTGTTGCCTGTGTTGGTGGAGACTGCTCCCCAAGTGAGACCTGCATAATAGATTATTTCTTCTGGATCACTGAGATGCGTCTTAAGTTACTCCAAGGGTCTATCCCCCTGCCTATATGGACTCCTGCTTGTATCAGTATCCCTGTTGTAGTTTAATGCTTGTTTCTCTTCAGAAAGTAACAGCTAACACCGGGAATGCTTGGATGTGAGAAATACCTATCAGTGTGTGTAGGAGAATCTAGTTTCATTATTCAGCAGACAACCCGACTCCCCCCCACCTTTTCAAAAGCATATTGACAGAGTACATATAACAGTGCAAGGATACAAAAACAAAGATGACAGTAAATCCTATATCTGTTATCTGCGTGCACGGCAGCTGTTTGAGACTGCACGGCACATGGGTCTTAGACCTGGAATTATGTGGTTCCTAGGCCAATAGGTTATGATGTTAAATCAATCATTCTTAATGTAATGTTCCAACAATTCTCTTTTTAAAATGACAACCTTTTGTACAATAAAATTCATCATCATTTTCCACATAACCAAATGAGACTTCAGTGCTTGTAATTGCCAGCAATCTTGGTGCTACAGACCCTTTGTATTTTCTTAACACAACAACACAGGTACAAGATTTGCATACACCTCTTTGGTTATTTATCAATTCAAACTGGTTATCAGCATTAGAACATATCTTGGCCATGCGCCACCTTTATAAAACGGCTCTATTTTCTTAATTTAACAATTCATTAGTACTTGCACAATTTAAAAGTTTTCTGCATTCTTGATTAATTCCCCCTGTGCACTTGTGACAAATTATCTGAAATTATTTACCCACAATTCAACAATATAACATAATTCAACAATATAACATACATGTATGGTACCTTAAAAAAATTTTTCTTCTGACTGACGCTGGGCTCTTTAAGATATTCTCTGACCTTCTCGACTGGACTTCCCCTTGATTTACACAGGAAGCGCTGAGTTCAAGTGAGCAGGTAGAAATCTACACAATAAATCTCACTTACCGGCTTTTTTTTTGTTATCAGCGGTTCCTGAAAGATCAGAGGATTTATTGCCAGTGGAGGAGATGCTGGAATATCCCGGACGAGATCCCCAAAAATGATAGGGTAATAAATCTATTCAGGTCGGATTATGAACTCTCTTCAGTCATCAGTCAGAATGCTGTTCTCCTTTAGCAACCGGTTGGAGGTCAATGAATGATAAGATGACACAAATTTATGCGTAATCGAAGCAAATCATAAGTGACCCGCTTGAGGGCCGTCATGGCTTTATTATTTATAGCTTGAACACAAAGGGTTTATGCTTGCCAATATATTTAGCCAATCAGAATACACCATGTATGTCTTGAAAATACATCGATTGTCATACAATGTTAGAAGTGGCAACTAGGACAGCCTTGAAAATGGTTATTGTTTCGTTTATCAGTCTTTCGGACATAAATTCAAAAGATTTCTTTCTTTATTCTTCTCAATTAGCCTTGGATATATCTGGTGTTGCTTTGTCCGTCCTAGATACATTTCCAATACATTTAATGTTGCATTTGTCTTGTACAAGTCATGCCTTAAAACAAGATTATTCAGCAAATACAATATTCTGACCAGCTCTGCACATTTTTCTTAAGGACATATCAACTCATTTTGTGATTAACAGTAAATATCTTTGTTAAATGTGAAAAAGCTTGAATCAATATATATTTGCCATTTAAAGGAAGCTCATACACTATCATAAGCTAAACTGTTTCCTATGAAGTGTGGTTTCTGCCTTCTTGTACCTGGTCCACATTGCTTTAATCTGTCTTTTCTCTGTGTATCACATGTGATAACCTCCAGTGCTGTGCTCTTCTGAAGACTGAAGCAGCTGGTGAACTCTATACAGTAAAACTGTAATTGTGTGTACACTCTGTGATATAACAGGATATCGCTCATTTGCACCCTTCTGAGCGATATTGTTTGTTATATCGCCCAGTGTGTATGCTACGAATGAGGTCCCGTGCATCGTTATCGCACCCCTCTGTCAACCGTATATGCAGCTCAATTTATTCTTGTCCTCCAAAACTGTATGTACGGGCCGGCCGCAGTATAACATCTCTGTAAGATATCGCTAGCAATATCATACAATGTGTATGCAGCATTTGACTCAAAACACAGAGATTCAAACAGTTATTGTAGGTAGGGGTCCGAAATGTGATACCTCATTAATGCTTGTTACTTGTCAAGTTGTGCCCCTCATATCATAAACTGCGTTCCTCTTCTTAGCTGTTTGAATGTTCCAGTCACTTATGTACAGCATTCTCCAGTCCTTTAACAGAATGGATTACCAGCTATTGTGAGCCGACTGAGGATTTAGGAGAACAGCTCATTTATACACTCCATGGAGCTCAGTGCTCCGTAACATAAAAAGCTCTGCACCCAAGAAATCTATAGATTACATGCACTGAGCTTTATGGGTGTTAATGAAGGACTAAAATTAAACGAGCTATTTATCTAAAACCTCATTCTGATTATAAATTGTGGTAACAGTGATTTAAAAGGTACTGGGGCACCAGAGGAAAATCTCCTGGTCAACAACTTCCATGGAAAAGAGTCCTCGGCCGGGATGTAATGAAGTCAGAGTTCAGCTGCCGTGCGGGGTGACGGACAAACTCTGATCTTTTTTTAGAAGAGGCAATCATTTTTAAGACCTTGTTTAGCCTTGTAAATGATTACCCCTATAAAAAAAAAAAATGTCTGGGTTCAGCTGGCATCCTGCACAGCCGCTGAACTCAGACTTAATTACACCCCACCCCTCATTTGTACAACCTTTTCTAAGTTTTGTTTTGACTTTTTTTGTGTAAAGTCAATCTGACATCTCTCCTTGAATTATAATTTGTACGTAGGGTATAGCTGAAGTCTTTAGATGTTTTATCTGCATGGAGAAGCTGAGGGATGCCCGCCTCTGTCCACACTGTTCCAAACTCTGCTGTTTCAGTTGTATACGGGTAAGTGTTGTTTGGTTTTAGAATTGCAATTTTTGCTCCTAATATGTTCTATATTACAATTAGCTGTTCTATCCGTTCTTCACACGGGAGTTTCTGGTTTTCACGGTTGTAAATATAGAGGAGTGTTAAAAATTTGGTAAATCTATAGAGCTGTAAATTTGAGACGTGTTAATGTATGTAAATATTAATCCATGGTTCTTGGCGTTACCCAAGGAGCACCCGTAGCAGATACGGTAAAAAGTGACAGTAGCATTTTTGTAGTTTAGTAAAATCTACACACTGGAGGTGCAATCCAAATTTTGATCCGACTGTCCATTTGGGCTTTAGCGTTCACGCAACGCAAGCCATGCATCCGTAATGACATCATTATGCCCACCCCCTTTTTATTTCCTTAGGGTAGGTTATTAATATTCTTATTACTTAGTTTTCCTATTTCCTACCTGCAGAATACCTATGTTAAATTTCATCTTCCTAACATTGGGAAGTAGGAGAATTAGTAGTCAGTGGGGTCGATTCTATTCGGCAACTAACGAATAGCGCCGGGAATTAGCTCCCGACGCTATTCAATTCAGCAACTAGTTACGTCGGCGATGGCCCGTTCTCGCCGACAAAACTGGTTGAATTGTCGGGAGAACGGGCATTCTCCGACTTAACTCCCCGGCGCGAGGCTGATTCCCGACAGAATCAGCCTCGCGCCGGCCGCGAGGCAGCACTTTTGTCGGGTTTCTCTTCTCATCCCCCGGGGATGAGAGAAGAATTCCCGACAATTGCAGGTAATTAGTTGCTGAATTGAATAGCGACGGGAGCTAATTCCCGGCGCTATTCGTTAGTTGCCGAATAGAATCGACCCCAGTGAGTGAGTGAGGGCTTTCACATTTATATAGATAGATATACTGGATATATTTGATGTTACGAATAATAAAACTGCGGTGAGTGTTAACATTGTAAAATAAAGGCATATATTTCAGAAAAACTATTTGTAAATACTGTATGTTAAGCTTAAAAACTTGTGCCGAAGTCTTCCCCTTTTAGTCAGTCCTAAACCAGAGATCATTCAGATTTAAACATAAGTAATATGCTTTTTGCCTGGGTTGAGGCTCGTCTGCACATGGCTTTTAAAGGTGGTACCTCCACAAACAAGTATAATCACACTTAAAACATGCACTCAAGAATATGTAAACCTATACTTCAGACCCATATGTGCTTGTTGAAGATTTTATTCCACAGCCTTGAACATATTATATGCAATCGGTCCCCAAACCCTCCCCCCTGCCCCTTCTTTGGTGCTACAACAGCCTCCATTCTACTGGGAAGGCTTTCCACTATGTTTTAAAACATGGGTGTGGGGATGTGCATCCATTCAGGCACAGGGACATTCGCGAGGCCCAGCACCAGTTATGTGCAGTGAGGCCTAGGTTTCATCCAGCGTTGAGTTTATCCCAAAGGTGTTCGTTGGGGGCTGAGATCAGGGCTCTGTGCAGGCCAGAAAAATTCTTCCACGCCAAACTTGGCAAACCTATATTTTTGATGGACATCACTTTGTGCATATTGCAACAGGAGAGCTGGAAGCATATAATTCATTAGCATCTTATGGTATGATCTAATATTAAGATTTCCCTTCACTGGAACTAGGAGGACAAGACCAAACTATGAAAATCAACCCCAGATCGTTATTCCTTGCCCACAAAACTGGACAATTGGCAGCACACATCCAGCAGGAAGCTTTCTGTTGGCATCCACAAATACAGATCCCATTAGGGATCTTAGACAGGATAACAAGTCCAGTGGATTTGTGATCATGACTAATATCCATAATTTATTATGGATTAAAGATTTTTTTGCTATTTTTGATAAGAAGACTGGTAAGTGTGTCTCTGTGAAGAATTTTCCTTTGCCTGCATATAACAGATGGTGGAGCCTGCATGCAAGTATGCACAGTATGTGACCAGCTTTGCACACACAAAAGTAAGAAATGTTGCAATCTAGTAAAGTCACCAGTGACCAGCAGTTTATTTTATTTTTCTCTGACGTCCTAGTGGATGCTGGGGACTCCGTCAGGACCATGGGGATTAGCGGCTCCGCAGGAGACAGGGCACAAAAATAAAGCTTTAGGATCAGGTGGTGTGCACTGGCTCCTCCCCCTATGACCCTCCTCCAAGCCTCAGTTAGGTTTTTGTGCCCGTCCGAGCAGGGTGCAATCTAGGTGGCTCTCCTAAAGAGCTGCTTAGAAAAAGTTTTTAGGTTTTTTATTTTACAGTGAGTCCTGCTGGCAACAGGCTCACTGCAACGAGGGACTTAGGGGAGAAGAAGTGAACTCACCTGCGTGCAGGATTGATTGGCTTCTTAGGCTACTGGACACCATTAGCTCCAGAGGGATCGAACACAGGCCCAGCCATGGAGTCCGGTCCCGGAGCCGCGCCGCCGACCCCCTTGCAGATGCCGAGGTCCAGAAACCGGCGGCAGAAGACTTTTCCGTCTTCATGAGGTAGCGCACAGCACTGCAGCTGTGCGCCATTGTTGTCACACACTTCACACCAGCGGTCACTGAGGGTGCAGGGCGCTGTGGGGGGCGCCCTGGGCAGCAATGAAATACCTATACTGGCTAAAAGATACATCACATATAGCCCCTGGGGCTATATGGATGTATTTAACCCCTGCCAGGTCTCAGAAAAACGGGAGAAGAAGCCCGCCGAAAAGGGGGCGGGGCCTATTCTCAGCACACAGCGCCATTTTCCCTCACAGAAATGCTGGTGGGAAGGCTCCCAGGCTCTCCCCTGCACTGCACTACAGAAACAGGGTTAAAACAGAGAGGGGGGGCACTTATTTGGCGATATGATTATATATATTAAGATGCTATAAGGGAAAAACACTTATATAAAGGTTGTCCCTGTATAATTATAGCGTTTTGGTGTGTGCTGGCAAACTCTCCCTCTGTCTCTCCAAAGGGCTAGTGGGGTCCTGTCCTCTATCAGAGCATTCCCTGTGTGTGTGCTGTGTGTCGGTACGTGTGTGTCGACATGTATGAGGACGATGTTGGTGAGGAGGCGGAGCAATTGCCTGTAATGGTGATGTCACTCTCTAGGGAGTCGACACCGGAATGGATGGCTTATTTAAGGAATTACGTGATAATGTCAACACGCTGCAAGGTCGGTTGACGACATGAGACGGCCGGCAAACCAATTAGTACCTGTCCAGGCGTCTCAAACACCGTCAGGGGCGTTAAAACGTCTTTTTACCTCAGTCGGTCGACACAGACACGGACACTGACTCCAGTGTCGACGGTGAAGAAACAAACGTATTTTTCTTTTAGGGCCACACGTTACTTGTTAAGGGCAATGAAGGAGGTGTTACATATTTCTGATACTACAAGTACCACAAAAAAGGGTATTTTGTGGAGTGTGAAAAAACTACCTGTAGTTTTTCCTGAATCAGATAAATTAAATGAAGTGTGTGATGATGCGTGGGTTTCCCCCGATAGAAAATTATTGGCGGTATACCCTTTCCCGCCAGAAGTTAGGGCGCGTTGGGAAACACCCCTTAGGGTGGATAAGGCGCTCACACGCTTATCAAAACAAGTGGCGGTACCGTCTCCAGATAGGGCCGCCCTCAAGGAGCCAGCTGATAGGAGGCTGGAAAATATCCTAAAAAGTATATACACACATACTGGTGTTATACTGCGACCAGCGATCGCCTCAGCCTGGATGTGCAGCGCTGGGGTGGCTTGGTCGGATTCCCTGACTGAAAATATTGATACCCTTGACAGGGACAGTATTTTATTGACTATAGAGCATTTAAAGGATGCATTTCTATATATGCGAGATGCACAGAGGGATATTTGCACTCTGGCATCAAGAGTAAGTGCGATGTCCATATCTGCCAGAAGTTGTTTATGGACACGACAGTGGTCAGGTGATGCAGATTCCAAACGGCACATGGAAGTATTGCCGTATAAAGGAGAAAAAGACAACGTCTTTTCAGCCTCAGTCCTTTCGTCCCCATAAGGGCAAGCGGTCAAAAGGCCAGTCATATCTGCCATGGGATAGAGGAAAGGGAAGAAGACTGCAGCAGGCAGCCCATTCCCAGGAACAGAAGCCCTCCACCGCTTCTGCCAAGTCCTCAGCATGACGCTGGGGCCGTACAAGCGGACTCAGGTGCGGTGGGGGGTCGTCTCAAGAGTTTCAGCACGCAGTGGGCTCACTCGCAAGTGGACCCCTGGATCCTACAAGTAGTATCCCAGGGGTACAGATTGGAAATTCGAGACGTCTCCCCCTCGCAGGTTCCTGAAGTCTGCTTTACCAACGTCTCCCTCCGACAGGGAGGCAGTATTGGAAACAATTCACAAGCTGTATTCCCAGCAGGTGATAATCAAAGTACCCCTCCTACAACAAGGAAAGGGGTATTATTCCACACTATATTGTGGTACTGAAGCCAGACGGCTCGGTGAGACCTATTCTAAATCTGAAATATTTGAACACTTACATACAAAGGTTCAAATCAAGATGGAGTCACTCAGAGCAGTGATAGCGAACCAGGAAAAAGGGGACTATATGGTGTCCCGGGTCAGATGCTTACCTCCATGTCCCAATTTGCCCTTCTCACCAAGGGTACCTCAGGTTCGTGGTACAGAACTGTCACTATCAGTTTCAGACGCTGCCGGTTGGATTGTCCACGGCACCCCGGGTCCTTACCAAGGTAATGGCCGAAATGATGATTCTTCTTCAAAGAAAATGGGCGATCTCCTGAAAAGGGCAAGGTCCAGAGAACAGTTGGAGGTCGGAGTAGCACTATCTCAAGTAGTTCTACGACAGCACGGGTGGATTCTAAATATTCCAAAACCGCAGCTGTTTCCGACGACACGTCTGCTGTTCCTAGGGATGATTCTGGACACAGTCCAGAAAAAGGTGTTTCTCCCGGAGAAGAAAGCCAGGGAGTTATCCGAGCTAGTCAGGAACCTCCTAAAACCAGGAAAAGTGTCAGTGCATCATTGCACAAGGGTCCTGGGAAAAATGGTGGCTTCTTACGAAGCGATTCCATTCGGCAGATTTCACGCAAGAACTTTTCAGTGGGATCTGCTGGACAAATGGTCCGGATCACATCTGCAGATGCATCAGCGGATAACCTTATCGCCACGGACAAGGGTGTCTCTTCTGTGGTGGTTGCAGAGTGCTCATCTGTTAGAGGGCCGCAGATTCGGCATACAGGACTGGGTCCTGGTGACCACGGATGCCAGTCTGAGAGGCTGGGGAGCGGTCACACAGGGAAGAAACTTCCAGGGAGTATGGTCAAGCCTGGAGATGTCTCTTCACATAAATATACTGGAGCTAAGAGCGATTTACAATGCTCTAAGCCTGGCAAAACCCCTGCTTCAGGGTCAGCCGGTGTTGATCCAGTCGGACAACATCACGGCAGTCGCCCACGTAAACAGACAGGGCGGCACAAGAAGCAGGAGAGCAATGGCAGAAGCTGCAAGGATTCTTCGCTGGGCGGAAGATCATGTGATAGCACTGTCAGCAGTGTTCATTCCGGGAGTGGACAACTGGGAAGCAGACTTCCTCAGCAGACACGATCTACACCCGGGAGAGTGGGGACTTCATCCAGAAGTCTTCCACATAATTGTGAACCGTTGGGAAAAACCAAAGGTGGATATGATGGCGTCTCGCCTCAACAAAAAACTGGACAGGTATTGCGCCAGGTCAAGAGACCCTCAGGCAATAGCTGTGGACGCTCTGGTAACACCGTGGGTGTTCCAGTCAGTGTATGT
Organism: Pseudophryne corroboree; assembly: GCF_028390025.1. NCBI lineage: Eukaryota > Metazoa > Chordata > Amphibia > Anura > Myobatrachidae > Pseudophryne > Pseudophryne corroboree. The sequence continues at coordinate 489,045,642 of NC_086445.1, read as the reverse complement.
GTTTCCTCCTCTGCCTCTCATACCAAAAGTACTGAGAATTATACGGCAAAGGGGAGTAAGAACGATACTCGTGGCTCCGGATTGGCCAAGAAGAACTTGGTACCCGGAACTTCAGGAGATGCTCACGGAAGATCCGTGGCCTCTACCTCTAAGACGGGACCTGCTTCAGCAGGGACCGTGTCTATTCCAAGACTTACCGCGGCTGCGTTTGACGGCATGGCGGTTGAACGCCGAATTCTAAGGGAAAAAGGCATTCCGGAAGAGGTCATTCCTACACTGGTAAAAGCCAGGAAGGAGGTGACTGCACAACATTATCACCGCATTTGGAGAAAATATGTTGCGTGGTGTGAGGCCAGGAAGGCCCCCACGGAGGAATTTCAATTGGGTCGATTCCTACATTTCCTGCAAACAGGATTGTCTATGGGCCTCAAATTGGGGTCCATTAAGGTTCAAATTTCGGCCCTGTCGATTTTCTTCCAGAAAGAATTGGCTTCAGTTCCTGAAGTCCAGACTTTTGTAAAAGGAGTACTACATATACAGCCCCCGGTTGTGCCCCCAGTGGCTCCGTGGGACCTTAATGTAGTTTTGAATTTTCTCAAATCCCATTGGTTTGAGCCACTCAAATCTGTGGATTTGAAATAGCTTACATGGAAAGTAACCATGCTACTGGCCCTGGCTTCAGCCAGGAGAGTGTCAGAATTGGCGGCTTTATCGTATAAAAGCCCATATCTGATTTTCCATTCGGACAGGGCAGAACTGCGGACGCGTCCTCATTTTCTGCCTAAGGTGGTGTCAGCGTTTCACCTGAACCAGCCTATTGTGGTGCCTGCGGCTACTAGCGATTTGGAGGATTCCAAGTTGCTGGACGTTCTCAGGGCATTGAAAATATATATTTCAAGGACGGCTGGAGTCAGAAAATCTGACTCGCTGTTTATACTGTATGCACCCAACAAGCTGGGTGCTCCTGCTTCTAAGCAGACGATTGCTCGTTGGATTTGTAGCACAATTCAACTTGCACATTCTGTGGCAGGCCTGCCACAGCCTAAATCTGTCAAGGCCCATTCCACAAGGAAGGTGGGCTCATCCTGGGCGGCTGCCCGAGGGGTCTCGGCATTACAACTCTGCCGAGCAGCTACGTGGTCGGGGGAGAACACGTTTGTAAAATTCTACAAATTTGATACCCTGGCTAAAGAGGACCTGGAGTTCTCTCATTCGGTGCTGCAGAGTCATCCGCACTCTCCCGCCCGTTTGGGAGCTTCGGTATAATCCCCATGGTCCTGACGGAGTCCCCAGCATCCACTAGGACGTCGGAGAAAATAAGATTTTACTTACCGATAAATCTATTTCTCGTAGTCCGTAGTGGATGCTGGGCGCCCATCCCAAGTGCGGATTGTCTGCAATACTTGTACATAGTTATTGTTACAAAAAAATCGGGTTGTTATTGTTGTGAGCCGTCTGTTCAGAGGCTCCTACGTTTGTCATACTGTTAACTGGGTTCAGATCACAAGTTGTACGGTGTGATTGGTGTGGCTGGTATGAGTCTTACCCGGGATTCAAAATCCTTCCTTATTGTGTACGCTCGTCCGGGCACAGTATCCTAACTGAGGCTTGGAGGAGGGTCATAGGGGGAGGAGCCAGTGCACACCACCTGATCCTAAAGCTTTATTTTTGTGCCCTGTCTCCTGCGGAGCCGCTAATCCCCATGGTCCTGACGGAGTCCCCAGCATCCACTACGGACTACGAGAAATAGATTTATCGGTAAGTAAAATCTTATTATTTATTTATTTAAACTGTATACATTTTATTTAAACAGATGTAAGTAAAAAAAAGGGTTATTATTCTTATAGATCTGATGTGTGTAATCCAATATATGTAATGGGAAAAAGCCATGTGTATATTATAAATACATAGGATATTTTAAATAAACTAAGTTTATAGAAAAGAGGTCTTATTTATCTGATGAAATGACAGCCGTTTCGGGGCTGTAGAAGTACAGTCCTCAAGGGCAAATTAGATGCCCCGAGGAAGGTGCTTCTGTAGCACCAATAAAGCTGTTGTCAAAGACTCACACCATGTGATGTGATGATTACTGCTGCTGCACCAATAGTAGGACTGGGTATATTGCAAGTATCGACCTCAATGATAAATACCTTTTAACACCAATGTCCTGCGTCTGACCCGGGGTTTGGAACACTGTTCCAATACGGGTCAGACCTGAAACAGACCTCTTTCATTCTGTTGCTTCGCGTCGGGTTATTCCCAGGATAGAGCTGTTTAAACTGCAGACAGGTGTAATGCCGGTGCTTGGAGATGACCTCTTAAAAGAAGTCTACATCTTAAAATTGTGGCTTAGTGTTAGTTAGCTAGAGTTTAAACTGTGCTTCTCTTTACAGCATCTCCCTGAATCACATTATTTTAATTGGATGTAATCTGAGATCAATGATTTGGTGAATCTACCTAATCTGCTAACCTGGGCCCTTCCTTGGAGCAACTGTGCAAGCTATCGAGTTTAGAAAACTGGACCCGGTGTAACCCTTTTACACCGAGCCGTGACCCAGAAATAACCCGGGTTATTGTCGCAGTGTGAATATGTATATTAAAGATGTTTTGCATGGATAATAAAGACAGAGTAGCGGAAGTAGTGAATTTTATAATTTTATTTGTGTAGCCCTCTTCCTCCAATAGGACTGAAGGCCCTTAATAGAATGAACATAATACAGTACAGTAACAATGAAGTACAGAAAAGCTAAATACTAAAGGGACATTAAAGGAATGCTTGTGCAAACAGGAAAGTCTTGAGTCTGTTTTTCAAGGATTCTAGAGTGTGTGTCCTCTTGAACTGTATGGCAAAGCGAGTCCATAGACACAGTCGCATAGCTTAAAGCTAAAACCCAAGATTATTTCCGGGATACTCAAGGAACTGCTAATAGTCATTCATCTACAGATCGCATTAATTGAGCAGGGCAGTATGGGTGTCCTAATTAGACTCACTACTGGACCATTTTTAGCTAGACCCTTACCGCAGAAAGCTGGCAGCATTCAGAGCATTAACACTCAAGTTCTCAAACGAGGTCCTTAAGGCAGCCCAGTGGTCCATGATTTAAGTTTATCCATGCTTGGCCACAGGTGACTTTGGGCCTAATTTAAGGTTGATCGCAAAATCTTCCTTTAATGGGCAAAACCATGGGGGTCATTCCGAGTTTATCGCTCGCTAGCTGATATTTGCAGCAGTGTGAACGCATAGTCGCCGCCCACAGGGGAGTGTATTTTAGCTTTGCAAGTGTACGAACGCATGTGCAGCCGAGCTCTGCAAAAAAACATTTTGTGCAGTTTCTGAGTACCTCTAAACTTACTCAGCCCTTGCGATCACTTCAGCCTGCCCGGTCCCGGACTTGACGTCAGACACCCGCCCTGCAAACGCTTGGAGACGCCTGCGTATTTCCAAACACTCCCAGAAAACGGTCATTTGCCACCCATAAATGCCTTCTTCCTGTTAATCTCCTTGCGATCACCCGTGCGAATGGATTCTTCGTTAAATCCGTCGCACACCAATGATCCGCTTTGTACCCTTACGACGCGCCTGTGCATTGCGGTACATACGCATGCGCAGTAGTGACATGATTGCTGCGCTGCAAAAAATGGCAGCATGCGATCAGGTCGGAATGTCCCCCCATGTGCACTGCAGATAGGCAGATATAACGTACAGAGAGAGTTAGATTTGGGTTGGGTGTGTTCAAACTGAAATCTAAATTGCAGTGTAAAAATGAAGCAGCCAGTATTAACCCTGCACAGAAACAAAATAACCCTCTCAAATCTAACACTCTCTGCAAATGTTATATCTGCCACACCTGCAGTGCACATTGGGACTAATTCAGACCTCATCGCAGCAGCAAAATTGTTCTCTAATGGGCAAAACTATGTGCACTGCAGAGGAGGCAGATATAACCTGTTCAGGGGGAGTTACAGTTGGGTGGGTTATATTGTTTCTGTGCAAAGTAAATACTGACTGCTTTATTTTTACACTGCAATTTAGGTTTCCGTTTGAACACACCCCACCCAAATCTAACACTCTCTGTACATGTTATATCTGCCCCACCTGCAGTGCACATGGTTTTGACCATTAGAGAACAAATTTGCTGCTGCAATCAGGTCTGAATTAGGCCCATGGTTTTGCCCATTAGAGGAAAATTTTGCTTTTGCAATCAACCTTGAATTAGGCCTCTAAGTAGCAACTCATCAGTTTGATTTAACTATCTGTTCTTAGCCATGTATATACCTCCAACCTGTACCATTGGGGTTCCTTGTGGACTGCGTTTGAGAACCTCTGGATTACAGGGATGATTTCATTATATGTAGAGATATTTGGCAGTATATACCAAGACGTTACAAAGTGGAGGTGCCTTTCCAGTCAACCTGGAAGCCAAATGCAGGTGCCAGTGGGGCAGCAGTAGTATCACCCCCTCTGCCTTTAGCACACTGGACGGTGGCTCCGCTTGCATACCCCTAGTGAAAGTCACACAATATTAACTTGCGTCTTGCACTTAACAAATCACTGATCTCAGATTACATTGAATTAAGATAATGTGATTCAGAGAGACAGTGTAAAGGGGGGTACACACGGAGCGATGTTCAGCTAATTTCTAAGCAATCTGACTAGATTGCTTAGAAATTAGCTGAACATCGCTCCGTGTGTAGGGGTGCCGGTAACAGCGCTGCGCGGTCCCGCGCGTCGCTATCGCTGGTGCTAGATTGGCCTGCATGCAGGCACAATCTAGCAGGTTGCTCATTCCACTGCTGGGTGAAATGAGCGCCCCCCCGTGCCCTCCTCCTTCTTGCTCAGCACATCGCGCTGAGCGGGGGGAAATGTGTGCTGAGCAGTCTGTGCTAGACCGCTCAGCACACATCTGTGGGGAAATCTCCCCGTCAGTACGGCCCTTAAGGACAAGCACAGATTAAATTCCAATCTAGTAACACTAAACCACTATTTTAAGATGCAAAACAAGATCCCTCATAAAATAAAAAATTTAAGATGTGTTTTTAATAGTAGAAGTATTTAGTAAAATGTTAAGTACTGGCAAATAGTTTAAAACTGGAAACTAATTTCACAGTAAGAAATATATACAACATATGTTGATTTTTTTTTTTTTTCAGAGGTGGTTGACTGAACAAAGGGCCCAATGTCCTCATTGCAGGTAAAATTGTGTTTTGATTGGCAAATGGCTATAAAAGTCCAATCTAAAAATAAAAAAGCCATACAGTCTACTGAAAAATGTGTAAATGAAATTCATAAATGCTGCTATAAGTGGTTATCCGTACAGCCTCCTATAGTAGCAAAAGAAAGTTACCCTAAACAGTACTGAGATTAAGGGGTTAGTCTTTCCACTATAATCCTAGAATTCAGAGATAGAGATGAGCAGTAAATTAGACTATGAAGTTTATTTACAAAGTTACAACTCAACGTTTCTGATTGTGTTTATGGCTGATTTAGAGGGCAATGTCTGTACTAGCAAGACACGGCTAGTAAAACCATTACCTTCTAAAGTTCAGGCATGTTTGTTTTGTCTGTTAATTGACATTTACATTTTTGACCCTTCTAATGAACAAATGACATACCTCACAGCCATGTTAATCTACAGGGGACTGTTCTTCTGTCCTGAGGATAAGGCTTTTCTTCCATTTGGGATGTGTTTCCTACTGTCAGCGGTACCTGTGATGCAGTATCTAACCGTATCATGTTAGTTTGGTATTGAGTGGGGCTGTTTAGGGAAATAAAGTAGGCAAGGTGCACCCCAGTGTTTTGGCACGCACCAAAATGACAAGCCACAACTGTAAGGTGATTATTCATCATTCTTGTGTGAAAAACTGTGTTCGGAATGCGATAATGCAAATGTCTACCAATGTGTCATCCTACTATTGGACTCTTTCCTTTTCTTTTGTCCCAAAAACACCTTTAAAAAACAACAACTTTTTTATATACTTTTATTGAAAGATGCACGTTACAATCAATATGTCTAACAATGACATTGAAATGTCAAAAGCATGAATATCTCAATGCATCCAAAAATGTTTATAAATAACAAAGCAAGAAAGAAAGGGTGTATCAAGAAAGAAAAAGTGGGGCGGGGGGGTATATTTAGGTATCCACCGGAAAATGTCATGGTCTACTCAAGACTATTGGCAATAATATAGCTGTACAGTAAAATGTCATTAAAGAACAGATCAAGCAACCAATAACTTGTATTTATCCGATACCTGGAATTCCAACCAGATGAACCAGGTAGAAATAATTACTGAGGTGCGATCAGAGGGTGCCATTAAAAGTTCCTCTATTGACATATATATAGATCTTAAACGGGTTATCCAATCTTTAACAGACAGAGGTAAGTGAATGCCATTTAACTGGTATTACTGCCTTAGCCGCACTTTTCATATGTCGCAAGAGATATTTTTTTATTTTATTTTGAGATGGTTCAGGAAATAATAAGAATCCAAAACTCTGGGTCTTCAGGAACCCCTTCACCCACAATGTCTTTCGCAAGTTGGATGGTTTGGGCCCAGAAGGAGGCTAAAGAAGGGCATGACCACCAGATGTGTGCTGGTGTTCCTGGACCTTTATTACATCACCAGCAAACATTAGGAAGACCAGAGAATATTTTATTCTGAACACTAGGACATCTGTACCATCTGGTGGAAACCTTTATAATGGGTCTCCATAACAGATACACTGTGCGAGGAGGCATGTAGGAATTGAAAAGATTGTGACCATTGCTTATCAGTAAGCGAGATATTCAGGTCTGTATGCCAGTCCCTTGTAAACTTGGGAAGAGTAGTAAAAGAATCTTCTAATATCATTTTATATAATGTAGTGATGGCAAGAGAGAGAGAGGCGTTTTTTGAATGCAAAAAGTTTCACCCAAAAATACCTTTGTTTATGTGTAAGTGCTTTAGCTTATCACATTTAATGGATTGAGGGACTTGTAGGCTATTTTACGTAGTGTAGAAACCTACTGTTCACATTGGAGGCATCTAATCCCACACAAAGACGATTTCTAAGTCTCCAGGGTATGCACTCCATTTCTATAAATCCCATGCCCTTAGCCAGCTGGTAATGGATGAAATCTGCAACAAAAGGTGTTCTTTATTGCATTGCGTCACAGTAAATTTATATTAATCACCCGTCTAAACACACAAGACTTTTAATGAAATGTTTTCTCATTCCTGAAGTATGCATGGCATTATGTAATTAAATTCTCTTTCAAGTTACAAAACCCCCTTTATCGCTCCCTCTTGACGTGAAATTGAAGGTTTGCATGTAGTGGCATAACAGCCAGGACTTATCCAGGCAGCTGCAAGCATCACTGTGCATTATAATGTGATCTTTCAATTCTGCCTGTTTTTAAAATTGTCATGTCTTTTCAAAGTTCATTGCATTATGGCAGTGTTTATGATTTATAGATCTATCATAGGTTTCCTTGGATCTGACCCACATTTTGTAATTCTACTGTGACATTTTCACATGTTGTTCAAAACAGATTAAGTTTAAACTTTGATTTTTAAATATATCTTCCTTTCAGGGCTCCCTTGCAACTGAGGGAATTGGTTAACTGTCGGTGGGCAGAAGAGGTTACGCAGAGGCTCGACACACTACAGTTGTGCAGTCTTAACAAGCACGAAGAAAACGAGAAAGATAAGTACGTGACAATCATGTTCTAGTGCAGACATATTTGCAAGTAATAATTGAAGCATAACATCTTAAAACTTTAGCCAGTTTGTTGTGCACTGTATAAATTCTAAATAGATTTTATTGGATTTGTGCATATCCCAAGAAAATAATTGAGCAGCATAATATTTTCTCTGACGTCCTAGTGGATGCTGGGACTCCGTCAGGACCATGGGGAATAGCGGCTCCGCAGGAGACAGGGCACAAAAGTAAAAGCTTTAGGATCAGGTGGTGTGCACTGGCTCCTCCCCCTATGACCCTCCTCCAAGCCTCAGTTAGGTTTTTGTGCCCGGCCGAGAAGGGTGCAATCTAGGTGGCTCTCATAAAGAGCTGCTTAGAGTAAAAGTTTTGATAGTTTTCTTATTTTCAGTGAGTCCTGCTGGCAACAGGCTCACTGCAACGAGGGACTTAGGGGAGAAGAAGTGAACTCACCTGCGTGCAGGATGGATTTGCTTCTTAGGCTACTGGACACTAGCTCCAGAGGGACGATCACAGGTACAGCCTGGATGGGTCACCGGAGCCGCGCTGCCGACCCCCTTGCAGATGCCGAAGTAAGAAGAGGTCCAGAAACCGGCGGCTGAAGGCTTTTCAGTCTTCATGAGGTAGCGCACAGCACTGCAGCTGTGCGCCATTGCTCTCAGCACACTTCACACCAACGGTCACTGAGGGTGCAGGGCGCTGGGGGGGGCGCCCTGGGCAGCAATGTTAATACCTTTTCTGGCTAAAAAGAATACATCACATATAGTCCCTGAGGCTATATGGATGTATTTCACCCCTGCCAGGTCTCAGAAAAACCGGGAGAAGAGCCCGCCGGAATAGGGGGCGGGGCCTATCTCCTCAGCACACAGCGCCATTTTCCCTCACAGAACTGCTGGTGGGAAGGCTCCCAGGCTCTCCCCTGCACTGCACTACAGAAACAGGGTTAAAACAGAGAGGGGGGGCACTTATTTGGCGATATGATTATATATTAAGATGCTATAAGGGAAAACACTTATATAAAGGTTGTCCCTGTATAATTTATAGCGTTTTGGTGTGTGCTGGCAAACTCTCCCTCTGTCTCCCCAAAGGGCTAGTGGGGTCCTGTCCTCTATCAGAGCATTCCCTGTGTGTGTGCTGTGTGTCGGTACGTGTGTGTCGACATGTATGAGGACGATGTTGGTGAGGAGGCGGAGCAATTGCCTGTAATGGTGATGTCACTCTCTAGGGAGTCGACACCGGAATGGATGGCTTATTTAAGGAATTACGTGATAATGTCAACACGCTTCAAGGTCGGTTGACGACATGAGACGGCCGGCAAACAAATTAGTACCTGTCCAGGCGTCTCAAACACCGTCAGGGGCTTTAAAACGCCCATTTACCTCAGTCGGTCGACATAGACACAGACACGGACACTGACTCCAGTGTCGACGGTGAAGAAACAAACGTATTTTCCTTTAGGGCCACACGTTACATGTTAAGGGCAATGAAGGAGGTGTTACATATTTCTGATACTACAAGTACCACAAAAAAAAAAAAAAAGGGTATTATGTGGGTGTGAAAAAACTACATGTAGTTTTTCCTGAATCAGATAAATTAAATGAAGTGTGTGATGATGCGTGGGTTTCCCCCGATAGAAAATTATTGGCGGTATACCCTTTCCCGCCAGAAGTTAGGGCGCGTTGGGAAACACCCCTTAGGGTGGATAAGGCGCTCACACGCTTATCAAAACAAGTGGCGTTACCGTCTCCAGATACGGCCGCCCTCAAGGAGCCAGCTGATAGGAGGCTGAAAAATATCCTAAAAAGTATATACACACATACTGGTGTTATACTGCGACCAGCTATCGCCTCAGCCTGGATGTGCAGCGCTGGGGTGGCTTGGTCGGATTCCCTGACTGAAAATATTGATACCCTTGACAGGGACAGTATTTTATTGACTATAGAGCACAGAGAGATATTTGCACTCTGGCATCAAGAGTAAGTGCGATGTCCATATCTGCCAGAAGATGTTTATGGACACGACAGTGGTCAGGTGATGCAGATTCCAAACGGCACATGGAAGTATTGCCGTATAAAGGGGAGGAGTTATTTGGGGTCGGTCCATCGGACCTGGTGGCCACGGCAACAGCTGGAAAATCCACCTTTTTTACCCTAAGTCACATCTCAGCAGAAAAAGACACCGTCTTTTCAGCCTCAGTCCTTTCGTCCCCATAAGGGCAAGCGGGCAAAAGGCCAGTCATATCTGCCCAGGGATAGAGGAAAGGGAAGAAGACTGCAGCAGGCAGCCCATTCCCAGGAACAGAAGCCTTCCACCGCTTCTGCCAAGTCCTCAGCATGACGCTGGGGCCGTACAGGACCCCTGGATCCTACAAGTAGTATCCCAGGGGTACAGATTGGAAATTCGAGACGTCTCCCCCTCGCAGGTTCCTGAAGTCTGCTTTACCAACGTCTCCCTCCGACAGGGAGGCAGTATTGGAAACAATTCACAAGCTGTATTCCCAGCAGGTGATAATCAAAGTACTCCTCCTACAACAAGGAAAGGGGTATTATTCCACATTATATTGTGGTACTGAAGCCAGACGGCTCGGTGAGACCTATTCTAAATCTGAAATATTTGAACACTTACATACAAAGGTTCAAATCAAGATGGAGTCACTCAGAGCAGTGATAGCGAACCAGGAAGAAGGGGACTATATGGTGTCCCGGGACATCAGGGATGCTTCCTCCATGTCCCAATTTGCCCTTCTCACCAAGGGTACCTCAGGTTCGTGGTACAGAACTGTCACTATCCGTTTCAGACGATGCCGGTTGGATTGTCCACGGCACCCCGGGTCTTTACCAAGGTAATGGCCGAAATGATGATTCTTCTTCAAAGAAAATGGACGATATCCTGATAAGGGCAAGGTCCAGAGAACAGTTGGAGGTCGGAGTAGCACTATCTCAAGTAGTTCTACGACAGCACGGGTGGATTCTAAATATTCCAAAACCGCAGCTGTTTCCGACGACAATTTGCTGTTCCTAGGGTTGATTCTGGACACAGTCCAGAAAAGGGTGTTTCTCCCGGAGAAGAAAGCAAGGGAGTTATCCGAGCTAGTCAGGAACCTCCTAAAATCAGGAAAAGTGTCAGTGCATCATTGCACAAGGGTCCTGGGAAAAATGGTGGCTTCTTACGAAGCGATTCCATTCGGCAGATTTCACGCAAGAACTTTTCAGTGGGATCTGCTGGAAAAATGGTCCGGATCGCATCTTCAGATGCATCAGCAGATAACCCTGTCTCCAAGGACAAGGGTGTTTCTTCTGCGGTGGCTGCAGAGTGCTCATCTACTAAAGGGCCGCAGATTCGGCATTCAGGACTGGGTCCTGGTGACCACGGATGCCAGCCGGAGAGGCTGGGGAGCAGTCACACAGGGATAAAATTTCCAGGGAGTGTGATCAAGTCTGGAGACTTCTCTCCACATAAAACAATGCTCTAAGCTTAGCAAGACCTCTGCTTCAAGGTCAGCCGGTATTGATCCAGTGGGACAACATCACGGCAGTCGCCCACGTAAACAGACAGGGCGGCACAAGAAGCAGGAGGGAAATGGCAGAAACTGCAAAGATTCTTCGCTGGGCGGAAAATCATGGGATAGCACTGTCAGCAGTGTTCATTCCGGGAGTGGACAACTGGGAAGCAGACTTCCTCAGCAGGCACGACCTCCACCCGGGAGAGTGGGGACTTCATCGGGAAGTCTTCCACATGATTGTGAACCGTTGGGAAAGACCAAAGGTGGACATGATGGCGTCCCGCCTGAACAAAAAACTGGACAGGTATTGCGCCAGGTCAAGAGACCCTCAGGCAATAGCTGTGGACGTTCTGGTAACACAGTGGGTGTACCAGTCGGTGTATGTGTTCCCTCCTCTGCTTCTCATACCCAAGGTACTGAGAATTATAAGACGTAGAGGAGTAAGAACTATACTCGTGGCTCCGGATTGGCCAAGAAGGACTTGGTACCCGGAACTTCAAGAAATGCTCACAGAGGACTCATGGCCTCTGCCGCTAAGAAGGGACTTGCTTCAGCAAGTACCATGTCTGTTCCAAGACTTACCGCGGCTGCGTTTGACGGCATGGCGGTGGAACGCCGGATCCTAAGGGAAAAAGGCATTCCGGAAGAGGTCATTCCTACCCTGGTCAAAGCCAGGAAGGAGGTGACCGCACAACATTATCACCACATGTGGCGAAAATATGTTGCGTGGTGTGAGGCCAGGAAGGCCCCACGAAGAAATTTCAACTCGGTCGATTCCTGCATTTCCTGCAAACAGGAGTGTCTATGGGCCTCAAATTGGGGTCCATTAAGGTTCAAATTTCGGCCCTGTCAATTTTCTTCCAGAAAGAATTGGCTTCACTTCCTGAAGTCCAGAAGTTTGTCAAGGGAGTACTGCATATACAACCCCCTTTTGTGCCTCCAGTGGCACTGTGGGATCTCAACGTAGTTCTGGGATTCCTCAAATCACATTTTAAACCGCTCAAATCTGTGGATTTGAAATATCTCACATGAAAAGTGACCATGCGGTTGGCCCTGGCCTCGGCCAGGCGAGTGTCAGAATTGGTGGCTTTGTCTCACAAAAGCCCATATCTGATTGTCCATTCGGACAGGGCAGAGCTGCGGACTCGTCCCCAGTTTCTCCCTAAGGTGGTGTCAGCGTTTCACCTGAACCAGTTTATTGTGGTACCTGCGGCTATTAGGGACTTGGAGGACTCCAAGTTGCTAGATGTTGTCAGGGCCCTGAAAATATAGGTTTCCAGGACGGCTGGAGTCAGGAAAACTGACTTGCTGTTATCCTGTATGCACCCAACAAACTGGGTGCTCTTGCTTCTAAGCAGACGATTGCTAGTTGGATGTGTAGTACAATTCAGCTTGCACATTCTGTGGCAGGCCTGCCACAGCCAAAATATGTAAATGCCCATTTCACAAGGAAGGTGGGCTCATCTTGGGCGGCTGCCCGAGGGGTCTCGGCTTTACAACTTTGCCGAGCTGCTACTTGGTCAGGAGCAAACACGTTTGCAAAATTCTACAAATTTGATACCCTGGCTGAGGAGGACCTGGAGTTCTCTCATTCGGTGCTGCAGAGTCATCCGCACTCTCCCGCCCGTTTGGGAGCTTTGGTATAATCCCCATGGTCCTGACGGAGTCCCAGCATCCACTAGGACGTCAGAGAAAATAAGAATTTACTTACCGATAATTCTATTTCTCGTAGTCCGTAGTGGATGCTGGGCGCCCATCCCAAGTGCGGATTGTCTGCAATACTTGTACATAGTTATTGTTACAAAAATCGGGTTATTATTGTTGTGAGCCATCTTTTCAGAGGCTCCGCTGTTATCATACTGTTAACTGGGTTCAGATCACAGGTTGTACAGTGTGATTGGTGTGGCTGGTATGAGTCTTACCCGGGATTCAAAATCCTTCCTTATTGTGTACGCTCGTCCGGGCACAGTATCCTAACTGAGGCTTGGAGGAGGGTCATAGGGGGAGGAGCCAGTGCACACCACCTGATCCTAAAGCTTTTACTTTTGTGCCCTGTCTCCTGCGGAGCCGCTATTCCCCATGGTCCTGACTGAGTCCCAGCATCCACTACGGACTATGAGAAATAGAATTATCGGTAAGTAAATTCTTATTTCTCTATCGTCCTAGTGGATGCTGGGGTTCCTGAAAGGACCATGGGGAATAGCGGCTCCGCAGGAGACAGGGCACAAAAAGTAAAGCTTTAGGATCAGGTGGTGTGCACTGGCTCCTCCCCCTATGACCCTCCTCCAAGCCTCAGTTAGATTTTTGTGCCCGGCCGAGAAGGGTGCAATCTAGGTGGCTCTCCTAAAGAGCTGCTTAGAAAAGTTTAGCTTAGGTTTTTTATTTTACAGTGAGTCCTGCTGGCAACAGGATCACTGCAACGAGGGACTTAGGGGAGAAGAAGTGAACTCACCTGCGTGCAGGATGGATTGGCTTCTTGGCTACTGGACATTAGCTCCAGAGGGACGATCACAGGTACAGCCTGGATGGTCACCGGAGCCTCGCCGCCGGCCCCCTTGCAGATGCTGAAACGAGAAGAGGTCCAGAATCGGCGGCAGAAGACTCCTCAGTCTTCTTAAGGTAGCGCACAGCACTGCAGCTGTGCGCCATTTTCCTCTCAGCACACTTCACACGGCAGTCACTGAGGGTGCAGGGCGCTGGGAGGGGGGCGCCCTGGGAGGCAAATGAAAACCTTTTTTGGCTAAAAATACCTCACATATAGCCTCCGGGGGCTATATGGAGATATTTAACCCCTGCCAGAATCCGTTAAGAGCGGGAGACGAGGCCGCCGAAAAAGGGGCGGGGCCTATCTCCTCAGCACACAGCGCCATTTTCCCTCACAGAAAGGCTGGAGGGAAGGCTCCCAGGCTCTCCCCTGCACTGCACTACAGAAACAGGGTTAAAACAGAGAGGGGGGGCACTAATTTGGCGTTGGAAATATATAAAAAAGATGCTATAAGGGAAAACACTTATATAAGGTTGTCCCTATATAATTATAGCGTTTTTGGTGTGTGCTGGCAAACTCTCCCTCTGTCTCTCCAAAGGGCTAGTAGGTCCTGTCCTCTATCAGAGCATTCCCTGTGTGTGTGCTGTGTGTCGGTACGTGTGTGTCGACATGTATGAGGACGATGTTGGTGAGGAGGCGGAGCAATTGCCTGTAATGGTGATGTCACTCTCTAGGGAGTCGACACCGGAATGGATGGCTTATTTAGGGAATTACGTGATAATGTCAACACGCGCCAAGGTCGGTTGACGACATGAGACGGCCGACAAACAATTAGTACCGGTCCAGACGTCTCAAAAACACCGTCAGGGGTTTTAAAACGCCCGTTTACTTTAGTCGGTCGACACAGACACAGACAGGGACACTGAATCCAGTGTCGACGGTGAATAAACAAACGTATTCCTTATTAGGGCCACACGTTAAGGGCAATGAAGGAGGTGTTACATATTTCTGATACTACAAGTACCACAAAAGAGGGTATTATGTGGGATGTGAAAAAACTACCGTAGTTTTTCCTGAATCAGATAAATTAAATGAAGTGTGTGATGATGCGTGGGTTCCCCCCGATAGAAAATATGGGCGGTATACCCTTTCCCGCCAGAAGTTAGGGCGCGTTGGGAAACACCCCTTAGGGTGGATAAGGCGCTCACACGCTTATCAGAACAAGTGGCGGTACCGTCTATAGATAGGGCCGTCCTCAAGGAGCCAGCTGACAGGAGGCTGGAAAAATATCATAAAAAGTATATACACACATACTGGTGTTATACTGCGACCAGCGATCGCCTCAGCCTGGATGTGCAGAGCTGGGGTGGCTTGGTCGGATTCCCTGACTAAAAATATTGATACCCTTGACAGGGACAGTATTTTATTGACTATAGAGCATTTAAAGGATGTATTTCTATATATGCGAGATGCACAGAGGGATATTTGCACTCTGGCATCAAGAGTAAGTGCGATGTCCATATCTGCCAGAAGATGTTTATGGACACGACAGTGGTCAGGTGATGCAGATTCCAAACGGCACAAAGGTGTATTGCCGTATAAAGGAAGAGGAGTTATTTGGGGTCGGTCCATCGGACCTGGTGGCCACGGCAACTGCTGGAAAATCCACCGTTTTTACCCTAAGTCACATCTCTGCAGAAAAAGACACCGTCTTTTCAGCTTCAGTCCTTTCGTCCCTATAAGAGTCATATCTGCCCAGGGATAGAGGAAAGGGAAGAAGACTGCAGCAGGCAGCCCATTCCCAGGAACAGAAGCGTTCCACCGCTTCTGACAAGCTCTCAGCATGACGCTGAGACCGTACAGGACCCCTGGATCCTACAAGTAGTATCCCAGGGGTACAGTTTGGAATGTCGAGACGTTTCCCCTGCGCAGGCTCCTGAAGTCTGCTTTACCAAGGTCTCCCTCCGACAAGGAGGCAGTATGGGAAAAAATTCACGAGCTGTATTCCCAGCAGGTGATAATTAAATTACCCCTCCTACAACAAGAAAAGGGGGTATTATTCCACACTATATTGTGGTACTGAAGCCAGAAGGCTAGGTGAGACCTATTCTAAATCTAAAAAAATTTGAACACTTACAAAGGTTCAAATCAAGATGGAGTCACTCAGAGCAGTGATAACGAACCGGGAAGAAGGGGACTATCTGGTGTCCCGAGACATCAGGGATGCTTACCTCCATGTCCCAAATTTGCCCTTATCACTAAGGGTACCTCAGGTTCGTGGTACAGAACTGTCACTATCAGTTTCAGACGCTGCCGTTTGGATTGTCTACGGCACCCCGGGTCTTTACCAAGGTAATGGCCGAAATGATGGTTCTTCTTCGAAGAAAAGGCGTCTTAATTATCCCTTACTTGGACGATCTCCTGATAAGGGCAAAGTCCAGGGAACAGTTGGAGGTCGGAGTAGCACTATCTCGGATACTGTTACAACAGCAGGGGTGGATTCTAAATATTCCAAAATCGCAGCTGATCCCGACAACAAGTCTCCTGTGCTTAGGGATGATTCTGGACACAGTCCAGAAAAAGGTGTTTCTCCCGGAAGAGAAAGCCAGGGAGTTATCCGAGCTAGTCAGGAACCTCCTAAAATCAGTGCATCATTGCACAAGGGCCATGGTAAAAAAATGGTGACTTCCTTCGAAGCAATTCCAGTCGGCAGATTTCATGCAAGAACTTTTCAGTGGGATCTGCTGGACAAATGGTCCGGATCGCATCTTCAGATGCATCAGCGGATAACCCTATATCCAAGGACAAGGGTGTCTCTCCTGTGGTGGTTACAGAGTGCTCATCTTCTAGAGGGCCGCAGATTCGGCATTCAGTTTTGGATGTTGGTGACCACGGAGGCCAGCCCGAGAGGCTGGGGAGCAGTCACACAAGGAAAAAATTTCCAGGGAGTGTGATCAAGTCTGGAGATTTTTCTCCACATAAATGTAGCTAAGGGTAAATTTATAATGCTCTAAGCTTAGCAAGACCTCTGCTTCAAGGTCAGCCGGTATTGATCCAGTGGGATAAAACATCACGGCAGTCGCCCACGTAAATAGACAGGGCGGCACAAGAAGCAGGAGGGCAGTGGCAAAAACTGCAAGGACTTTTCGCTGGGCGGAAAATCATGTGATAGCACTGTCAGCAGTGTTTCATTCCGGGAATGGAAACTGGGAAGCAGACTTCCTCAGTAGGCACGACCTCCACCCGGCAGAGTGGGAACTTCATGGGGAAGTTTTCCACATAATTGTAAACCGTTGGGAATTACCAAAGGTGGACATGATGGCGTCCCGTCTGAACAAAAAACGGGACAGGTATTGCGCCAGGTTAAGAGACCCTCAGGCAATAGCTGTGGACGTTCTGGTAACACCGTGGGTGTACCAGTCGGTGTATGTGTTCCATCCTCTGCTTTTCATACCTAAGGTACTGAGAATTATAAGACGTAGAGGAGTAAGAACTATACTCATGGCTCCGGATTGGCCAAGAAGGACTTGGTACCAGGAACTTCAAGAGATGCTCACAGAGGACTTATGGCCTCTGCCGCTAAGAAGGGACTTGTTTCAGCAAGTACCATGTCTGTTCCAAGACTTACCGCAGCTGCGTTTGACGGCATGGCGGTGGAACGCCGGATCCTAAGGGAAAAGGCATTCAGGAAGAGGTCATTCCTACCCTGGTCAAAGCCAGAAAGGAGGTGACCGCACAACATTATCACCACATGTGGCGAAAATATGTTGCGTGGTGTGAGGCCAGGAAGGCCCCACGAAGAAATTTCAACTCGGTCGATTCCTGCATTTCTTGCAAACAGGAGTGTCTATGGGCCTCAAATTGGGGTCCATTAAGGTTCAAATTTCGGCCCTGTCGATTTTTCTTCCAGAAAGAATTGGCTTCAGTTCCTGAAGTCCAGAAGTTTGTCAAGGGAGTATTGCATATACAACCCCCTTTTGTGCCTCCAGTGGCACTGTGGGATCTCAATGTAGTTCTGGGATTCCTCAAAACACATTGGTTTAAAACCAGTCAAATCTGTGGATTTGAAGCATCTCACATGAAAAGTGAACATGCTCTTGGACCTGGCCTGGACCAGGCGAGTGTCAAATTGGTGGTTTTTTTCTCAAAAAAGCCCATATCTGTTTGTCCATTCGGACAGGGCAGAGCTGCGGACTCGTCCCCAGTTCTCTCCCTAAGGTGGTGTCAGTGTTTCACCTGAACCAGCTTATTGTGGTGTCTTGCGCCTACTAGGGACTTGGAGGACTCCAAGTTGCTAGATGTGGTCAGGGCCCTGAAAATATAGGTTCCAGGACGGCTGGAGTCAGGAAAACTGACTTGCTGTTATCCTGTATGCACCCAACAAACTGGGTGCTCTTGCTTTTAAGCAGACTTTTGCTAGTTGGATGTGTAATACAATTCAGCTTGCACATTCTGTGGCAGGCCTGCCACAGCCAAAATATGTAAATGCCCATTCCACAAGGAAGGTGGGCTCTTCTTGGGCGGCTGCCCGAGGGGTCTCGGCTTTACAACTTTGCCGAGCGGCTATTTAGTCAGGGGCAAACACGTTTGTAAAATCCTACAAATTTGATACCCTGGCTAAGGAGGACCTGGAGTTCTCTCATTCGGTGCTGCAGAGTCATCCGCACTCTCCCGCCCGTTTGGGAGCTTTGGTATAATCCCCATGGTCCTTTCAGGAACCCCAGCATCCACTAGGACGATAGAGAAAATAAGAATTTACTTACCGATAATTCTATTTCTCGGAGTCCGTAGTGGATGCTGGGCGCCCATCCCAAGTGCGGATTATCTGCATTACTTGTACATAGTTACAAAAATCGGGTTATTATTGTTGTGAGCCATCTTTTCAGAGGCTCCGCTGTTATCATACTGTTAACTGGGTTCAGATCACAGGTTGTACAGTGTGATTGGTGTGGCTGGTATGAGTCTTACCCGGGATTCATAAATCCTTCCTTATTGTGTACGCTCGTCCGGGCACAGTACCTAACTGAGGCTTGGAGGAGGGTCATAGGGGGAGGAGCCAGTGCACACCACCTGATCCTAAAGCTTTACTTTTTGTGCCCTGTCTCCTGCGGAGCCGCTATTCCCCATGGTCCTTTCAGGAACCCCAGCATCCACTACGGACTCCGAGAAATAGAATTATCGGTAAGTAAATTCTTATTTTTTTTACATTTTTCTTCAGTTTTGCAAATATTTTACAGCAATAAATGAATACTAAAAATGGCAATATAAGTCAATCCCATATATGGACAATTAGTACCCTGAGTGACATTAAATAACTGACATATAGTAATAATATTCCCATTAATAAAACTCTGCCGATAGAATACAAATAATGAATGTGAGGCAAAGATGAGGAAAAAGGGGGTGGGAGTGTTAGTACAAGGTGTGGGGGAAAATGGGTGGTGGGAACGTCTGCTGAAGTGTTATGAGGTTTAATATGAGGTCTCATTGCGCAAGACCTGATGGGATCATACGCTGGCAAATTTGTTAGGGTGTTAATGGAAAAAATACTATCCAATACTATTTAAAAAAATAGCTAATGAGCTTTTTATGCCTGAAACAAGATATAGGTACACGTCATAAAAAAAAAAAAAAAAAAAAGGGCAAGGCAAATATTTCAGGGCAGAACAATGGCCCTTCCAGATTATTTTCAATTATTTCTGTTAAATATTGTATGGTTCTACAAGCAGCTGAATTGTGAAATGCGATCCATTTTTCCACACTGGTCATTGCATGTCAGTTCACCCAGGCATGACACCCATCGACCCATGTATAATAATTTCTTCTCTAGTCCTCAGTTTTGTTTTGTTTTTTTTGATATAGGGGGTTATAGTTTTGAAAAATTGGTCAGAAATGCCACTCCTGATGCTGTTTTTTTAATAAAAAAATATGAAAGCTATTTTTTCCCAGCAAAATGAATGTTCTCAATATATTCGGGGGACATAAAAATGGGTATAAGTATACATCTAGGCCATTTTAGGGGGAAAAGATTGACTACTCCCACCTACAAGTGTAAAAACAGTTCTCTTACTCATTAGGCACCCTAATATACCTGTCCCATACCTTGAACCCCAAATTCCGTTGCTTTTGCACTTTTTCACCC
This sequence comes from Pseudophryne corroboree, assembly GCF_028390025.1. NCBI lineage: Eukaryota > Metazoa > Chordata > Amphibia > Anura > Myobatrachidae > Pseudophryne > Pseudophryne corroboree. The sequence goes on along the minus strand of NC_086445.1, from coordinate 489,025,814 downwards.
CAAGAATGGAATGTCATTATTGGCAGGTTAAAGATAATTAAAAACATCAGAGTGCCTACTTAATTATTAAGGGGGGGGAGGGGGGTTCTAAACCAAATCACGACATTTCTACCTTTTTAATAAAGATGTTTCCCCTAACTTTGCGCCTGCTCAGAGTAGGTAAAGTGAAATTTGCGGTAAAATTATCGCCATTAAATTATTGTGGCTAATTGTATCGGGGTCTTTCCAGTAAAATCGCAGTTTTTTTGCGCAAAAACGGGTTACTGCAGCTAATTGAATACTCTCCTATGTATAGGTAGAAATCTGCACATATACATAGAAATATACAAATTAAAATACTCCCCTGGCGGGCATAATTATACCTAATGGTAATTTTAGTTTTTAACAAAAGAATTATAATTAAACATTAAAATACTCATAGGCAATAAAAATTCCATTATTTTTCTTTCATAGCCTTTTAAAGTATATTTTAAGGTTGAAGTTAAACAAAAAAGGGACATAACTCCTCTGCCTTAGGTTGATGCTAATTGATCTTTTTTTTTTTCTTCAAAAAACTTATGTATGAAGTAAAGAGATGTTTAATAAACTCTTGGAGTCGGAGAAATTTGATCTCCATATTTTGATTGACAAAATTTCAAAGTGATACATGGATTAGGCACTGAGATGTGAATTTTTTCCAGATACACCTCAGAAGAAAAAGGGGCATCAGGAGTGGCATTTCCCAGCAATTTTTCAAAACTTTGACCTTCTATATCTCAAACTGTGAGGCCTAGAGAAGAAAAATTTACATGGGCTAGTAGCTTGTGGTAGTATCAAGTGTACAAAGTATCATGAAAATCTGAGTCGGTGGGTGAACTGACATGGAATGACCCACAAATGGTTTCTCCATGTTGGCTTATGTGCTTTAATTTCAAAGTAAAATCAGTTATGTATTTGTCAAGTGAGTTTAGATTGATTTTAGGATTTGGTGAAATCTAGATGTTTAACTGTGTTTCTTAAAAACACAGATTTCAAAGAGAATGTACTTTTGTTTTTTTACATTACTGCATTTTCACTTCTTTCCTCATCTGCCATCTAATTTTGTGTTTTTACTGGATCTTTAAATGATCATTTTATAACTTTTTTTTTTTTCTTTCAGATGTGAAAATCATCATGAAAAACTCAGTGTATTTTGTTGGACATGTAAAATATGTATCTGTCATCAATGCGCTCTTTGGGGGGGAATGGTGAGTAGATTTATTTATAGCTGAGAGAGATCTGTTAAGTCATCTGTGGAAATTTGTTCTTTTTGTTTCTCATGTAGCATACAGTGTCCTGCTACATACAGCTAAACCTTTTTCAGACCAAGCCTATGGCCTGGGATATTGCTGGAGCAAATTGGATCATGGCCTGGTGTAAAAGGGTCAACCTAGGTTGTGTGTCGCTTGATCTCTACCCTGGTCGAGACTAGGATTATTCTGGGGTGTGGCAGTGGTGTGAAAGGGGGAGGCATGGGTAACTTTTCACGGGTTTTGTTAATGCGTGCATAACATTAACCCAGGTTCACCCCAGAAAACAATCCGTGTTCCCCCGGCAAGAAAACGCCTAAACCCGGGTCCTTCCCTCACTGTGAAAGGGTCTGAAACAGTATCCACACTGCTGGAAACGGTGTTGATGAGCCAGAACCTGACCCGGGATTTAGGTCTATAAAGCGGTGCAGAATGTGGTTACATTGCCAGCAGGATACTGATGCCGGAATTCCGACCACTGACTATGCCGCCAGCCAGAATCCCAGCAAACGGGCTATTCCCACTCGTCGGTGTCCACCATACCTATAGAGTGAGTGGGAATAGAACCTGTGGCGAGCGCAGCAAGACACAGAGTCCGCTGAGTGGCGAGCGTAGCCAGCCATAAAAGGGGCTTTATTGCGCTCACCCCCCTCCCCCTGCCGGCATTCTGGCGGCCGGGATCCTGGCCTCGGTATGCTCACCGCTGGGATCCTGACTGCTGACATCCCATACCCAACCCAGCTGTACTAGTGTTTCCCAAATCCAGTCGCTAAGAGTGCAAGTAATGGTCACCTAACATAAACACAAGTGATCTAATTGGTACGACCTGTGGTTTAAAATGTATCAGGCAGTAATTAATAAACCTGTGCTCCAGCAAGGAGATGTGTAAAACATCCACTTTTAGGGGGGCACTGAGTACTGGATTTTGTAATTACTGATATAACTTGTTATTCTCCAGAAGACTGGCAGTTTTCGGTGAGTGCCATGGACTCCCGGAAGAGTAAGCAACGCTTCCGCAAACTGCTAACTTTTCCTTTTTGAAATGGAAAAATGCAAATTGTATGTCTGTAATGAGGGGGCGTGGCCAATATACAATTCTCTGCCATGAGGGGGCAATTGATTTTCAGTCTTTTATTTGTGATTCACATAATGCTTTAGTGTTACTTATTTAACGTTTTACCGCTTGGTTTTAGTGTTGACCTATTACTCTCCTTTAGGAGACACGACACAGACAACTCGCAGCAGAGACCCTCCTCCGTGGAATATGGGGCTCTGATAATTTTGGGATGGGTTTTATAGGCTACAAGCAGCCTTTATTTTAATGCTGCAAATCAGGTTCTAATTCTCATGATTGTTGTTTTAGCATGGAGGACACACTTTCAAACCACTTGCTGAAATCTATGAGCAGCATGTCACAAAAGTAAATGAAGAGGTGGCCAAACTTCGCAGACGGCTAATGGAGTTAATTAGTCTTGTTCAGGAAGTGGTAAGAGATCATTATACAATGAGAATATTTTACTATTGTTGATTTCTCATACGTCCTAGAGGATGCTGGGGACGACATCAAGACCATGGGGTATAGACGGGATCCGCAGGAGACATGGGCACTCTAAAGACTTTTCATTGGGTGTGAACTGGCTCCTCCCTCTATGCCCCTCCTCCAGACCTCAGTTTTAGAAATGTGCCCAGGTCGACTGAATGTGAGTTTCTCTGAAAAGACTTATGTTAGGTTTTTTATTTTCAGGGAGATCTGCTGGCATCAGACTCCCTGGTTCGTGGGACTGAGGAGGCAGAAGCAGAACCAACTTCCTCAGAGTTTCATGGCTCTGTTTCTGGCTGACAGGACACCATCAGCTCCTGAAGGGAATTGAACGCTAGCCGTGTCTAGATGCTCACTCCCACAGCACGCCGTCACCCCCCTCACAGAGCCAGAAGTCAGAAGACAGGTGAGTATGAGAAGAATGATCTTCAATCAAGTAAGTGACGGCTGAGGTGCGGCGCGGCTAGCGGGAGCTCAGCGCGCCATTGCTGCCCACACACACAGGCACTGCAGGGTGAGGGCAAAAGGGGGCATAAGATGCCGCTGGCACAGCCCTACCCCTGCCAGTATAAATATTGTCATGGATACTGAGGGGCGGAGCTTCTTCCTCAGGCAGCCAGCACACTACTAGAAACCATTTTCTCTCTCTACTCAGGCTGCAGAGAACACACTGGTCCTCTCCTCCACTTCTGACAAGTACAGGGTGCTATAAAGGGGGGGCACAAAGCGATTGTGGTGCATTTGATAGTGTATATTACTATTTAAAAGCGCTTTTGGGCTGTGGACATACTGTGTTCACAGGCAATACTGGCGCTGGGCTTGTGAACTGGCTGCTCCTATCCTGTGTCCCTCTGACAGATTTTACTGTGGGGGGGGGTGGGGGTGGGGGGGGGGGGGGGGTGCACGGTGCACGTCTCAAGCTCCTCAGCCAGGATTGGATTCTGTCTGGCCTGGATCCCTGGGTGTTGCAAATAGTATCCCAGGGATACAAACTAGAGTTTCAAGACGTTCCCCCATGCCGATTTTTCAAATCGACCTTGCCAGCTTCTGCACCAGAGAGAGAAGCAGTAGCAGCGGCAATCCAAAAATTATGTGAAGACCAGGTTATAGTCCTGGTACCGTTGTCACAACAAGGGCGGGGTTTTTATTAAATCCTCTTTGTTGTTCCGAAGTCGGACGGCTCGGTCAGACCGATCCTAAATCTAAAAGATCTGAATTTCTTCCTGAAAAGGTTCAAGTACAAGATGGAAGCACTTCGGGTGGGGATTGCCAGTCTGGAGGAGGGGGACTACTTGGTGTCGGTGGACATAAAGGATGCTTACCTGCATGTTCCCATTTATCCTCCTCACCAGGCTTATCTGAGATTCGCGATTCAGGATTGCCATTACCAATTCCAGACGTTACCTTTCGGTCTCTCCACGGCGCCGAGGGTATTCACCAAGGTGATGGCGGAGATGATGGTCCTCCTTCGTCAGAAAGGAGTCAATATAATCCCTTATCTGGACGACCTCCTGATAAAGGCGAGATCCAGGGAGCAGTTGTTACAAAACATATCCCTCTCCCTGTCAATACTCCAACAACACGGGTAAATAAATTACCCAAAGTCATAGTTGGAACCGACGACAAGGTTGTCTTTCCTCGGGATGATTCTGGACACAGAAGTTCAGAGAGTATTTCTTCCGTGGGAAAAGGCTTTGGAAATCCAGAAAATGGTAAAACAGATATTGAAACCATCAAGTCTGTCAATCCATCAGTGCATTCGGTTGTTGGGGAAGATGGTGGCGGCCTACGAGGCCATACAGTTTGGCAGGTTCCATGCCAGAGTTTTCCAGTGGGACCTGTTGGACAAGTGGTCGGGGTCACACCTACACATGCACATAAATATAACCCTGGCGTCAAAAACCAGGATTTCGCTCCTGTGGTGGTTGCACAGCTCTCGCCTGCAGGGACGCAGGTTCGGGATTCAGGACTGGGTCCTAGTAACCACGGATGCAAGTCTCCGAGGCTGGGGAGCAGTCACTCGGGGAGAAAACTTCCAGGGACGTTGGTCACAACAGGAAGCCTGCCTTCACATAAACGTTCTGGAGCTAAGAGCCATTTACAACGGCCTTCAACAAGCGGTACATCTTCTTCAAGACCGTCCCGTGCAGATCCAGGCTGACAATGTAACAGCAGTCGCATACATAAACAGGCAGGGCGGAACGAAAAGCAGAACGGCAATGGCAGAGGCGACAAAAATACTCCGCTGGGCAGAAAAACATCTACAAGCTCTGTCGGTAATATTCATTCTGGGAGTAGACAACTGGGAAGCAGACTTCCTCAGCAGACACGATCTCCATCCAGGAGAGTGGGGCCTCCACCAAGAAGTCTTAGCAGAGGTGACAAGTCTTTGGGGAGTTCCTCAAATAGACATAATGGCATCTCGTCTCAACAAGAAGCTTCAGAGATACTGTTCCAGGTCGAGAGACCCTCGAGCAGTAGCAGTGGATGCACTGGTGACCCAGTGAGTGTTTCCGTCAGTGTATGTTTTGCCTCCACTTCCGCTGAGCCCAAAAATACTCAGGATCATAAGAAAGACAAGGGTTCGAGCAATCTTCATTGCCCCAGACTGGCCAAGAAGTGCTTGGTACCCAGATCTTCAGCAGTTACTCATAGGAGATCCTCGGCATCTTCCTCCTCGGGAGGACCTGCTGCAGCAGGGGCCCTGTGTGTACCAAGACTTACCGCGGCTACGTTTGACGGCATGGCTGTTGAGCGCTGTATCCTAGCCAGGAAGGGTATTCCTAAGGAGGTCATCCCCACCCTTATTCAGGCCAGAAAGGGAGTAACGTCAAAACATTACCACTGTATTTGGAGAAAATGTGTCTTGGATTGAATCCAAGAAAGCTCCTACGGAAGAGTTTCACTTAGGACGTTTTCTTCATTTTTTGCAGGATGGTGTGGAGACGGGCCTATGATTGGGATCAATCAAGGTCCAGATTTCAGCCTTGTCAGTGTTCTTCCAAAAACAATTGGCCTCCCTTCCAGAGGTTCAGACCTTCGTGAAAGGGGTTCTGCACATCCAGCCTCCATTCGTGCCTCCAGTGGAACCATGGGACCTTAACGTGGTATTGCAGTTCCTTCAATCGGATTGGTGTGAGCCTCTACAAAAGAGAGTTGATGTCTCTCACTTGGAAAGTGGTGATGCTTTTGGCATTGGCATCTGCAAGGCGGGTGTCGGAATTGGGAGCCTTGTCTCACAAGAGCCCTTACCTGATTTTCCATGAAGATAGCGCAGAGTTGCGAACTCGCCAACATTTTCTTCCGAAGGTGGTTTCTGCTTTTCACATAAACCAACCTATTGTGGTGCCAATAGTTACTGACACATTCACTGATTTAAAGTCTCTAGATGTGGTTAGAGCTTTGAAAATTTATGTTGCTAGAACAGCTCGTATAAGGAAAACAGAGGCTCTGTTTGTCCTGTATGATCACAACAAGATTGGCTGTCCCGCTTCCAAGCAGACTATTGCACGTTGGATTAGAAATACGATTCAGCAAGCTTATAGTACGGCTGGATTGCCGTTACCGACGTCAGTTAAGGACCACTCCACTAGGAAGGTGGGCTCATCCTGGGCGGCTGCCTGGGGGGTCTCGGCATTACAACTTTGCTGAGCAGCTACTTGGTCAAGGTCAAACACATTTGCTAAGTTCTACAAGTTTGACACCTTGGCCGATGAGGACCTCAAGTTTGGTCAATTGGTGCTGCAGGGTCATCCGCACTCTCCCGCCCGTACTGGAGCTTTGGTATAGACCCCATGGTCTTGATGTCGTCCCCAGCATTCTCTAGGACGTATGAGAAAATAGGATTTTGATAACGTACCGGTAAATCCTTTTCTCCTAGTCCGTAGAGGATGCTGGGCGCCCGTCCCAGTGCGTACTTTACCTGCAGTTTAGTTATTACAGTTACACAAGTTGTGTTATCTTGGTTTCAGCATGTTGCTGCAATTAGTTCATGCCTGTTGGCGTGTGTTATGTTGAATGCCATGTGTGTGGCATGGTTGAGGGTGTGAGTTGGTAGATATCTCACCACTAGTTAAGTAATTCCTTTCCTCGAAATGTCAGTCTCCCTGGGCACAGTTCCTACAACTGAGGTCTGGAGGAGGGGCATAGAGGGAGGAGCCAGTTCACACCCAATGAAAAGTCTTTAGAGTGCCCATGTCTCCTGCGGATCCCGTCTATACCCCATGGTCTTGATGTCGTCCCCAGCATCCTCTACGGACTAGGAGAAAAGGATTTACCGGTAGGTTATCAAAATCCTATTTTAACATTTATCATGAACATTGTAAGAACTGTATAATAGAAATTTTGTTCAGTTCTGTCTGTACAGAATTACTGTTGTCGCTAGATGATTTTTTTTTAAACAGTAGCAAATTGGCAAACCTATAATTGAGTAATACAGACTCTTACAGTGAGCACTTCACTATAATAATGAAGTTGCCCTTATTGAAATCAATATGCCTGTTTTGGATTGTATCGGAATCCCGGCACTTGGGATGGCGGCGGTAAGAATACAGACAGCGGCATCCTGACACACAGTAGTCTATCCCTCCCTTCCCACAGCCTAACCCTAATTTCTCTGATGTCCTAGTGGATGCTGGGTACTCCGTAAGGACCATGGGGAATAGACGGGCTCCGCAGGAGACTGGGCACTCTTAAAAGAAAGATTAGGTACTATATCTGGTGTGCACTGGCTCCTCCCTCTATGCCCGTCCTCCAGACCTCAGTTAGAATCTGTGCCCGGCCAGAGCTAGATGCACCTAGTGGGCTCTCCTGAGCTTACTAGAAAAGAAAGTATTTTTTAGGTTTTTTATTTTCAGTGAGATCTGCTGGCAACAGACTCACTGCTACGAGGGACTGAGGGGAGAGAAGCAAACCTACCGGCTTGCAGCTAGCTTGTGCTTCTAAGGCTACTGGACACCATTAGCTCCAGAGGGATCGAACACAGGGCCCGACCTCGATCGTCCGTTCCCGGAGCCGCGCCGCCGTCCCCCTTGCAGAGCCAGAAGACGGAAGAACCAGGAGAAAATCGGCGGCTGAAGACTCCGGTCTTCAATAAGGTAGCGCACAGCACTGCAGCTGTGCGCCATTGCTCCCACAGCACACCACACGCTCCGGTCACTGGTGGGTGCAGTGCGCTGGGGGGGCGGGGGGGGCGCCCTCGGCTGCAATAAGTATACCTTTTGGCAAATGTGCACATAATACAGTTATAAACTGTATATGTGCCTAATCCCCCGCCATTAACATTATTAAAAAAGCGGGAGAATCCCGCCGCGGAGGGGGCGGGACTATCTCCCTCAGCACACCGGCGCCATTTTCTCTTGACAGCTCCGCTGGAAGGACACTCCCCAGGCTCTCCCCTGCAGTATACACTACAAGAAGGGTAAAAAAGAGAGGGGGGGGCACATAAATTTAGGCGCAAAAGGTGATATAAGCATCTATTGGGGGAAAATTCACTTTGTGGTACAGTAAATCCCTCTGTTATATAGCGCTCTGGTGTGTGCTGGCATACTCTCTCTCTGTCTCCCCAAAGGACTTTGTGGGGTCCTGTCCTCAGTCAGAGCATTCCCTGTGTGTGTGCGGTGTGTCGGTACGGCTGTGTCGACATGGTTGATGAGGACGCTTACGTGGAGGCGGAGCAAGAGCCGATAAGTGTGATGTCGCCCCCTGCGGGGCCGACACCAGAGTGGATGGATATGTGAAAGGTATTAACCGACAGTGTCAACTCCTTGCAAAAAAGGTTCGATGACGTAACAGCTTTGGGACAGCCGGCATCTCAGCCCGCGCCTGCCCAGGCGTCTCAGAGGCCATCAGGGGCTCAAAAACGCCCACTACCTCAGATGGCAGACACAGTTGTCGACACCCAGTCTGACTCCAGTGTAGACGAGGATGAGACAAATGTACAGTCCACAAGGGCCATCCGATGCATGATTACGGCAATGAAAAATGTGTTGCACATTTCTGACATTAACCCGGTTACCACTAAAAAGGGTATTATGTTTGGGGAGAAAAAGCAGCCAGTGACTTTCCCCCCATCTGATGAGTTAAATGAATTGTGTGAAGAAGCGTGGTGTTCCCCAGATAAGAAATTAGTGATTTCTAAGAGGTTACTAATGGCGTACCCTTTCCCGCCAACGGACAGGTTACGTTGGTAAACATCCCCTAGGGTGGACAAGGCGCTCACACGCTTATCAAAAAAGGTGGCACTGCCGTCTCAGGATACGGCCGCCTTAAAGGAGCCTGCAGATAGAAAGCAGGAGGCTATCCTGAAGTCTGTGTATACACACTCAGGTACTATACTGAGACTTGCAATTGCTTCAGCATGGATGTGTAGTGCTGCAGCTGCTTGGTCTGATACCCTGTCAGATAACATCTGACAGGGTATCCCTTGACAGGGATACTATTTTGCTAACCATAGAGCATATTAAAGACGTCGTCTTATATATGAGGGATGCACAGAGGGACATTTGCCGGCTGGCATCTAGAATTAATGCAATGTCCATTTCTGCCAGGAGAGTATTATGGACTCGGCAGTGGACAGGTGATGCTGATTCTAAAAGGCACATGGAGGTTTTGCCTTATAAGGGTGAGGAATTGTTTGGGGATGGTCTCTCGGACCTCGTATCCACAGCAACAGCTGGGAAGTCGACTATTTTACCTCAGGTTCCCTCACAGCCTAAGAAAGCACCGTATTATCAAGTACAGTCCTTTCGGCCTCAGAAAGGCAAGCGGGTCAGAGGCGCGTCCTTTCTGCCCAGAGGCAGGGGTAGAGGGAAAAAGCTGCACCAGACAGCCGGTTCGCAGGAACAAAAATCCTCCCCTGCTTCCACTAAGTCCACCGCATGACGCTGGGGCTCCACAGGTGGAGCCAGGTGCGGTGGGGGCGCGTCTCCGGAACTTCAGCGACTAGTGGGTTCGCTCACAGGTGGATCTCTGGGTTCTACAAGTGGTATCTCAGGGATACAAGCTGGAGTTCGAGGCGTCTCCCCCTCGCCGTTACCTCAAATCAGCCTTGCCAGCTGCTCCCAAGGAAAGGGAGGTAGTACTGGCGGCAATTCACAAGCTGTACCTTCAGCAGGTGATAATCAAAGTTCCCCTCCTTCAACAGGGACGTGGTTACTATTCCACAATGTTTGTGGTACCGAAACCAGACGGTTCGGTGAGACCCATTCTAAATTTGAAATCCTTGAACACTTATATAAGGAATTCAAGTTCAAAATGGAATCGCTCAGGGCGGTTATTGCAAGCCTGGAAGAGGGGGATTTTATGGTGTCACTGGACATCAAGGATGCTTACCTACATGTCCCCATTTACCCACCTCACCAGGAGTAGCTCAGGTTTGTGGTACAGGACTGTCATTACCAATTCCAGACGTTGCCGTTTGGTCTGTCCACGGCACCGAGGGTATTTACCAAGGTAATGGCCGAAATGATGATACTCCTTCGAAAGAAGGGAGTTATAATTATCCCGTACTTGTACGATCTCATTATAAAGGCAAGGTCCAAGAAGCAGTTGTTAGTCGGAGTAGCACTATCTCGGGAAGTGCTACAACAGCACGGCTGGATTCTGAATATCCCAAAGTCGCAGCTGATTCCTACGACGCGTCTGCTGTTCTTGGGCATGATTCTGGACACAGAACAGAAGAAGGTGTTTCTCCCGGAGGAGAAGGCCCAGGAATTGTCATCTCGGGTCAGGGACCTCCTGAAACCAAAACAGGTGTCGGTGCATCACTGCACGCGAGTCCTGGGAAAGATGGTAGCTTCTTACGAAGCAATTCCCTTCGGCAGGTTCCATGCAAGGATCTTTCAGTGCGATCTGTTAGACAAGTGGTCCGGATCGCATCTTCAGATGCATCGGTTGATCACCCTGTCCCCGAGGGCCAGGGTGTCTCTGCTGTGGTGGCTGCAGAGTGCTCATCTTCTCAAGGGCCGCAGATTCAGCATTCAGGACTGGGTCCTGGTGACCACGGATGCAAGCCTCCGAGGTTGGGGGGCAGTCACTCAGGGAAGAAACTTCCAAGGACAGTGGTCGAGTCAGGAGACTTCCCTACACATAAATATTCTGGAACTAAGGGCCATTTACAATGCCCTGAGTCAAGCAGAACCCCTGCTTCAAAACCAACCGGTGCTGATTCAGTCAGACAACATCACGGCGGTCGCCCATGTAAACCGACAGGGCGGCACAAGAAGCAGGATGGCGATGGCAGAAGCCACAAGGATTCTTCGATGGGCGGAGAATCACGTGCTAGCACTGTCAGCGGTGTTCATTCCGGGAGTGGACAACTGGGAAGCAGACTTCCTCAGCAGGCACGACCTCCACCCGGGAGAGTGGGGACTTCATCCAGAAGTCTTCAAGCTGATTGTAAATCGTTGGGAAAGGCCACAGGTGGACATGATGGCGTCCCGCCTCAACAAAAAGCTAAAAAGATATTGCGCCAGGTCAAGGGACCCTCAGGCGATAGCTGTGGACGCTCTAGTGACACCGTGGGTGTACCAGTCGGTTTATGTGTTCCCTCCTCTTCCTCTCATACCAAAGGTACTGAGGATAATAAGAAAGAGAGGAGTAAGAACTATACTCATCGTTCCGGATTGGCCAAGAAGAACTTGGTACCCGGAACTACAAGAAATGATCTCAGAGGACCCTTGGCCTCTGCCGCTCCGACAGGACCTGCTACAGCAGGGGCCCTGTCTGTTCCAAGACTTACCGCGGCTGCGTTTGACGGCATGGCGGTTGAACGCCGGATCCTAATGGAAAAGGGCATTCCAGATGAAGTCATTCCTACGCTGATAAAAGCTAGGAAGGATGTGACAGCAAAACATTATCACCGCATATGGCGAAAATATGTTGCTTGGTGTGAGGCCAGGAAGGCCCCAACAGAGGAATTTCAGCTGGGTCGATTTCTGCACTTCCTACAGTCAGGAGTGACTATGGGCCTAAAATTGGGTTCCATTAAAGTCCAGATTTCGGCCTGTCTATTTTCTTTCAAAAAGAACTGGCTTCACTGCCTGAAGTTCAGACGTTTGTTAAGAAAGTGCTGCATATTCAGCCCCCTTTTGTGCCTCCAGTGGCACCTTGGGATCTCAGCGTTGTGTTGGATTTCCTAAAATCACATTGGTTTGAGCCACTTCAGACCGTGGAGTTGAAGTATCTCACGTGGAAGGTAGTCATGCTGTTGGCCTTGGCCTCAGCTAGGCGTGTGTCAGAATTGGCGGCTTTGTCCTGTAAAAGCCCATATCTGATTTTCCATATGGACAGGGCAGAATTGAGGACTCGTCCCCAATTTCTCCCAAAGGTGGTATCAGCGTTTCATTTGAACCAACCTATTGTGGTGCCTGCGGCTACTCGGGACTTGGAGGATTCCAAGTTGCTGGACATAGTCCGGGCCCTGAAAATCTATGTTTCCAGGACGGCTAGAGTCAGAAAAACTGACTCGCTGTTTATCCTGCATGCACCCAACAAGCTGGGTGCTCCTGCTTCAAAGCAGACTATTGCTCGCTGGATCTGTAGCACGATTCAACTTGCACATTCTGCGGCTGGACTGCCGCATCCTAAATCAGTAAAAGCCCATTCCACGAGGAAGGTGGGCTCTTCTTGGGCGGCTGCCCGAGGGGTCTCGGCTTTACAACTTTGCCGAGCTGCTACTTGGTCGGGATCAAACACTTCTGCAAAATTCTACAAGTTGGATACCCTGGCTGAGGAGGACCTTGAGTTTGCTCATTCGGTGCTGCAGAGTCATCCGCACTCTCCCGCCCGTTTGGGAGCTGTGGTATAATCCCCATGGTCCTTACGGAGTACCCAGCATCCACTAGGACGTCAGAGAAAATAAGAATTTACTCACCGGTAATTCTATTTCTCGTAGTCCGTAGTGGATGCTGGGAGCCCGTCCCAAGTGCGGACTTTCTGCAATACATGTATATAGTTATTGCTTAACTATAGGGTTATTGTTATGAGCCATCTGTTGAATGAGGCTCAGTTGTTGTTCATACTGTTAACTGGGTATAGTTATCACAAGTTGTACGGTGTGATTGGTATGAGTCTTACCCTGGATTCCAAATCCTTTCCTAGTAATGTCAGCTCTTCCGGGCACAGTTTCCCTAACAGAGGTCTGGAGGAGGGGTATAGAGGGAGGAGCCAGTGCACACCAGATATAGTACCTAATCTTTCTTTTAAGAGTGCCCAGTCTCCTGCGGAGCCCGTCTATTCCCCATGGTCCTTACGAAGTACCCAGCATCCACTACGGACTACGAGAAATAGAATTACCGGTGAGTAAATTCTTATTTTCCCCCAGCCTAACCCTCCCTCCCCACATTCTAAACCAAACCCTGCCCCCTTAGTCCCTAACCCTATCCCCTCCTTTTTAGTGCTTATCATTTGGCTGACGGTCCACAAGGTTGGTTTTCTTCCTTCTCAAGCTCTACATAATGAGTCTTGAACCTGCTGCCATCCAGCTGCTGTGGAACTACACATCCCAGCATGCCCTGCCACAATCTTATTAAGGCATGCTAAAACTGAGGCAGGGCATGCTGGGATATGTAGTTCCTGAGCAGCTTGAGGGACGCAGGTTGAAGACCCATGATGTAGAGCTTGAGTAGGAAGAAAGCCAACCTTGTGGACCGTCGGCCAGATGATAGCTGGACTTAAACTGGGTACACAATATATCTTAGTATTTTCGATCAATCTGAACGACCATTGAATTATGTGTATATCCAATCCGTTGTTCATTGCATTGTCCCATTGGATGTTCTGCACGTCCAATAGGACAATTCCACAGACCACACAGTATTGTTGCATGTACATGAAACATTATATTGCGGTGTGCAATGTATAAGGGTCTATTCAATTCATGTTGCTTCCTCTCTGACGGAGAGTATCCAAAAATGCAGTATTCAATTATTGGGCAAATCCGACTGGTTTTGCCAGTTTTTGACAATGCCAGTCCAACTTTTTTTTAAAAGTCGGATTGACATTGTCGAAAACGAGACTAAAACCTGTCAGATTTGGCCGCAAATCTGACAAAATACGTTTATCCGCGGCTAATCTGCCGATCCATGTGTTTTCCGACAAGTTGGAAAAACGGCAGCCTGTTTTCGACCTAAAGTCGGAAACTGCCGTCTATACGACTAGACGGCAGTTTCGACTTCAATTGAATAGACCCCATAGTGTAGTGGGTGGCAATGTGATATATCGTACATCGCATCGCAGGGTCGCACCGTCGTTTAGTTGTATACCCAGCTTTAAAAAGAGTATTTTGTTCTTTAAGTGAAAATGAGCAAACTATAGATGCATACACACCAGCTGCGAAAATGAGCAATGTCGCTCACTTTCTCGGCAAGTGTGTATGCCACCGCCGACCAGTGATGTGCGGCCCCATTGGTCGTTAACGACCCTCGCTGTCCGCCGTTCAGGCAACTCAATTTGGACTGTTGTCCAAGAGCTTCCTGCATGGCCCGGCCGCTGCGTGATGCCGCTGAATGATATGAACGTCTTATCTCTCAGTGTGTATGCCCGGCCGGCCTGGGAGCGGAAACATTAGGCGACGTCGCTCATAGATCATGTCGCCTAGTGTGTACCCACCTTTATCATGTCTTTACATTTTACAGGATTCTTAGAGACAGAGCTTTCAACAAAAGGTTAGAATATATGTACTTGTGTTTTCTTGATCATCTTTGTTTCTTTCTATTTCCAGATATATTTAATTTGCTATACTGTGTGATATTTTGCTATATATATATATATATATATTTCTCTAACGTCCTAGTGGATGCTGGGGACTCCGAAAGGACCATGGGGAATAGCGGCTCCGCAGGAGACTGGGCACAAAAGTAAAAGCTTTAGGACTACCTGATGTGCACTGGCTCCTCCCCCTATGACCCTCCTCCAAGCCTCAGTTAGATTTTTGTGCCCGAACGAGAAGGGTGCAATCTAGGTGGCTCTCCTGAGCTGCTTAGAGTAAAAGTTTAAAGTAGGTTTTTTATTTTCAGTGAGACCTGCTGGCAACAGGCTCACTGCACCGAGGGACTAAGGAGAGAAGAAGCGAACTCACCTGCGTGCAGAGTGGATTGGGCTTCTTAGGCTACTGGACATTAGCTCCAGAGGGACGATCACAGGCCCAGCCATGGATGGGTCCCAGAGCCGCGCCGCCGGCCCCCTTACAGAGCCAGAAGACTGAAGAGGTCCGGAAAATCGGCGGCAGAAGACGTCCTGTCTTCAATAAGGTAGCGCACAGCACCGCAGCTGTGCGCCATTGCTCTCAGCACACTTCACACTCCGGTCACTGAGGGTGCAGGGCGCTGGGGGGGGGCGCCCTGAGATGCAATAAAAACACCTTTTTTGGCAAAAAATACATCACATATAGCTCCTGGGCTATATGGATGCATTTAACCCCTGCCAATTTTTCCATAAAAAAGCGGGAGAAAGGCCGCCGAGAAGGGGGCGGAGCCTATCTCCTCAGCACACTGGCGCCATTTTTTCCTCACAGCTCCGTTGGAGGAAGGCTCCCTGACTCTCCCCTGCAGTCCTGTACTACAGAAACAGGGTAAAACAAGATAGGGGGGGCACTAATTTGGCAGATAAATATATACAGCAGCTATATCAGGGAAAAACACTTATATAAGGTTATCCCTATATATATATATAGCGCTCTGGTGTGTGCTGGCAAACTCTCCCTCTGTCTCCCCAAAGGGCTAGTGGGGTCCTGTCCTCTGTCAGAGCATTCCCTGTGTGTGTGCTGTGTGTCGGTACGTTGTGTCGACATGTATGAGGAGGAAAATGGTGTGGAGGCGGAGCAATTGCCTGTGTTAGTGATGTCACCCCCTAGGGAGTCGACACCTGACTGGATGGTCTTATGGAAAGAATTACGTGATAGTGTCAGCACTTTACAAAAGACTGTTGACGACATGAGACAGCCGGCAAATCAATTAATACCTGTGCAGGCGTCTCAAACACCGTCAGGGGCTCTAAAACGCCCGTTACCTCAGGTTGATACAGACACTGACACGGACACTGACTCCAGTGTCGACGGTGAGGAAACAAACGTATTTTCCAGTAGGGCCACACGTTACATGATCACGGCAATGAAGGAGGTTTTGAACATTTCTGATACTACAAGTACCACAAAAAAGGGTATTATGTGGGGTGTGAAAAAACTACCCGTAGTTTTTCCTGAATCAGATGAATTAAATGAGGTGTGTGATGAAGTGTGGGTTTCCCCCGATAAAAAACTGCTAATTTCTAAAAAATTATTGGCATTATACCCTTTCCCACCAGAGGTTAGGGCACTTTGGGAAACACCCCCTAGGGTAGATAAGGCGCTCACACGCTTATCAAAACAAGTGGCGTTACCGTCTCCTGATACGGCCGCCCTCAAGGAACCAGCTGATAGGAAGCTGGAAAATATCCTAAAAAGTATATACACACATACTGGTATTATACTGCGACCAGCAATCGCCTCAGCCTGGATGTGCAGTGCTGGGGTGGCTTGGTCGGATTCCCTGACTGAAAATATTGATACCCTGGACAGGGACAATATATTATTGACTATAGAGCATTTAAAGGATGCATTTCTATATATGCGAGATGCACAGAGGGATATTTGCACTCTGGCATCAAGAGTAAGTGCGATGTCCATTTCTGCCAGAAGAGGGTTATGGACGCGACAGTGGTCAGGTGATGCGGATTCCAAACGGCATATGGAAGTATTGCCGTATAAAGGGGAGGAGTTATTTGGGGTCGGTCTATCGGACCTGGTGGCAACGGCTGGGAAATCCACCTTTTTACCCCAGGTCACCTCTCAGCAGAAAAAGATACCGTCTTTTCAGGCTCAGTCCTTTCGTCCCCATAAGGGCAAGCGGGCAAAAGGCCACTCATATCTGCCCCGGGGCAGAGGAAGGGGAAAAAGACTGCAGCAGACAGCCTCTTCCCACGAACAGAAGCCCTCCCCCGCTTCTGCCAAGTCCTCAGCATGACGCTGGGGCCTTACAAGCGGACTCAGGCAAGGTGGGGGCCCGTCTCAAGAATTTCAGCGCGCAGTGGGCTCACTCGCAAGTGGACCCCTGGATCCTGCAGGTAGTATCTCAGGGGTACAAATTGGAATTCGAGACGTCTCCCCCTCGCCGGTTCCTGAAGTCTGCTTTACCAACGTCTCCCCCCGACAGGGAGGCGGTATTGGAAGCCATTCACAAGCTGTATTCCCAGCAGGTGATAATCAAGGTACCCCTCCTACAACAGGGAAAAGGGTATTATTCCACGCTGTTTGTGGTACCGAAGCCGGACGGCTCGGTGAGACCCATTTTAAATCTGAAATCCTTGAACACTTACATAAAAAGGTTCAAGTTCAAGATGGAGTCACTCAGAGCAGTGATAGCGAACCTGGAAGAAGGGGACTATATGGTGTCTCTGGACATCAAGGATGCTTACCTCCATGTCCCAATTTGCCCTTCTCACCAAGGGTACCTCAGGTTTGTGGTACAGAACTGTCACTATCCGTTTCAGACGCTGCCGTTTGGATTGTCCACGGCACCCCGGGTCTTTACCAAGATAATGGCCGAAATGATGATTCTTCTTCGAAGAAAAGGCGTCTTAATTATCCCTTACTTGGACGATCTCCTGATAAGGGCAAGGTCCAGAGAACAGTTGGAGGTCGGAGTAGCACTATCTCAAGTAGTACTACGACAGCACGGATGGATTCTAAATATTCCAAAATCGCAGCTGATTCCGACGACACGTCTGCTGTTCCTAGGGATGATTCTGGACACAGTACAGAAAAAGGTGTTTCTCCCGGAGGAGAAAGCCAGGGAGTTATCCGACCTAGTCAGGAACCTCCTAAGACCAGGCCAAGTGTCAGTGCATCAATGCACAAGGGTCCTGGGAAAGATGGTGGCTTCTTACGAAGCGATTCCATTCGGCAGATTCCACGCAAGAACTTTTCAGTGGGATCTGCTGGACAAATGGTCCGGATCGCATCTTCAAATGCATCAGCGGATAACCCTGTCTCCAAGGACAAGAGTGTCTCTCCTGTGGTGGTTACAGAGTGCTCATCTCCTAGAAGGCCGCAGATTCGGCATTCAGGATTGGGTCCTGGTGACCACGGATGCCAGCCTGAGAGGCTGGGGAGCAGTCACACAGGGAAAAAATTTCCAGGGCTTGTGGTCAAGCATGGAAACGTCACTTCACATAAATATCCTGGAACTAAGGGCCATTTACAATGCCCTAAGTCAGGCAAGGCCTCTGCTTCAGGGTCAGCCGGTGTTGATCCAGTCGGACAACATCACGGCAGTCGCCCACGTAAACAGACAGGGCGGCACAAGAAGCAGGAGGGCAATGACGGAAGTTGCAAGGATTCTTCGCTGGGCGGAAAATCATGTGATAGCACTGTCAGCAGTGTTCATTCCGGGAGTGGACAACTGGGAAGCAGACTTCCTCAGCAGACACAATCTTCACCCGGGGGAGTGGGGACTTCACCCAGAAGTCTTCCACATGATTGTGAACCGTTGGGAAAAACCAAAGGTGGACATGATGGCGTCCCGCCTCAACAAAAAACTGGACAGATATTGCGCCAGGTCAAGGGACCCTCAGGCAATAGCTGTGGACGCTCTGGTAACACCGTGGGTGTACCAGTCAGTATATGTGTTCCCTCCTCTGCCTCTCATACCCAAGGTACTGAGAATCATAAGAAGGAGAGGTGTAAAGACTATACTCGTGGCTCCGGATTGGCCAAGAAGGACTTGGTACCCGGAAATTCAAGAGATGCTCACGGAAGACCCGTGGCCTCTACCTCTAAGAAAGGACCTGCTCCAGCAGGGACCATGTCTGTTCCAAGACTTACCGCGGCTGCGTTTGACGGCATGGCGGTTGAACGCCGGATCCTGAAGGAAAAAGGCATTCCGGATGAAGTTATCCCTACCCTGATCAAAGCCAGGAAGGATGTAACTGTGCAACATTATCACCGTATTTGGCGTAAATATGTTGCGTGGTGTGAGGCCAGGAAGGCCCCTACAGAGGAATTTCAACTGGGTCGATTCCTGCATTTCCTGCAAACAGGACTGTCTATGGGCCTCAAATTAGGGTCCATTAAGGTTCAAATTTCGGCCCTGTCAATATTCTTCCAAAAAGAACTAGCTTCAGTTCCTGAAGTTCAGACGTTTGTCAAGGGGGTACTGCATATACAGCCTCCTTTTGTGCCTCCAGTGGCACCTTGGGATCTCAATGTAGTTTTGGGATTCCTAAAATCATATTGGTTTGAACCACTCACCACTGTGGACTTAAAATATCTCACGTGGAAAGTGGTAATGCTGTTAGCCCTGGCTTCAGCCAGGCGTGTATCAGAATTGGCGGCTTTATCCTATAAAAACCCTTACCTAATTTTTCATACGGATAGGGCAGAATTGAGGACTCGTCCTCAATTTCTCCCTAAGGTGGTTTCAGCATTTCACTTAAACCAGCCTATTGTGGTGCCTGCGGCTACTAGGGACTTGGAGGATTCCAAGTTGCTGGACGTAGTCAGGGCCCTGAAAATATATGTTTCCAGGACGGCTGGAGTCAGAAAATCTGACTCGCTGTTTATCCTGTATGCACCCAACAAGCTGGGTGCCCCTGCTTCTAAGCAGACGATTGCTCGTTGGATTTGTAGTACAATTCAGCTTGCACATTCTGTGGCAGGCCTGCCACAGCCAAAATCTGTAAAAGCCCATTCCACACGGAAAGTGGGCTCATCTTGGGCGGCTGCCCGAGGGGTCTCGGCTTTACAACTTTGCCGAGCAGCTACTTGGTCAGGGGCAAATACGTTTGCAAAATTATACAAATTTGATACCCTGGCTGAGGAGGACCTGGAGTTCTCTCATTCGGTGCTGCAGAGTCATCCGCACTCTCCCGCCCGTTTGGGAGCTGTGGTATAATCCCCATGGTCCTTTCGGAGTCCCCAGCATCCACTAGGACGTTAGAGAAAATAAGAATTTACTTACCGATAATTCTATTTCTCATAGTCCGTAGTGGATGCTGGGCGCCCATCCCAAGTGCGGATTGTCTGCAATACTTGTACATAGTTATTGTTACAAAAATCGGGTTATTATTGTTGTGAGCCATTTTTTCAGAGGCTCCTCTGTTATCATGCTGTTAACTGGGTTCAAATCACAAGTTGTACGGTGTGATTGGTGTGGCTGGTATGAGTCTTACCCGGGATTCAAAATCCTTCCTTATTGTGTACGCTCGTCCGGGCACAGTATCCTAACTGAGGCTTGGAGGAGGGTCATAGGGGGAGGAGCCAGTGCACACCAGGTAGTCCTAAAGCTTTTACTTTTGTGCCCAGTCTCCTGCGGAGCCGCTATTCCCCATGGTCCTTTCGGAGTCCCCAGCATCCACTACGGACTATGAGAAATAGAATTATCGGTAAGTAAATTCTTATTATATATATATATATATATATATATATATATATATATATATATATATATATATATATATATATATATATATGATATTAAGTCATTGGCTATGTTGGTGCTGTCAGGAAATGTATTTGTAAGAAAAAATAAGGCCAAGTGTAAAACCAAACATTTTATTAACCTGTACTTTTTAAGAACACAATCAAATATGTTTTGGAAATAATTGAACCATTAAAAATAAACTTCTAGTTTGCAAACAAGGAGACTTTGTGTTACAGGAGCGGAATGTGGAGGCTGTACGAGGGGCCAAGGATGAACGTGTTAGAGAGATTCGCAATGCTGTGGAGATGATGATTGCCAGACTAGACACCCAACTCAAAAACAAGCTCATTACTCTTATGGGTATGGCAATAAAGTGGTGGAAGCAGGACTTCAGATAAACTGTGTGAACGTACATAGATAATGTCATGCAAATGCTGGCAGAGAGCTCTCAAGTTTGATTGAACACATTGTTCTGTTGATCTTATTGCCTTATGCTCCCTGCTTTTTTGGGTAAAGTGCTGTCGCAATCTAAAATTGAATCTAGGGTTTTTCTGTATTTATTTTGGAATTGTTACCTGGTCACTGGCGAGCCTGAGTATGCCTTTACTAGAACCTTGGAGGTATATTTACTAAAGTGCGGGTTTACAAAAGTTGAGATGTTGCCCATAGCATCCAATCATATTCTGGTGGTTCTCTTTTAGAAGGTGCTAAATGATAAATAGAATCGGATTGGTTGCTATGGGCAACAGCTCCACATTTGAAATGCCTCACTTAAGCAAATCTACCACTTGTACTCCAGTTAAATCTGTTTGTTATAATTTTCCATTTGATCTTCCTTATGCTGTGCAGAATGTAGAAAAAATGTAGATCTGATCTTCTCTAAACACAGATTATCTCACCCCATGTTTAGACAATTGGGTTATTCCACATCAAATCAACACAGGTTTCAAACTGACCTTTTCAGATTATAATAAAATTTGGTATTCTAAATGCTGCCATGGGTGTAAAGAAACCCGGCCAATTCTTAGGCTGATATGTTCAATGGTTTTGAAGTTACTGTATATGCCTTTTTAAAGTTGCTTTCTTTTAATGAAAAATGTGCTATTATTTTTTTTTTTATAAATGGCACTTGCAGCTCACCTCATTATGCCATGGAGTTGGACAAGGTCTCATTTTAAACATCTTTTTATGGGCTTTAATTGGATATATAACAGCAGTATATTTCCATAATTTTTTTTTTCAAAAACTACGTTTTGTTTTTCTCAAAAAGCCAATATTTTACAGATTTAAAAAAAATAAAAAATTGTTCATACTGTTGTTAATAAATCTCTAAATTTTATTTTGGGATCATGATGGAATCACTTGCTATAAGCTTTCATTTTTCAGTGATTCATGAAAATTGTATTTAAAAATCAATAAACAATATTTTTTCCAGCTCACTACATTAGAGGAGTGCACGTTCCTGTTGAGGTGTGTTTGGGGACGACATTCTACAAACAGCGCCTGCTCCCACTTCTGTGCAGGTGCATAAACTACAGTGGAAAGATACTCCATGTGGAAAAACACTTAAATTGTGTTGAATGGGCCCTCGGTTTACATTTTCCTGGTCCACTACAAGTGGTCCAAGGACAGGATAGTTTTGGGTGGGCTTTAAATAGTGAAGAAAAGCCATTTGGTCACTAAGTTAAGCCCACTCAAACCTAAGCTGTCCCTGGACCATTTGTGTCACATTTGGAAAAAGCGGCAGATGCATCGGAAAAGTAGAAAATCTTTTTTTTGGTGATTTTTCTAATTTATTCTACAACAAGTATAAGTTTCCTCTGGAAGCAGTAGACGGCCACTGTGTTGTGTTCCAGACAGTCTGAAATAATAGCATAGCTAAGATGCTCAGTTTTGTTTTAAAACATTTTTTATTTTTTATGGAAACATACTGCTCTTATATATCAGATGAATGTCCATAACAAGAGATTTAAAATGAGACATTGTCCAACTCCCTAGCTCAATTAGGTGAGCTGCAAGTGCAATTTAAAAAACATTAATAGCACATTTTTCATGGAAAAAGTGCAGCTTTATAAGCATATAACTCCAAAACCGTTGAACCTATTTTCTTTACACCCGCGGCAGCATTTATTATACCAAATTTCACCACAATCTGAAACTGTCAGTCTGAAACCTGTGTTGATGTGGTGTGGAATAACCTGAGTGTGGTTTTTTCTCGTCAGCAGGTGCTCTCTGGATTCTCTGTGCCGGTGCACTTATTGAGCGCTCTGTTTAACACACAGACTTAAGATGGGCATACACAATACAGTTATCTGGTAGATCATCTTCCAGATCTGGCTGGTTGAATTGAAAATTTGGTAATGGATGAGAGCAAATGACAATTGACCATTTGCTCCTAAACGCTGGAAAACGGTTAAAAATGGTCTTTCATACAAATTGGTTAATCACGGATTTAACCATTTTGTCTGAACAACCGTTTTTATCCGTTTTCCAGTGTTTGGGAGGAAAGGGTCGATTGTCATTTGCTCCCATACATTACCAAATTTGCATACCAACCAGTCAGATCTGGCAGATAGCTGCCAGATAATTGTATAATACATACCCAGCTTAAGTAATAAAAGCTGCTGCTCAGTTCCGTCCTGCATGTTATTGCTTTAGCACTATTAAAATCGTATAATGTACTACTGATATTTTGGGCATGATTTGAACCCCTAACCAGGGCAATTGGAAATCCCCCCCCCCCACACACACACACACGTACGTACATACGTACACAGGTTTGCCCATTATCAGCTAGTGAGCAGTAATAAAGCTGTGTAGGATTTTAACTACTAAGCTTGTAGTTAAAGAAGAAAGCGTTTTTGACTGGTGTTCGTAATTTGGAATTGTGTATTCTATATAATAAAAGGAAATGCTGCTCCTCATCTTTATTAGGGGAATTTGAGTGTTTTGCATGCTGGCAGCCACTAGATGGCGCCTGACAGAGCAATTCAACTGTTGATCTGTTCTGGCGTGCACAGATGCCAGTGCTTACATTACTGGTTTGGTCCGTCATTTTGGTGGGCTTGTAACTAGTTTCATCATAACCACTCTAACAGCAAAGCTGGGCCATAAGTACCAGTAACCAGCAGAATTAGACACTACACTATTATTTCTTTAGTTTCCAAATGTCTTACTAGCCACTCACTGGGCAAGAGTGCAGCTTGCCGTTTTTTAATATATAGACAGCCAGTGCTGTGATTAGGTAGGCTTCTGGGTGGTTCCACTGATTGCTAGAGATAAGAGAGACAGCCAGCATACTTACTAGTCAGTAATGGCTGCTCTCCTGTTCCCAAAGCACATTGTTTTTATATATATATATATATATATATATATATATATATATATATATATATATATTTTATATTTTCAAATGTCGATGCCGGTGTACAACTATGTGACTTGATGCTGATTTCATCTTTAGGCCAGAAGACCTCTCTGACACAAGAAACTGAGCTACTGGAATCATTATTGCAAGAAGTAGAGCATCAGGTGAATGATAAAACATTAGTATATGTTTATAGTGACAACATACATTTTACAGTAAATTGTCCTTCAGGGTTATTTTACTAAATTTCAGTAAACCGGTTTGGCTGTGGACAGCTTAGGCAATATGTTTTTTTAGTTTACTTCATTTTGTACAGACATTATGTGCAGTCAAATTTATATAACCAGTCTGTTTATAGGCCAGAGAACAGACGTTTCCTCCACTCTGTAGCGAATAAGTCATGCAAAGTATTGAATAGTAAGCTATAGCAGCTAAATGTGGCTGTAGTGTTTTGGCCAAGCTCACTATTAAAGATGGATACTCGTTGAAAGATCATGTGGATAGAAAAAGGTTAAATAGTTTAAAAAAATTTTTTTTCTCAAGAACCTTACTGAAATGTAATGTGGCTATCCTTTGGCTTGTCACTTGGTTTAGACACTGCTGTCCAGCATAAGGATTTGCATGAGAAATGTCATAGTCCGTATAAAATTGATAGACTGTATCTGCTGAAAAGCATCAACATCATGAAGAAAGTGATGAAATTCCTTTGAGGTGTCACAGTATACAATTAGTTATATTGCTAGTATGGCTTCAACTGTGATCTCCAGAAGAACCCTCGGCCTGAGTCTTTGGGTGGCAGACCTGCAATCGAAGAATCGTCTGGACATAATTCTATTTGAAAGCACTTCTCTTTAGGTGATAAAATGCAATTATTCAAAAGATTGCCATGGACACATTTTTTTAAACTGTAACACCAGAAAACAGCAATTCCTTCCGACAGCAATTCAGGGCAGCACAGGCTATTGGCCTGGGGAGCACTACTGCCAGCAATATGGTTCCTGTACAACCTTTTCATCCCTTCAGACTTAAGTGAGGTCTGAGTCAAAGCCCTCTCAATAACTTTCTCCGAGCTCAGTCTCCTAATTTAAATCCTATGGGTGGCAGGATTTAAAATGATGAAGATATGTGGATTCTTTCTTTTCAGGATTGCGGAGTGCGCAAAGTTATCAGTAAAGGCTGCAAAATCAAGTCCCACTCAGTACCCACAGTGAAAGTTTTTCTGAAGTCCCTGTCAGTATTTTCTCTTTTGGAACTCGTTCATGCAAGGCATTTCTGCATGTAATCTCAATATCATATATTCCTCAGATTTTTTGTTCGGTCGTCCCTTACAGTTCACATTTCTCCCATTCAGGCTGTCTACATCTCCTAAGGACCTTTAACAAATTATTAGTGGTCCTCATGACTGCTCTCAAGAAAGAGGGCATTACTTTCTGCTCTTGTCTTGTAATAAGGTTTTAAGACATAGCCTGAACAAATGCCGCAAAGATTATGTTCTTACAGGAACGTGGCTGGATCATCAATATGGTAAACCTTGTTCTTTTCCAGTTTTTGGGAGTACAGGTAGACACTTCATAAATGTCTTTGCCAGAGGAAAGACTCTTTAAAACTGAGGGGTAAATTTACTAAAGCTTCTAAAAAAGTAGTGATGTTGCCGATAGCAACCAATCAGATTCTATAATTTCTCTATTGCGTCCTAGAAAATGATAGACAGAATCTGGTTGCTCTGGGCAACATCACCACTTTTTATTTTTAGACGCTTTAGTCAATATGCCCCGGAGCATCTGACATACCAGTCCCAGACATACTCTCTCCCGTCATAAATAAATGTCTTGGGAAAGCAGATCAACTTCCCTGGATCACATCTTTAATCTCTCTGCTTGTGTCCGTATCAATTAAATAATTTGGCTATTCCAGCGCTATAGGAAGAGGCAACGACATGCAGACATTCCAAAGATAAGGGCACTGACATGTTTCTAAGCTTTTTCTATAACACAAACCACTCATGATTCTTTTTCTTTAATCAAACAATAGTTGCTTTCATAAACTGGTAAGGCACCAGCAGCGGGGCCTTGGTAGTGGAGATGTCTGCATTTATGTCTAGGGCAGAAGACCATTTGATAAAAGCATCCGCATAGTCAAGTATTTCAGTTGCGGTCATATCCATCCTGGAGAATGTACATTTCACAAAGAAGTCTTTTATTTTCTAGTCCAGTTCAGACTTCTGCAAAGAGATCTGATTGTGACCAGTACGGAACACCAAGGTCACTAAGTTGTTTTCTCTAACGTCCTAGTGGATGCTGGGACTCCGTCAGGACCATGGGGAATAGCGGGCTCCGCAGGAGACAGGGCACATCTAAATAAAGCTTTTAGGATCACATGGTGCGTACTGGCTCCTCCCCCTATGACCCTCCTCCAAGCCTCAGTTAGGTTTTTGTGCCCGTCCGAGAAGGGTGCAATCTAGGTGGCTCTCCTAAAGAGCTGCTTAGACAAAGTTTTTTTAGGTTTAAATCTCAGTGAGTCCTGCTGGCAACAGGATCACTGCATCGAGGGACTTAGGGGAGAGATTTCCAACTCACCTGCGTGCAGGATGGATTGGAGTCTTAGGCTACTGGACACTTAGCTCCAGAGGGAGTCGGAACACAGGTCCTCCTGGGGTTCGTCCCGGAGCCGCGCCGCCGATCCCCCTTACAGACGCTGAAGACGGAGGTCCGGAAAGCAGGCGGCAGAAGACTCCTCAGTCTTCATGAAGGTAGCGCACAGCACTGCAGCTGTGCGCCATTGTTGCTACACGTCTCACTGATTCAGTCACGGAGGGTGCAGGGCGCTGCTGGGGGCGCCCTGGGCAGCAATATTAAATACCTTTAGTGGCAAAATAAATACATCACATATAGCCATTAAGGCTATATGTATGTATTTAACCCAGGCCAGTTTTCTTAAAACCCGGGAGAAAAGCCCGCCGAAAAAGGGGCGGAGCTTATTCTCCTCAGCACTCAGCGCCATTTTCCTGCTCAGCTCCGCTGGTGAGGAAGGCTCCCAGGACTCTCCCCTGCACTGCACTACAGAAACAGGGTAACAAAGAGAAGGGGGGCATAATTTGGCGATATTGATATATTAAAAGCGCTTATATCAAAAACAACACCTTCTAGGGTTGTTTATATACATTTATAGCGTTTTTGGTGTGTGCTGGCAAACTCTCCCTCTGTCTCCCCAAAGGGCTAAGAGGGTCCTGTCTTCGATTAGAGCATTCCCTGTGTGGCTGCTGTGTGTCGGTACGTGTGTGTCGACATGTATGAGGACGATGTTGGTGTGGAGGCAGAGCAATTGCCGGTAATGGTGATGTCACCCCCTAGGGAGTCGACACCGGAATGGATGGCTTTAGTTATGGAATTACGTGATAATGTTAGCACATTACAAAAGTCAGTTGACGAAATGAGACGGCCGGAAAACCAGTTAGTACCGGCTCAGGCGTCTCAGACACCGTCAGGGGCTGTAAAACGTCCCTTACCTCAGTCAGTCGACACGGGTACCGACACAGATGAATCTAGTGTCGACGGTGAAGAAACAAACGTATTTTCCAATAGGGCCACACGTTATATGATCACGGCAATGAAGGAGGCTTTGCAGATCTCTGATACTGCTGGTACCTCAAAAAGGGGTATTATGTGGGGGGTGAAAAAACTACCTGTAGCTTTTCCAGAATCAGAGGAATTGAATGACGTGTGTGACGAAGCGTGGGTTAACCCAGATAGAAAACTGCTAATTTCCAAGAAGTTATTGGCATTATACCCTTTCCCACCAGAGGTTAGGGCGCGCTGGGAAACACCCCCTAGGGTGGATAAGGCGCTCACACGTTTATCAAAGCAAGTGGCGTTGCCGTCTCCTGATACGGCCGCCCTCAAGGATCCAGCAGATAGGAGGCTGGAAACTACACTGAAGAGTATATACACACATACTGGTGTTATACTGCGACCGGCAATAGCCTCAGCCTGGATGTGCAGTGCTGGGGTAGTGTGGTTGGATTCTCTGACTGAAAATATTGATACCCTGGATAGGGACAGTATTTTATTGACTCTAGAGCAATTAAAGGATGCTTTTCTTTATATGCGAGATGCTCAGAGGGATATTTGTAGTCTAGCATCAAGAGTAAGCGCGATGTCCATATCTGCCAGAAGAAGTTTATGGACGCGACAGTGGTCAGGTGATGCGGATTCCAAAAGGCATATGGAAGTATTGCCATATAAAGGAGAGGAATTATTTGGGGTCGGTCTTTCGGACCTGGTGGCCACGGCAACTGCCGGCAAATCCACTTTTTTACCTCAGACCCCCTCCCAACAGAAAAAGACACCGTCTTTTCAGCCGCAGTCCTTTCGCTCCTATAAAAACAAGCGACCAAAAGGACAGTCTTATCTGCCGCGAGGCAGAGGAAAGGGTAAGAGAGGGCAGCAAGCAGCCCCTGCCCAGGACCAGAAGCCCGCCCCGGGTTCTACAAAGCCATCAGCATGACGCTGGGGCTTTACAAGCGGACTCAGGAGCGGTGGGGGGTCGACTCAAGATTTTCAGCAATCAGTGGGCTCGCTCACAAGTGGACCCGTGGATCCTGCAGATAATATCTCAGGGTTACATGTTGGAGTTCGAAAGGTCTCCCCCTCGCCGGTTCCTAAAGTCTGCTTTACCAACGTCTCCCTCAGAAAGGACGTCGGTTTTGGAAGCCATTCACAAGCTGTATTCTCAGCAGGTGATAGTCAAGGTACCCCTCCTACAACAGGGAAAGGGGTATTATTCCACACTATTTGTGGTACCGAAGCCAGACGGTTCGGTAAGACCTATTCTAAACCTGAAATCCTTGAACCTGTACATACAGAAATTCAAGTTCAAGATGGAGTCACTCAGAGCAGTGATAGCGAATCTGGAAGAAGGGGACTTCATGGTGTCCCTGGACATAAAAGATGCTTATCTGCATGTCCCAATTTACCCCTCACACCAAGGGTATCTCAGGTTCGTGATACAAGACTGTCATTATCAGTTTCAAACGCTGCCGTTTGGTTTGTCCACGGCCCCTCGGGTCTTTACCAAGGTAATGACCGAAATGATGGTTCTTCTACGAAGAAAAGGCGTATTAATTATCCCTTACTTGGACGATCTCCTGATAAGGGCAAAGTCCAGAGAACAGCTGGAAGTCGGTGTAGCACTAACCCAGGTAGTGCTTCAGCAACACGGGTGGATTCTGAATCTTCCAAAATCTCAATTGACCCCGACAACTCGTCTGCTGTTCCTGGGAATGATTCTGGACACGGTTCAGAAAAAGGTGTTTCTCCCGGAGGAGAAAGCAAGGGAGTTATCCGAACTTGTCAGGAACCTCCTAAAACCAGGAACTGTGTCAGTACATCAATGCACAAGAGTCCTGGGAAAGATGGTGGCTTCTTACGAAGCGATTCCATTCGGCAGATTCCATGCACGGACATTTCAGTGGGATCTGCTGGACAAATGGTCCGGATCGCATCTGCACATGCATCAGCGGATAACACTGTCACCAAGAACAAGGTTGTCTCTCCTGTGGTGGTTGCAGAGTGCCCATCTGTTAGAGGGCCGCAGATTCGGCATACAGGACTGGGTCCTGGTGACTACGGATGCCAGCCTACGAGGCTGGGGAGCAGTCACACAGGGAAGAAACTTCCAGGGCGTGTGGTCAAACCTGGAGACGTCCCTTCACATAAATATACTGGAGCTAAGAGCGATCTACAATGCTCTAAGCCTGGCAAAATCGCTGCTTCAGGGTCAGCCGGTGTTGATCCAGTCGGACAACATCACGGCAGTCGCCCACGTAAACCGACAAGGCGGCACGAGAAGCAGAAGAGCAATGACAGAAGCTGCAAGGATTCTGCGCTGGGCGGAGAATCATGTCATAGCACTGTCAGCAGTGTTCATCCCGGGAGTGGACAACTGGGAAGCAGACTTCCTCAGCAGACACGACCTTCACCCGGGAGAGTGGGGACTTCATCCAGAAGTCTTCCACATGATTGTGAACCGTTGGGAAAAACCAAAGGTGGACATGATGGCGTCTCGCCTCAACAAAAAATTGGACAGATATTGCGCCAGGTCAAGAGACCCTCAGGCAATAGCTGTGGACGCTCTGGTAACACCGTGGGTGTACCAGTCAGTCTATGTGTTCCCTCCTCTGCCTCTCATACCAAAGGTACTGAGAATTATACGGAAAAGAGGAGTAAGAACAATACTGGTGGCTCCGGACTGGCCAAGAAGAACTTGGTATCCGGAACTTCAAGAGATGCTCACGGAGGATCCGTGGCTTCTACCTCTAAGAAGGGATCTGCTTCAGCAGGGACCTTGTATGTTCCAAGACTTACCGCGTCTGCGTTTGACGGCATGGCGGTTGAACGCCGGATTCTAAAAGAAAAGGGCATTCCAGAGGAAGTTATTCCTACCTTGATTAAGGCTAGGAAGGAAGTGACTGTACAACATTATCACCGCATTTGGCGGAAATATGTTGCGTGGTGTGAGGCCAAGAAGGCTCCAACGGAAGAATTTCAATTGGGTCGATTCTTACATTTCCTGCAAGCAGGATTGTCTATGGGCCTAAAATTGGGGTCCATTAAAGTTCAAATTTCGGCCTTATCAATCTTCTTCCAGAAGGAATTGGCATCAGTGCCTGAAGTACAAACTTTTGTCAAAGGTGTACTACATATACAACCCCCAATAGTGCCTCCAGTGGCACCGTGGGATTTGAACGTAGTTTTGAATTTTCTCAAATCTCATTGGTTTGAGCCTCTAAAATCGGTAGATTTAAAATACCTTACATGGAAGGTAACCATGCTATTGGCCCTGGCTTCAGCCAGGAGAGTTTCAGAGTTGGCGGCTTTATCATACAAAAGCCCATATCTGATTTTCCATTCGGACAGGGCAGAACTGCGGACACGTCCTCATTTTCTCCCTAAGGTGGTTTCGGCTTTTCACTTGAACCAGCCTATTGTGGTGCCTGCGGCTACTAGCGACTTGGAGGACTCCAAGTTACTGGACGTTGTCAGAGCATTAAAAATATATATTTCAAGGACAGCTGGAGTCAGAAAATCTGACTCGTTGTTTATATTGTATGCACCCAACAAGATGGGTGCTCCTGCGTCTAAACAGACGATTGCACGTTGGATCTGTAGCACAATTGAACTTGCACATTCTGTGGCAGGCCTGCCACAGCCTAAATCTGTAAAGGCCCACTCCACAAGGAAAGTGGGCTCATCTTGGGCGGCTGCCCGAGGGGTCTCGGCATTACAACTTTGCCGAGCAGCTACGTGGTCAGGGGAGAACACGTTTGTAAAATTTTACAAATTTGATACTCTGGCTAAGGAGGACCTGGAGTTCTCTCATTCGGTGCTGCAGAGTCATCCGCGCACTCCCGCCCGTTTGGGAGCTTTGGTATAATCCCCATGGTCCTGACGGAGTCCCAGCATCCACTAGGACGTTAGAGAAAATAAGAATTTACTTACCGATAATTCTATTTCTCATAGTCCGTAGTGGATGCTGGGCACCCATCCCAAGTGCGGATTGTCTGCAATACTTGTACATAGTTATTGTTACAAAGATCGGGTTATTACTATTGTTGTGAGCCATCTTTTCAGAGGCTACTTCGTTTTTTGTTATCATACTGTTAACTGGGTTCAGATCACAAGTTGTACGGTGTGATTGGTGTGGCTGGTATGAGTCTTACCCGGGATTCAAGATCCTTCCTTATTGTGTACGCTCGTCCGGGCACAGTACCTAACTGAGACTTGGAGGAGGGTCATAGGGGGAGGAGCCAGTACGCACCATGTGATCCTAAAAGCTTTATTTAGATGTGCCCTGTCTCCTGCGGAGCCCGCTATTCCCCATGGTCCTGACGGAGTCCCAGCATCCACTACGGACTATGAGAAATAGAATTATCGGTAAGTAAATTCTTGTTTTTCCCCCATCACAGGGGCATCAGGATGGAAGCAATTCATGCTCCGTTGATGCTCTATTGCAATGGAATTTCCGCCTAGGGTATGTGTTCTTTCTTTGCCACTTATTTTCCCATACCTTGTGAAAAATACGTAGAGAGTGAATGGAGTCCAGTGTTTCTTCTATTTTGGCATTATTGTCCATGGTTTGCAGTAGCTTGGAGTCTGCCTAGAACAGACATGCCCTCTGCCACTTCCCACAGATCTTCTTCTCCAGTGACTAATTCCTTTGACACGCTCTGTTTAATGATGAGGAGACTCGGTGACCATGGTTGATGAGCGATGGAGTCTGGCATGGTGCTTCAAGCTAGAAAACAAAACTTTTTAACTTCCAGCCATCTGGAAGTTAAATCCGCCTATCCACAGCGTCAAGCTACAATTTCAGCAATCTCTAAAATGGCTGCCATGGACGGATATAATGGATGTAACAATTATAATTCTGGAGGTTTTTAAGGAAATAAGAAATGTGTTCAGTTTGTCCACAGTGAGTACGTTGAGAAACTATATGTGGACAGGACCATGTCCACGTCAGGTATGCCAACACGGTTGTAATGTTACTGTAAACATAATGCCTTATGATCATGGGTAACGTTATACTGCCGACATGGGGCCTGATCCAGAGATGGACGCTTTTGCACTGTAGCTGCATGTTTGGGCAAAGCTGCTGTGTGCTAATATACTAATGCCCGCAGAGGCAGACTGAAGAAAAAATATACACCTCCTGCCAGCATCAAAGATCCGAGTGCTGTATCCAAAGATGCAGCATGGGATCACCATCACCTTAGCTTACTCAGAATGGCCACCTCCTTCCTGCTAGCGCGTTCAGTAAATCTGTGTCGGAAGATGCAGACACTGGACCTGCCACTACCAGAAAACAGGCCTATGTGCCCCATTTTCTGGAAATGCAGGCAGTGCCTCCCTCAAACTTCGCTGCAGCTTGTGGGTACTGCATGTAATCTCGCAGGAGATGTGCACATGTACAGTTCTGCATCTGCGCATTTACAGACCCCCTAAACTAAAATCATCTCTGAATCAGGCCTATGGTTAACATAAATGTGAATGTAACGGCACTAATAGTACAGTAAAATCATTTTTTTAAGATAAAACTATTTCAATGTAATATAAATACTATTATACAACTGATGCAAAGCTAAATTTGTGTATATAAAATATAACCCTTCCTCTGAACTCTTCCTCAGCACTGTTTAACATTTTTTTTTTTTTGCAAATAAATTTTTATTGAAAATTTGAAAAAACAAACAAACAAACAAACAACTAAACATCACATAGTAACATCAGAGATACAGCGTCAAGAAGTTCTCAAAACCGTGTACATTAAAGAGACCCGTAAAGGGAATATCGCATATCCACAAACATATCGTATCTCAAAAAAAAAAAAAAAACATTACAAGAATTACAACTACTTAAATCAAAAAGGAAGAAACGGAAGAAGGAAAGGAAAGATGGAAAACAAGAGAGAGAGAAAAAAGCAAAGAGATAAGGAGTAAAGTTACTCCCAGAATAGAGGAGGGAAGAGAAAGATAGCGTTTGCAAAAAGATTTAGAGGGGGGGGGGGGGGGTTCTCTCCTCCCAACCTAAGGAGCCTTTAACGTATCTTCAGGGGACTACTTGAGATTAATAAAAAAAAAAAAAAGGGGAGGTATCTCTTAAAGAGAAGATTTATAATGGGTTGTCGCTTTATATTCCAGCCATGGGCTCCAAGTAGCAGTAAAGGATGTGTTTCTCACTTCCAGTGACAAAATGAGGTCCTCCATTGCCATATAGTGATCTAGGCGGGCGGTCCACTCTTTCATAGTGGGAGTCACTGTAGATTTCCAGTGTACTGGGATAACTGCCTTAGAGGCACTCAAAATATGGCGAAGTAGTGATTTCTTGAGTTGATATCTGGGTGTACGCGTAAGATTTAATAACCAAAAACTAGGACAGGAGGGTAAATCCTCACCAAGAATAATGCTAGCTGTCTCCACCACTTTGTGCCAATATGGTTGAAGGAGAGAGCATTCCCACCATATATGAAGGGGGGTGCCCACTGCTATCCCGCATCTCCAACATGTGTTGGGTACTCCGGGGTAAATTTTCGCAAGGAGATTTGGGCATCTATACCACCTTGTAAGCACTTTGTAGTGAGTCTCCAAAACCATCACATTGGTAGTTAATGAGAAAGTATTATTATAGATATCTTCCCAATCATCTGTGGTCACTAAACCCGCAAGATCTAATTCCCAATCCTTGACATATTTAGGTTGGGATGAAAATCTGTGGTTTATTATCCATTTATAAAACGTAGAGAGTGTGTGCCTGGGGTATGTGTGGGAGGGACACAGCTGCTCAAACAAAGTCAGTGCTCAGCACTGTTTAACATTTAAATCAATGTACAGTGTATCTATTTGTGTATCTATTATCAGAGCTTATTTGCATAAATAGTATTGTGTCCTGCATATTAATAAATGTAAGATTAACCTCTGAATAACTTGATCTAGTTCTTGATTGGTTGTTCATGCTACTTTTTACACAAGTGTCACCCATGCACCTAATTAATGTGTATGTGGGGGAACTCTGTTAAGTATTTGATACTTGGTGATGAAGAAGCTGTGATGTGATTTCCATAGCGAAACACGTCCAGCTGTTATCACTTGCATTTGGACACCCCGTATCCCACCATCTTTAACCAAGAGGGTGAGATATCCGATTTACAAGTTCCGTTGGACAGCTACCAAACAGACTACACCCAATTGGCCTGACTTTGCTTCATGCTGACTGAGCATTCTCTGGATAGTAACTAATATGTGCTTCATTAGACTATTAATCAGCTCAGAGGAGAGGAAAGATCATATTCGTTTTTAAAGTCTTAGCTTTTCATGTTTCTCCAACTATGGTGTTGTATTTGTATGGATATATATATATGTGTGTGTGTGTGTGTTATATAGCACTTTATTTTTTCCACATTTTATGTTACAGGCTTATTCTGAAACGGAATAAATTAATTTTTTCACTCAGAATTCTACACACAATACCCCATAATGATTGCGTGACGTGAAAAGTTTTTTTTTGTGTGATTTTCACAAATTTATTAAAAATAAAAAAACTAAGAAATTACATATACATAAGTATTCACAGCCTTTGCAATGAAGCTCAAAATTGAGCTCGGGTGCATCCTGTTTCCACGGATCATCCTTGATATGTTCCTACAGCTTCATTGGAGTCCACATGTAGTAAATTCAGTTGATTGGACATGATTTGGAAAGGCATACACTTGTCTATATAAGATCCCACACTTGACAGTACATGTCTGAGCACAAACCAAGCATGAAGTCAAAGGAATTGTCTATAGACCTCAGAGACGGGATTGGCTTGAGCAGTGGTTCTCAAACTCTGTCCTCAAGACCCCACACAGTGCATCTTTTGCAGGTAACCGAGCAAGTGCACAGGTGTAGTAATTACTCACTGACACATTTTAAAAGGTCCACAGGTGGAGCTAATTATTTCACTTGTGATTCTGTGAGGAGACCTGCAAAACATGCACTGTGTGGGGTCCTGAGGACAGAGTTTGAGAACCTGTGGTCTAGAGGCACAAATCTGGGGAACGGTACAGAAAAATATCTGCTGCTTTGAAGGTCCTAATGAGCACAGTTGCCTCCATTATCTGTAAATGGATGAAGTACGGAACCACCAGGACTCTTCCTAGAGCTGGCCGGCCGGCCGTCTAAACTGAGCGATCGGGGTAGAAGGGCCCTAGTCAGGGAGGAAATTAAGAACCCGATGGTCACTCTGTCAGAGCTACAGCATTCCACTGTGGAGAGAGGAGAACCTTCCGGAAGGACAACCATCTCTGCAGCAATCCACCAATCAGGCCTGTATGGTAGAGTGGCCAGACAGAAGCCACTCCTTAATAAAAAGCACATGGCAGCCCACCTGGAGTTTGCTAAAATGTACCTGAAGGACTCTCAGACCATGAGAAACAAAATTCTCTGGCCTGATGAGACAAATATTGAACTGTTTTGTGTGAATACCAGGCGTTATGTTTGGAGGAAATTAGGCACCGCTCCTCACCAGGCCAATACCATCCTTACAATGAAGCATGGTGGTGGCAGCATCATGCTGTGGGGATGT
Organism: Pseudophryne corroboree; assembly: GCF_028390025.1. Taxonomy (NCBI): domain Eukaryota; kingdom Metazoa; phylum Chordata; class Amphibia; order Anura; family Myobatrachidae; genus Pseudophryne; species Pseudophryne corroboree. The sequence continues at coordinate 488,990,067 of NC_086445.1, read as the reverse complement.
TTTTCAGCGCAGGAACTGGTAGACTAGTCAGGATAGAGGGAAAGATGAATGCAGCAATGTACAGACACATCCTGGGTGAAAACCTGCTCCAGAGCGCTCTTGACCTCTGACTGGGGCGACGGTTCATTTTTCAGCAGGACAACGACCCTAAACAGACAGCCAAGATATCAAAGGAGTGGCTTCAGGACAACTCTGTGAATGTCCTTGAGTGTCCCAGACTTCAATCCGATTTGAATATCTCTGGAGAGATCTGAAAATGGCTGTGCATTGACTCTTCCCATCCAACTTGATGGAACTTGAGAGGTGCTGCAAAGAGGAATGGGCGAAACTGCCCAAAGATAGGTGTGCCAAACTGGTGGCATCATATTCAAAAAGACTTGAGGCTGTAATTGCTGCCAAAGGTGCATCAACAAAGTATTGCGCAAAGGCTGTGAATAATTATGTACATGTGGTTTCTTAGTTTTTTATTTTTAACAAATTAGCAAAAATCTAAAACTTTTTTTTCACGTTGTCATTATGGGGTGTGTAGAATTTTGATGGAAAAAATTAATTTATTCCAGTTTGGAATCAGGCTGTAACATAACAAAATGTGGAAAAAGTGAAGCGCTGTGAATACTTCGAAGATTATCTCTCTCTCTCTCTCTCTCTCTCTCTCTCTCTCTCTCTCTCTCTCTCTCTCTCTCTCTCTCTCTCTATTTATCATTATATAATATAATTCCCACTGCAGCCACAGGAGGATTAAGATTTCTACTGGTGCTTATGCCATCAGAAGGATCTCTCTATGCCTTTGACCCTTTAGGGAACGTGTTTGGCCAGTGATCACCACTAGAGATCATTCCATCTTTAACTCAATTTTGTGGTTTCATTGCTTTACCTAAACACAGCCCTCCTAGCCAGTGGAGTCTGTAGCTTCTTTTTTCTTTGACCTTATCGATCTGCTTAAGGACAGGTCCTCTGGCTGGTGGAAACTACGGTTACCCACTATTTCTCTTACGTCCTAGAGGATGCTGGGGACTCCGTAAGGACCATGGGGTATAGACGGGCTCCGCAGGAGACATGGGCACTATAAAGAACTTTAGAATGGGTGTGCACTGGCTCCTCCCTCTATGCCCCTCCTCCAGACCTCAGTTAGGTCCTGTGCCCAGAGGAGATAGGGTGCACTACAGGGGAGCTCTCCTGAGTTTCTCTGAAAAAGAATTTTGTTAGGTTTTTTATTTTCAGGGAGCACTGCTGGCAACAGGCTCCCTACATCGTGGGACTGAGGAGAGAGAAGCAGACCTACTTAAGTGATAGGCTCTGCTTCTTAGGCTACTGGACACCATTATCTCCAGAGGGAGTCGGAACGCGGGTCTCCCCTCGCCGTTCGTCCCAGAGCCGTGCTGCCGTCCTCCTCGCAGAGCCGGAAGATAGAAGCCGGGTGAGTATAAGAAGAAAAGAAGACTTCAAGGCGGCAGAAGACTTCGGATCTTCACTGAGGTAAGCGCGCAGCGGTAAAGCTGCGCGCAATTGCTCCCACACACACTACACACACTAGCGGGCACTGATGAGCGCAGGGGGGGCGCCCTGGGCAGCAATAAAACCTCTGTATCTGGCATAGACACTGCGGAGGCAGTAATTCTTTATATCCCCCGCCAGTTTGAAATATTTTGAGCGGGACCGAAGCCCGCCGCCGGAGGGGGCGGAGCTTGGTCCCTCAGCACTAACCAGCGCCATTTTCTCCACCGAGATCTGCAGAGAAGCTGGCTCCCCGGTCTCCCCTGCTGAACACGGTGACACAGGGCTGAAAAGAGGAGGGGGGGGGCGGGCACTTGTAAGGCGCAGTGAGTGTATTACACAGTAATCTAATATAAAAGCGCTGTTATCTGGGACATTATTTTCCAGTGTCAGTTGGCGCTGGGTGTGTGCTGTCATACTCTCTCTCTGTCTCTCCAAAGGGCATTATTGGAGAACTGTCTCCTTATAACTATATCCCTGTGTGTGTGTGGGTGTCGGTACGAGTGTGTCGGCATGTCTGATGCGGAAGGCTCAGCTAAGGAGGAGGTGGAGCAGATGATTGTGGTGTCGCCGTCTGCAACGCCAACTCATGATTGGATGGACATGTGGAATGTTTTAAATGCAAATGTGACCTTATTACATAAGAGATTGGACAAAGCAGAGTCCAGGGAAAGAGCAAGGAGTCAATCCACGGCTTCGGCTGGGTCACCGTGCCAATCTGGGTCTCAAAAACGTCCCCTATCCCAGATAGCAGACACTGATACCGACACGGACTCTGACTCCAGTGTCGACTACGATGTAGCGAGGTTGCACCCGAGGGTGGCAAAAAGTATTCATTATATGATTATTGCAATAAAAGAGGTTTTGCATATCACAGATGACGCCTCAGTCCCTGACACGAGGGTGCGCATGTACACTGCTCAAAAAAATAAAGGGAACACTTAAACAACACAATGTAACTCCAAGTCAATCACACTTCTGTGAAATCAAACTGTCCACTTAGGAAGCAACACTGATTGACAATCAATTTCACATGCTGTTGTGCAAATAGAATAGACAACACGTGGAAATTATAGGCAATTAGCAAGACACCCCCAATAAAGGAGTTGTTCTGCAGGTGGTGACCACAGACCACTTCTCAGCTCCTATGCTTTCTTGCTGATGTTTTGGTCACTTTTGAAAGCTGGCAGTGCTTTCACTCTAGTGGTAGCATGAGACGGAGTCTACAACCCACACAAGTGGCTCAGGTAGTGCAACTCATCCAGGATGGCACATCAATGCGAGCTGTGGCAAGAAGGTTTGCTGTGTCTGTCAGCGTAGTGTCCAGAGCATGGAGGCACTACCAAGAGACAGGCCAGTACATCAGGAGACGTGGAGGAGGCCGTAGGAGGGCAACAACCCAGCAGCAGGACCGCTACCTCCGCCTTTGTGCAAGGAGGAACAAGAGGAGCACTGCCAGAGCCCTGCAAAATGACCTCCAGCAAGCCGCAACTGTGCATGTGTCTACTCAAACGATCAGAAACAGACTCCATAAGGGTGGTATGAGGGCCCGACGTCCACAGGTGGGGGTTGTGCTTACAGCCCAACACCATGCAGGACGTTTGCCATTTGCCAGAGAACACCAAGATCGGCAAATTCGCCACTGGCGCCCTGTGCTCTTCACAGATGAAAGCAGGTTCTCACTGAGCACGTGACAGAGTCTGGAGACGCTAAGGAGAACGTTCTGCTGCCTGCAACATCCCCCAGCATGACCGGTTTGGCAGTGGGTCAGTAATGGTGTGGGGTGGCATTTATTTGGGGGGGCCGCACAGCCCTCCATGTGCTCGCCAGAGGTAGCCTGACTGCCATTAGGTACCGAGATGAGATCCTCAGACCCCTTGTGAGACCATATGCTGGTGCGGTTGGCCCTGGGTTCCTCCTAATGCAAGACAATGCTAGACCTCATGTGGCTGGAGTGTGTCGGCAGTTCCTGCAAGACGAAGGCATTGATGCTATGGACTGGCCCGCCCGTTCCCCAGACCTGAATCCAATTGAGCACATCTGGGACATCATGTCTCGCTCCATCCACGAACGCCACGTTGCATCACAGACTGTCCAGGAGTTGGTGGATGCTTTAGTCCAGGTCTCGGAGGAGATCCCTCAGGAGACCATCTGCCACCTCATCAGGAGCATGCCCAGGCATTGTAGGGAGTTCATACAGGCACGTGGAGGCCACACACACTACTGAGCCTCAATTTGACTTGTTTTAAGGACATTACATCAAAGTTGGATCAGCCTGTAGTGTGTTTTTCCACTTTAATTTTGAGTGTGACTCCAAATCCAGACCTCCATGGGTTAATAAATTTGATTTCCATTGATAATTTTTGTGTGATTTTGTTGTCAGCACATTCAACTATGTAAAGAACAAAGTATTTAATAAGAATATTTAATTCATTCAGATCTAGGATGTGTTATTTTAGTGTTCCCTTTATTTTTTTGAGCAGTGTATAAGGAAAAGAAACCTGAGCTAACCTTTCCCCCATCCCATGAACGAAACGAGTTATTTGAAAAGGCTTGGGAAACTCCTGATAAACTGCAGATTCCCAAGAGGATTCTTATGGCATATCCTTTCCCTGCACGGGACAGGGTACGTTGGGAATCCTCACCCAGGGTGGGCAAGGCTTTAACACGCCTGTCCATGAAAGTGGTGCTACCGTCTCCGGACACTGCAGCCCTGAAAGATCCTGCTGATCGTAGGCAGGAAACTACTTTAAAGTCTATTTATGCGCATACAGGTGCTTTGCTCAGACCGGCAATAGCATTGGCATGGGTGTGTAGTGCAGTTGCAGCTTGGACATATACCTTGTCAGCTGACCTTGGTACCCTGGATAGGGATACCATTTTATTAACCTTAGGCCACATTAAAGACGCAGTCTTATATAGGAGGGATGCTCAAAGAGACATTGGGCTGCTGGGGTCGAGAGCCAACGCCATGGCGGTTTCTGCTAGGCGCGCCCTGCGGACTCGCCAATGGACGGGTGATGCCGACTCAAAGAAACATATGGAGGTTTTGCCATACAAAGGTGAAGTTTTATTTGGGGAAGGTCTCGCGGACCTGGTTGCCACAGCTACCGTGGGTAAATCTACCTTTTTGCCTTTTTGTTCCCCCCACATCAAAAGAAAACTCCAAAGTATCAGATGCAGTCCTTTCAGTCGCGTAAGTCCAGAAGAGGTCGGTGCTCATCTTTCCTCGCCAGAGGTAAGGGTAGAGGGAAAAGAATGCCTGCTACAGCTAGTTCCTAGGAGCAGAAGTCCTCCCCGGCTTCTACTAAATCCACCGCATGACGCTGGGGCTCCACTGAGGGAGTCCGCACCGGTGGGGGCACGTCTTCGACTCTTCAGCCAGGTCTGGGTTTTGTCAGACGTGGATCCTTGGGCGATGGATATTGTATCCCAAGGCTACAAACTGGAATTCGAAGAGGTGCCCCCTCGCCGATTTTTCAAGTCGGCCTTGCCAGCTTCTCACCCAGAGAGGGAAGTAGTGTTCGCTGCAATTCAAAAGCTGTATCAACAGCAAGTGATTGTCAAGGTTCCCCTAGTTCAACAGGGGAAAGGGTACTATTCGACCCTGTTCGTGGTCCCGAAGCCGGATGGTTCGGTCAGACCCATTTTAAATCTAAAATCCCTAAACCTGTACTTGAGAGAGTTCAAATTCAAGATGGAATCGCTCCGGGCTGTGATTTTATGGTGTCACTCGACATAAAGGATGCATACCTTCATGTCCCCATATATCCTCCTCATCAGGCGTACCTCAGATTCGCTATACAGTACTTTCATTACCAGTTTCAGACGTTGCCGTTTGGGCTTTCCACGGCCCCGAGGATTTTCACCAAGGTGATGGCGGAGATGATGGTGCTCCTGCGCAGGCAGGGAGTCACAATTATCTCATACTTGGACGATCTCCTGATTAAAGCAAGATCGAGAGATCAATTGCAGAAGAGCGTGTCGCTCTCCCTGAGAGTGCTACAACAACACGGTTGGATTCTCAATCTGCCAAAGTCACAATTGATTCCAACGACTCGACTATCATTCCTAGGCATGATTCTTTACACGGAACAGAAGAGGGGTTTTCTCCCGATGGAAAAAGCCTAGGACCTCCAGAACATGGTCACAGACTTGCTAAAACCAAAAAGAGTGTCTGTTCATCAATGCACTCGAGTTCTGGGGAAAATGGTGGCAGCCTACGAGGCCATCCCCTTCGGCAGGTTTCATGCAAGGACGTTTCAGTGGGACCTCCTGGACAAGTGGTCCAGGTCCCATCTACTAATACATCAGAAGATAAGCCTGTCCCCCCGTGCCAGGGTGTCTCTCCTGTGGTGGCTGCAAAGTGCTCACCTTCTAGAGGGTCGCAGGTTCGACATTCTGGACTGGGTTCTGGTGACCACGGACGCGAGCCTCCGAGGTTGGGGAGCAGTCACACAAGGAAGAAATTTTCAGGGGCTATGGTCAAGCCAGGAGGCTTGTCTACACATCAACATACTGGAATTGAGGGCCATATAAAACGGCCTACGACAAGCAGAGGATCTTCTTCGCGACCTACCGGTTCTGATTCAATCAGACAACGTCACAGCCGTGGCTCATGTAAACCGCCAAGGTGGGACAAGGAGCAGAGTGGCAATGGCGGAAGCCACCAGGATTCTTCGCTGGGTGGAAAATCACGTAAGCGCTCAGTCAGCGGTCTTCATTCCGGGAGTGGACAACTGGGAAGCAGACTTCCTCAGCAGACACGATCTCCATCCAGGAGAGTGGGGACTTCATCAAGAAGTTTTTACAGAGACAACAAGTCTTTGGGGAATTCCTCACATAGACATGATGGCGTCACGCCTCAACAAGAAGCTTCGGAGGTATTGTGCCAGGTCAAGGGACCCTCGGGCAGTAGCGGTGGATGCCTTGGTGACACCTTGGGTGTTTCAGTCGGTCTATGTGTTCCCCCCTCTTCCTCTCATCTTAAAAATATTGAGAATCATAAGGCAAAAAAGGGTGAAAACAATACTCATTGTTCCAGATTGGCCTCGAAGGGCCTGGTATTCAGATCTTCAGGAGATGCTCACAGAAGATCCATGGCCTCTTCCTCTCAGAGAGGACCTGTTACAACAGGGGCCCTGCGTGTTCCAAGACTTACCGCGGTTACGTTTTACAGAATGGCGGTTGAACGCCGAATTCTAGCTGGGAAAGGTATTCCGGAGGAAGTCTTCCCTACTCTGATAAAGGCTAGGAAGGAGGTGACGGCAAAACATTATCACCGTATCTGGAGGAAGTATATTTCTTGGTGTGAAGCCAAGAATGCTCCTACGGTAGATTTCCATCTGGGCCGTTTTTTCCACTTTCTACAGACAGGAGTGGATATGGGCATAAAATTAGGCTCCATTAAGGTACAGATTTCGGCCCTATCTATTTTCTTACGGAGTCCCCAGCATCCTCTAGGACGTAAGAGAAATCATACATCTTATTAACACGGGTGTGTTTGAAGGATTTGCATGCCACCGTATGACTGCATGTTGTGTAATGACTGCACTTATAGCACCCTGGTGGTTTAGTATGTACCAGTCTATCTCGCAGTTTGCATCCTCCTTTAAATGCTGCTACTGGTCTTAACTGTTTAAAGCATGGTAAATCGGGATCTGATTTAACAATAGGCCATAATGCCTGTGTGGCTCACCTAATGATGGGACTGGCAGTCGTGAAATCAGACACCCATGGGATCATTTTTTCATTACGTGTATTTGAAGCACCTAATAGTTCACTTCGGGGAATAAGTAAAATTGCCTGTTTTTGTTTCAGCAAAGTTTTATAATCGTAACCCCTGGCCACAAACTTATTAATCAGGGCATCCAGTTCCTGATGCTGGCACACTGCATCATTTGCGTTCTAGGCAAACCCTTTTTCAAGGCCACTGTGTGATGACTAGATGCTGTAAGAAATGTTTCTATCTGTCGCTTTATGGTGCACTGTAGTTGCGAAACAACCATCTTTGAGTGAAATATTTACATCCAAAAATACAGCCTCCTTGTTACTATAGACATATGTAAATTTAATCGGAGAATCCAGATGATGGATTTCTTCCATCAAATCCACAAACCTTTTAACCCCTCCTGTCCAAAGCATAAAAATTTCATCTATATACCTGGTGCACCAGAGTATATAGCAATTGACATTTGGGTTATTCAAGAACATCCTATCCTCCTGTGTGAACATATAGATATTCGCATACGAGGGGGCCACGGAAGAACCCATGGCACACCGTTGGAGCTGTAAATAAAATTGCCCGTCAAACAGGAAATAATTCCTATTTAATGTAAGTTCTAGCAATTGGAGAAACAAGTCATGATAAAACGTAAAACAAGGTAAAAAATTATTCAAAAAAATAATCCCTCATAGCAATCATACCACCACTCTGCGGTATGGATGTATATAAACTTGACACATCCAAACAGCACATTAATGTATCAACAGGAACCTCCTTTACTTTCAACAGTTTGTTCAAAAAGGTAGTTGTGTCTTTAAGAAAATACCTTTTTTTTAGACAACAAAGGTTGAACAACACAATCAAGAAGTTGAGACACAGGTTGAAATAATGAATTGCGAGCTGAAATTATGGAACGACCTGGCAGTCTAGTATTCTATTTGTGTATTTTTGGGAGGGTATGTAGAACAGGAACCCCTGGATACAAAGGGCATCAAAGATCCTCTTAGAGATAAATCCCCCTTCTAATGCTGATTGTAATATTTGGGCCAGTTCCCTTTGGTAATCCACCGTAGGGCTCCTACTCGATCTTAAATACACATCAAACTCTGCCAGCTGTGACATAATTTCAGCTCTATAATAATCTATATCTAGGATAACAATCGCCCCTCACTTATCCGCAGGGTGAATAACCATGTCCTCATATGATGATAACTCCTGTAACGCTGTAATTTCCTCTTTTGATAAATTATACCGGATCTTTCCTGGTGCAGCAGTAAACTTATTAACAGACTCCTCTAAGAGCCTGTTGAATGTTTTTAAAGAGGCGTTATTCGAGACAGGGTCAAATAAGGATTTAGAAGAGGACCGCAAAAAGTCATCAAAGATAGTTGATTCAACCTGCAGCTGCTTATCCTGCACCTGCTTATATATTAAACACCTACTGTACAAGACGTATTTTACTGTGCTATTAGCACTGTTGCATTTATACCTACATTGTGATCATTTGCGGTTTTGTAAACCAGAGGTTCACACCCTACTTTTGTTCAGCTGCTGCCAACATTACACCCGTGTGGCATACTGGCGTCTGTACTGTCTTATCCATATTAGTTTCTAGACATAGTCAATGTTGACAATATATAGTCCAGGAATCGCAATTAACCGGTATGCCAAGTGGCATATAGGGACCTTGAGAATCTTATGATCAGTGCACTCCATGGAAGTAAAGTTCTGGATTTTTCATTCTTCACATATCTTCTCTATTCTAATTTGTACACATGTGAGATTTCATCCAGTCGGCCTGATTACCTGGGCGAACTTTACTGTTAAACTTTATTTTCCATAAGCTGTTTCGCTCTTGAGATTTGATTGTGATTTTCTTCATCATAAGAAAATTGTATTTTGAAGCCTAGATTTTCTTTACTGGGCCCATTTTGTTATTTAGGAATAATAAACCTGTGTGGTTGTTGACACTTACGGGCCGATTTAGTGAAAATCATCTGCAAAATGAGATTTCATCATTGGCCATATCTTCCTATATAAAAACCTCTAAATACATTGTTATTCATCGGGAGTAGTGTCACATAGCTTCTGCACTGTGTACCAACATTTTTGCATTCAAATAAGCATTTCTTTTTTCATACTTTTCACTTAGTCTGAAGCTGCGACCTGAAATCTGTGAGAACCGAATTACCTTGAGGCGGATTTCTGATTGAATAGCAAAATATTGCAGCGCATATTTTTAGCCTACATTAGTCGTTATCGCCTCACGTGAGGATAATTGAGTTGGCCCATTAATGCTTTACCTATGTGTGCCACTTGTTGGTTCAAATCCTATTTTGTCCACTGCTAGACATCCAACCTCCAGAGAGAAGGAACCTCACTAAATATTTTTATGCCTTTAGGGCCAGACATACTGCACTAATGCGATTGTATCTGCCTATTTTAGAATGTAACTCCTAATTTGTATTAGTCTTCTTAATATAATGTTTTTAGTAAAGGAAGAAGAATATGGTTAATAATAATGTAAGTTCATTACATGTGTTGGAATGTACCGTTTAAAAAATAAAATATATATATTTTGTTTTATTTTTTTACACACTTGTGTGTATGTATGTATGTATGTATGTATATATATATATATATATATATAATATTGAATATATGTGTTATATTGCTTGTGATACTTTCCCACATCTAGTCACACTCTCCACTATCCTCCAATGCTTCTAGCAGTCCTTAAAGACATATCTGTTCATCATAACACTTCTGTCACTTGCAAAGCCTCCTTACACACACAGTTCTGTGGGTCACCTCATCTTGTCTCACCCTTCCTCATTAGATTGTAAGCTTTAATGGAAAGAACCCTTCTTCCACTTGTCTGCTCCCATCTCTGTCATATTATGCCTTATACACAGTAGTCTGTTTCTTGTGTATATTTTATTTGCCTAGTGATATGACTTTATTATATGCTCTTTTCCCCTATTGTATGGCGCTGCAGGCTTTTTTGTCGCTTTAAAAGTAAAAAATAATAATTGGTCTGCTCCATGCAGAGGCTAAAGTTCATCCCAGTTGCCTGGAGGCTAGTTGGAGTCTGGTGGCTCCCCCCCCCCCCCCAATAATCACACACACACCTTTCAGATTTATATAGATACTGATCTCAGCTGGCCTACAGGGCTCCAGGTACGCTGTGATTCAGCCGTCTGCAGCATGCAGAGTCAGCATTGACCTGCGAGTCCCATTACATATACCAGTAGCAGTGGTGGGTGCACTTCCGCTTGCTGCAGTGCAGGCTGAGTGGTACCATACAGGAGCTGTCCTGTTCCCTATTGCAGGTGTCAGCAGGTCTCCTAGGGCCGTGCCGATTAACTTTGCTTTGGAAGAGCAGTGGTCACACTTGGATCCCGCTGTGAGCCACACAGGGGCTGCTGTACATGCAGGTGCCCCTTCAGGGTTTGCAGCACGGAAGCAAACGACTCCAATTGCCTGTAGGAGTTATGCCTCTGGCTCCATTTACTACATACATTAAGGTTACCTTGGATCACGTGATGATTTTTTTTACATTTTTAAATCATTGATAATGTGTAAATTCTTTATTTTTTCTTTCCACAGCTTCGGTCTTGCAGTAAGAGTGAACTTATCTCTAAGAGTCCAGAAATTCTAATGATGTTTCAGCAGGTTCATAGGAAACCCATGGCTTCTTTCGTCACCACCCCAGTCCCACCAGATTTTACTAGGTACTAAGTTAGAATTATTTTATCTTTCAGTAAGAATTTGCATGCTGCAGGACTCAAACTTTAGAAAAGCAAAGGTAGCTTTATCCTGAGTGTGTAGGGATAGGTACATTATTTTCCTTTCTTCTTCACTTTGCTATAAGCATTGCTTAAAATACTGTCATAGCAGTGGATTGATTGTTGTGGTAGCATTCAAGAGTCTGTTTAATAATGTGTGATCCTTATTCACATTGATGATAAGGAGGGACTCCATATCTGTGGCAGAGAGAACTTTGCTTAGCTCCGTTTAAGTGCCTGGGTGTGTGCCAAGCTGGTACAGAAGTGGGGTGTGTAACTTTTGGTAAGGGCTTTCTATAATGCAGGCATTATAATCTGCATTTTAATTTAGGTAAATAGGCGTTATCACATATTTACTCCTACACTTCGTCTGACCGTACATTGGATAAATACTATTATTTTCAGAAGGCCTTCCACTATTGAGAAAGTTATGACCAGTCAAGTTACAGATGTGCCCCCTTATAGTTATCATCAAATCGTGCCAAACAGACCTATTTATTGTTCCACGGAACATTGCTAATTATACTAATCCTAAATACCTAGTTCACAATTTGCCAATTTAGAGGAAAAAGTAACAAGAAAAATTACTCAAGGTTGGTATGATACGGGAGACCTTTGCCACATGTAGGTAGGTAGATGTGGATGTAAGCTTGCTCAAGCCCTTCTGTCTATTCATGTAATCCCAGACAGACTCCATGATGATGAGATCAGGGCTCTGTGGGGGCCATATCATCACTTCCAGGACGCCTTGTTCTTCTTTACTCTGAAGATAGTTCTTAATGACATTGGCTGTATGTTTGGGGTCGTTGTCCTGCTGCAGAACTAATTTGAAGCCAATCAGAAGCCTCCCTGATGGTATTGCATGATTGATAAGGGCCTGCTTGTATTTCTCAGCATTGAGGACACCATTAATCCTGACCAAATCCCTAACTCCATTTGCTGAAATGCAGCTCCAAACTTGCAAGGAACCTCCACCATGCTTCACTGTTGCCTGCAGACACTCATTATTGTACCGATCTCCAGCCCTTCGGTGAACAAACTGCCATCTGTTACAGCCAGATACTGTATATCAAATTTTGACTCAGTCCAGGGCACCTGCTGCAGTTTTTCTACACCTCAGTTCCTGTGTTTTCATGCATTGTTGAGTCGCTTGGCCTTGTTCCCACGTCTTTGACTGACCACTGCGCTTAAAGTACTCAACGTTGCCCGTTTCTTTGTGCTTCAACGCTGAAAAATGCAGGCAGGTATTTAATCCATCATGTAATAACATCAGGAAGGCGTCTGATTTGCTCCAAATTTATTCTGCAGCAGGACAACGACCACTAACTTACAGCCAATGCAGAGCCGTAACTAGACATTTTGGTGCCAGAAAGAGAATTGGTGCCCCACCCTATGTTGAAAATAGAGCCAGTGAGTTCCGTAGGTGCGCGTCAACATATAGGGGCTTGGCTTCATTGGAAAGGGGCGTAGTCACAAAATAATACCAATTCATATTACACAGCACAGTAGTCTCCTTAATTCAAATTACACACAGTAGCGCCTCTTATACACATTATACCAGGTAGACACCCCCCTTTCACCGGTGTCTCCCGGTGGCGTCCCCTTTCACCGGTGTCTCCCGGTGGCGTCCCCTTTCACCGGTGTCTCCCGGTGGCGTCCCCTTTCACCGGTGTCTCCCGGTGGCGTCCCCTTTCACCGGTGTCTCCCGGTGGCGTCCCCTTTCACCGGTGGCGTCCCCTTTCACCTGGGTGTCCCGGTGGCGTCCCCTTTCACCTGGGTGTCCCGGTGGCGTCCCCTTTCACCTGGGTGTCCCGGTGGCGTCCCCTTTCACACAGTACGCTGAGGGAGAGACCGTTTTTATACTTACTTTTCTCCCGCCCAAATGCTGCACACATACAGGGGAAGCCCAGCGGTGGAGCCTAGTGAGGGACTGGTATCTGCAACACTACCTATGACACAGGCCAGTAGATTATCACGAAAGGTTGTTTTACCTCTCCCTGGCACATCCGCCTTAAAGGATATGGCTGACAGCAAGATTGAGACTACCTGAAATCCCTGTACACAGCTGCAGGCATGGCCCAGGGACCCACTATTGCTTATGCGTGGATCTCTAGGGCCATTGTAAAATGGTCAGGTAACCTAATTGATGATTTAGATTCAATGAATAGGAGTGAAATTGATTTACATCACATTAAGGATTCTGCAAGCTTCATGGTGGAAGCCATGAAGGAAATTGGCCTGCTTAACCCACGGGTTACGGCTATGGCAGTTTCGGCACGCAGAGGACTGTGGCTACGCCAATGGACTTGCGGATGCAGACTCCAGGAGAAGTGTGGAGAGCCTGCCCCTCACAGGTGAGGTCCTGTTCGGTGACGAACTGGATATACGTGGATATCCAAGGCAACTGCGGGTAAGTAGACATATCTTCCTTCCGCAGCTACACCGGCTAGGAAATCATATCCTGCACCTACACTGCTGTCCTTTTCGGACAGCAAAATGTAAAAACAAATCCAGGGGTTCCTCCACTGCCTTCAGAGGTGGTCGAGGAAAACCCAGAAAACCTGCAGTGACAGGTTCTCAGGAGCAGACCTCAGGTTTTGCTTCCTCAAAGCCTTCGGCATGACGGTGGACCACACTGCCTGAAGAACAGGCAGGTGGGAGCACGGTTAAAAGATTTCAATCACATCTGGGCTGCATCATGCCTAGATCCCTGGGTCAAAGAGATTGTTGCCCAGGGGTACAGACTGGAGTTTCAAGATCTCCCACCTCACAGATTCTTCAAATCAGGCTTACCAGCTTCTCGGGAAAAAAGTACAATCCTGCAAGAGGCAATTCAAAAATTGATACAAACACAGGTCATTGTTCCAGTTCCACCTTACCTACAGAACAAAGGTTATCATTCCAACCTGTTTGTGGTACCGAAACCGGACGGTTCGGTAAGGCCGATCTTAAACCTAAAATCCCTGAACCCCTATTTGCGGGTATTCAAATTCAAGACGTAGTATCTGAGAGCAGTAATCTCAGGTCTGCAGGAAGGGGAATTTTTGGTATCCCTGGATATCAAGGATGCATACCTTCATATTCCGATCTGGCTGCCTCACCAGGACTATCTCAGGTTTGCACTACAGGACTGTCACTACCAGTTCCAGGCCTGGCTATTTGGCCTCTCCACAGCACCGAAGGTGTTCACCAAGGTCATGGCAGAGATTATGCTCCTCCGCTGCAAGCAGGGAGTGAACATTATTCCATACCTGGCCGATCTACTGATAAAGGCATCTTCTAGGGAGAGGTTGTTGCATGCAGAGTATTGGTCTCTCAACTTAACTACTCCAGGATCATGGATGGATTCTGAACCTTCTAAAATCACATTTGGAACCAACAAGGAGACTTCCCTTCTTGGGGATGATACTCGACACGGAAGTACAGAGAGGATATTTCTTCCATTGGAAAAAGCTTTGGTGATCCAGTCAATGGTCCGGGATGTCAGAATCCAGCCCGGGTATCTGTTCATCAGTGCATTCGCCTACTGGGGAAGCTGGTAGCCATCTACAAGGCACTGCAGTATGGAAGATTCCATGCAAGATTCTTCCACTGGGTCTCCTGGACACGTGGTCAGGATCACATCTTCACATGCACCAGCGGATACGCCTGTCACCGAAAGACAGAATTTCGCTCCTCTGGTGGCTGCAGACTTCTCATCTGATCGAAGGCCGTAGATTTGGGATTCAAGATTGGATACTTCTAACCACAGATGCAAGCCTCAGAGGTTGGGGAGCAGTTACTCGGGGGGGAAACCTTCCAGGGAAAATGGTCAAGTCAGAAAGCCATCCTTCCAATAAACATACTGAAACTAAGGGCCAGATACAATGCCCTTCTACAAGCGGAACATCATCTTCAAGATCAAGCCATTCAGGTTCAGTTGGACAATGTAATAGCGGTGTCATACATAAACTGACAGGGCAGAACGAAGAGCAGAGCTGCAATGTCAAAGGTAACAAGAATTCTTCTCTGGGCAGAGAGTCACGCAGTAGGGGCTGTCTGCAATCTTCATTCCAGGAGTAGACAACTGGGAAGCAGACTTCCTCAGCAGACACGATCTCCATCCAGGAGAGTGGGGCCTCCACCCAGAGGTGTTCGCGGAGGTGACAAGCCGGTGGGAAATACCTCAGATAGACATGATGGCCTCTCGTCTCAACAAGAAGCTCCGGCGGTACTGTTCCAGGTCGAGAGACCCACAAGCAGTGGCTGTGTACGCGCTGGTAACTCGGTGGGTGTTCCAGACCGTGTACGTGTTTCCTCCACTTCCGCTCATCCCAAGAATTCTCAAAAGAACAAGGGTTCAGGCGATCCTCATTGCTCTGCACTGGCCAAGAAGGGTTTGGTACGCGGATCTTCTGGAATTACTAATAGGGGATCCTAGGCCTCTTCCTCTTTGCGAGGACCTTCTACAGCAGGGGCCGTTCGTCTATCAAGACTTACCACGGCTACGTTTGACGGCATGGAAGTTGTGTGTCAAATTTTAACATGGAAAGGGATTCCGAACGGAGTGATTCCTACTCTGATCCAAGCTAGGAAGGCAGTGTAACGTCTAAGCATTACCATCTTATTTGGAAAAAATGGTGTGAATCCAAAAAGTTTCCTACAGTGGAGTTTCAACTAGGGCGTTTCCTCCTTTTTCTGCAAGCAGGTGTGGATGTGGGCCTACGCCTGGGCTCCATAAAGATCCAGATTTAGGCCTAGTCCATGATCTTCCAGAAACAATTGGCTGCCCTGCCTGAGTTTCAGACATTCTTGAAAGGGGTTCTGCACATCCAACTGCCCTTTGTGCCTCCTACGGCTCCTTGGGATCTTAACGTGGTGTTGCGGTTCCTGCATTCAGATTGGTTTGAGCCTTTACAAGAGGTAGATGTAAAGTTTCTTACGTGGAAGGCTGTCAAACTGTTGGCCTTGGCATCAGCAAGACGTGTGTCAGAGTTGGAGGCATTGTCTCACAAGAACCCCTACTTAATTTTCCATGAGGATAGTGCTGAACTCAGAGCGTGTCAGCAGTTTCTTCCTAAGATTGTATCAGCATTTCATATCAACCAACCTATTGTTGTGCCAGTGGCTACTGACACCTCGGCTACTTCAAAGTCCTTGGATGTTGTGAGGGCTTTGAAGGTATATGTGAAGCGGACAGCTCGTCATAGGAAATCGGACCCGCTGTTTGTGCTTTATGATCCCAACAAGATTGGGTGTCCTGCTTCTATGCAGACAATTGCTCACTGTATCAGGCTAACTATCCAGCATGCTTATTCCACGGCAGGATTGGCGATTCCAAGATCTGTACAGGCCCACTCTACTCGTTCAGTGGGTTCTTCCTGGGCGGCTGCCCGGGGTGTCTAGGCTCTACAGCTTTGCTGAGCGGCTTCTTGGTCTGGTTCGAACATGTTTGTTAAGTACTACAAGTTTGATACTTTGGCCTCTGAGGACATAAAGTTTGGTCAGTCAGTTCTGCAGGAACCTCAGTACTTTCCCTCCCGTTCTGGGAGCTTTGGTACATCCCCATGGTACTAATGTGGACCCCAGTATCCTCTGCTATGTAAGAGAAAATAGGATTTTAATTACATACCGGTAAATACTTTTCTCGTAGTCCGTAGAGGATATTGGGCGCCCGCCCAGTGCTTCGTGTTTCCTTCTTCGTTAATTGGTTAAGTATTTGGTTCAGCTGTTGCTGTTCATGTTCAAGTTTGGTTAGCATGGCTTTCCTTTTGCTGTGTGTGTGTGCTGGTTCGAATCTGACCGCTGTCTGTGTATAGCCTTCTCTCGAAGTTTGTCCATCTCCTCGGGCACAGTTTCTACACTGAGTCTGGTAGGAGGGGCATAGAGGGAGGAGCCAGCCCACACTATTAAACTCTCTTAATGTGCCCATGGCTCCTAGTGGACCCATCTATACCCCATGGTGCTAATGTGGACCCCAGTATCCTCTACGGACTAGGAGATAAGGATTTACTGGTAGGTATTTCAAATCCTATTTTCTCATTCATGTGGCTACATCTTAAGCCACGTACACACTGGAAGATGTGTGCTGAGCGATCTAGCACAGACCGCTCAGTACACATCTCTCACCCCCCGTTCAGCACGAGGGTAGGGGTGGGGATGGGGTCTGTGTGTGTGTGTGGGGGGACGGACGCTTATTTCACACAGCAGTGAAGTGAGTGATCTACTAGATTTGGCATGCATGCCAAATCTAGAGTCTGCGATAGCCCCGCGCATTGCTAGCACTATGGGCATACACGCGGAGAGATACGTGCTTAATTTCTAAACAATCTAGTCAGATTGCTTAGAATGTAATCACTGATCTCTTCGTGTGTACTCCCTTTAAGTTTTGTTTAGAATAGACAACTCTTTCATCATGGGATATAATTAATTGCATATTTCTTTTGTTAGGTGACTTTAATAAAAGTATTTAATTGCTGCAAGTAGCTCCTCTTTCTACATTATCTTGGTCCCCATTCTAAATATGGTGGTTCATTAACACTGTGATTTATTCGATAAAGTTATAATAAGACTCCTTAAAAAAAAAAAATCTAAGTTTCTGATAAGAACACAAACATATAAAAGTAGTACACAGACCATGATTTTCCTGTTATAAGGGTTGGGAAGAACTGCTTATCTGTGATGCCTACAGAAGTTGAGTTCTGCAAAATTAAAACCCTCTACAATCTGACCTTGACATTCTGCTATGTTGACTCCTGTTACTTTTAAGGTGCATACACACGGTGAGATATATCCTTGCGATTTTGACTATGTAGTCAAAATCACAAGGAAAGTTAGTGCAAATAGCAAGGTGTTAGCCACCTTGTGATCCCAATTCGATCCCGATGCAAACTCCCGCGCGGTCGGTATCGCAAGGTTAGTTAGATTGTGCAGGCAAGTAAATTTTGACTAGTACTAAAGTATAGTCCAAATTGGCACTTACTGTAGTCAAAATCGCACATAGCCAATATCGCATAGTCCATATCGCATAGTCAAAATTGAAGACAGCCAAAATATCACCGTGTGTATGCACCTTCACACTATGCTTTAGATCCCTTTTTACTTTCATAGATACACACTCATTGGTCACTTTATTAGGTACACTCAGGTCCGGCGCTACCATTAGGCACCACTGAGCCATCTAACAAAAAATGAAAGATATCTTTGGGGGTAATACAGAGTTGATCGGAGCAGCAAATTTGTTAGCAGTTGAGCAAAACCATGTGCACTGCAGGGGGGCATATATAACATTTGCAGAGTTAGATTTGGGTGGGTTATATTGTTTCTGTGCAGGGTAAAATACTGGCTGCTTTATTTTTACACTGCAATTTAGATTGCAGATTGAACACACCACACCCAAATCTATCTCTCTCTGCACATGTTATATCTGCCCCCCCTGCAGTGCACATGGTTTTGCCCAACTGCTAACAAATGTGCAGCTGCGATCAACTCTGAATCAGACCCTTTGATAGAGACATTATTCTTGTACATACCGCTGGCGGCAGTCGCAGCTCTTAATAGCAGCAGCCGCTACCCTTAATAGCAGCAGCAGCTATTATCCAAGACCCCACTGTGACTCCAGTCTTTCACTGCGAGGACTCCGCTGGTCTCTGTCATGCAGTAACAGCACTAGTGTCTCCTCCCCATGCTCACTCTACCCTTTCTTTGAAGACTACAAATATGCAAAAAGTGAGCTGTGTTTAGTAAGTGCTATAATAATGAAATAAGAGAACACCTGGATTACACAGTGTTTAAACCTCCAATTAGTAAGGAGTGTGATTTCATGTATTCTAGCCACAGCCTCTGTGCGGCATATGTGTATGTAGAGCTATGCTAGAACATATTTTAATTATTACCAACTAAAATTGACATTAACTATTAACCTGGTGATCACTTATCATTATTACTATTCAGGGCCAGATTAACAATGGAGCGGATAGAACTACATCTCCAGGCCTCCCCATACAAATAGTCCCATCATAATGGTAGCATGATAATGACCAGCCATCAGCTGGCCACATAGTTGGCCATAAATCATATCTATTAAGATTCTTTTTTTATTTTTCCCACAAAATGATGCAATTTGTATCTTTTCATATAATTAGGGAGACCTTGTGGCTAATATTGTAGGGGAGTACACGCACATACGGCTCTGACCACACCCACATAGGCTTGTCACATCTCCCCGATTCTCACAGTAGGCCCTTGCATAGTTGTAGTACTGTATATTTCAATTTTCATGTCAGAGTTATTGTAGAGTGATTCTATAATGACAGACCTAATATTAGGAGCATGTCATATTGACTTATGTATTTCTTTCTCTAGGTTTTCAAAGTGTATGTTTTAAAGTTAAGCAGTTCTATTTGTTATTGTATAGCATCATACCTGCTTAATAATTATTTTTAAACATTAAGAGTCTTATGTAGAGCCAGATGTTTTCCAGCTGCATCTTGCTTACTTTTATCCACATGAGCATCATTTCAAAACTGCAAATCTGACTTTGGACTGTGTATGACTCCGGGGCTGGGACTTGAGTGGGTGTGAGGCATGGTAAGGGGGTGAGAAGCTGCAGGAGAAGGATTCAGGTTATTGCTGCAATTATAGCTGTGTTATTGTTTAGATTTATTTTTAGGTTAGCAACTTAATTTAAGATCTATTAATATTTTCTCTGACGTCCTAGTGGATGCTGGGGACTCCGTAAGGACCAAGGGGAATAGCGGCACCGCAGGAGACTGGGCACAGCTAAGAAAGATTTAGGACTACCTGGTGTGCACTGGCTCCTCCCACCATAACCCTTCTCCAGATTTCAGTTAGAATCCTGTGCCCGGCTGAGCTGGATGCACACTAGGGGCTCTCCTGAGCTCCTAGAGAGAAAGTATATTTTAGGTTTTTTATTTTACAGTGAGATCTGCTGGCAACAGACTCACTGCAGCGAGGGACTAAGGGGAGAAGAAGCGAACCTACCTAACTGGTGGTAGCTTGGGCTTCTTAGGCTACTGGACACCATTAGCTCCAGAGGGATCGACCGCATGGAACCGGCCATTGATGTTCGGTCCCGGAGCCGCGCCGCCGGCCCCCTTACAGAGCCAGAAGCAAGAAGAATCCGGAAAATCGTCGGCAGAAGACATCAGTCTTCACCAAGGTAGCGCACAGCACTGCAGCTGTGCGCCATTGCTCCTCATACACACTTCACACTCCGGTCACTGAGGGTGCAGGGCGCTGGGGGGGGGCGCCCTGAGAAGCAATAAAAACACCTTGGCTGGCAAATATATCACAATATATAGCCCCAGAGGCTATATATGTGATAAATACCCCTGCCAGAATCCATAAAAAAGCGGGAGAAAAGTCCGCCGAGAAAGGGGCGGAGCTATCTCCCTCAGCACACTGGCGCCATTTCTCCCTCACAGCTCCGCTGGAAGGAAGCTCCCTGGCTCTCCCCTGCAGTCTACACTACAGAAAAGGGTAAAAAAGAGAGGGGGGGCACTAAATTTAGGCGCAATATACATATAGCAGCTATAAGGGGATATAATTTAGTTAATCCCTGATTTATATAGCGCTCTGGTGTGTGCTGGCATACTCTCTCTCTGTCTCCCCAAAGGGCTTTGTGGGGTCCTGTCTTCTGTCAGAGCATTCCCTGTGTGTGTGCGGTGTGTCGGTACGGCTGTGTCGACATGTTTGATGAGGAGACTTATGTGGAGGAGGAGCAGGTGCCTATAAATGTGTTGTCACCGCCTGCGGGGCAGACACCAGAGTGGATGGACTTGTGGAAGGAATTACGCGAAAGTGTCGACTCCTTACATAAAAAATTTGACGACATGCCAAATGCGGGGCAGCCGGCTTCTCAGCCCGTGCCTGCCCAGACGTCTCAAAAGTCATCAGGGGCTCTAAAACGCCCGCTACCTCAGATGGCAGACACAGATGTCGACACGGATACTGATACCAGTGTCGACGACGAAGAGACTAATGTAATGTCCAATAGGGCCACTCGTTATATGATTGAGGCAATGAAAAATGTTTTACACATTTCTGAGGTGACCCCAGGTACCACAAAAAAGGGTATTATGTTTGGGGAGAAAAAACTACCAGTAGTTTTTCCCCCTTCTGAAGAATTAAATGTAGTGTGTGAACTAGCGTGGGCTTCCCCCGATAAAAAATTGGTAATTTCAAAAAAATTACTAATGGCGTACCCTTTCCCGCCAGAGGATAGGTCACGTTGGGAAACACCCCCTAGGGTGGATAAAGCACTTACGCGCTTATCAAAAAAGGTGGCACTGCCGTCCCAGGATACAGCCGCCCTAAAGGAACCTGCTCACAGAAAGCAGGAGGCTCTCCAGAAAGCTATATATACACACACTGGTATTATACTGAGACCAGCTATTGCCTCAGCATGGATGTGCAGTGCTGCAGCTGCATGGTCAGACTCCCTGTCAGAAAACATTGACACCCTAGACAGGGACACTATGTTGCTAAACGTAGAGCATATTAAAGACGCTGTCTTCTACATAAGAGATGCACAGAGGGATATTTGCCGGCTGGCATCTAAAATAAGTGCACTGTCCATTTCTGCCAGGAGAGGGTTATGGACTCGGCAGTGGACAGGTGATGCAGATTCTAAAAGGCACATGGAAGTTTTGCCTTATAAGGGTGAGGAGTTGTTCGGGGATGGTCTTTCGGACTTAGTGTCCACAGCAACAGCTGGGAAATCAGCATTTTTGCCACATGTCCCCTCACAACCAAAGAGAGCACCGTATTATCAGATACAGTCCTTTCGCCCCCAAAAGAGCAGACGGGGTAGAGGCGCGTCCTTTCTGCCCAGAGGCAGAGGTAGGGGAAAAAAGCTGCAGCATACAGCCACTTCCCAGGAACAAAAGTCCTCCCCCGCTTCTTCTGCTAAGTCCGCCAAATGACGCTGGGGCTCAACAGGCGGAGCCAGGTACGGTGGGGGGCCGTCTCAAAAACTTCAGCAATCAGTGGGCTCGCTCACAGGTAGATCCCTGGATCCTTCAAGTGGTATCTCAGGGGTGTACAGGCTGGAATTCGAGACATCCCCCCCCCCCCCCCCCCCCCGCGCCGTTTCCTCAAATCTGCCTTACCAACGACTCCTTCAGAAAGGGAGGCTGTGTTAGAGGCAATTCACAAGCTGTACTCCCAGCAGGTGATAGTCAAGGTGCCCCTACTTCAACAAGGACGGGGTTACTATTCCACAATGTTTGTGGTACCGAAACCGGACGGTTCGGTGAGACCCATTTTAAATTTGAAATCCTTGAACACATATTTAAGAAAATTCAAGTTCAAGATGGAATCGCTCAGGGCGGTTATTGCAAGCCTGGAAGAGGGAGATTACATGGTATCTCTGGACATCAAGGATGCTTACCTGCATGTCCCCATTTACCATCCTCACCAGGAGTACCTCAAATTTGTGGTACAGGATTGTCATTACCAATTCCAGACGTTGCCGTTCGGCCTGTCCACGGCACCAAGGGTATTTACCAAGGTAATGGCCGAAATGATGATACTCCTTCGGAAAAAGGGAGTTTTAATTATCCCATACTTGGACGATCTCCTGATAAGGGCGAGGTCCAGAGAGCAGTTGTTGGTCGGCGTAGCATTATCTCAGGAGGTTTACACCAGCACGGTTGGATTCTGAATATTCCAAAGTCTCAGCTGGTTCCGGCGACACGTCTACTGTTCCTGGGGATGATTCTGGACACAGTCCAGAAAAAAGTGTTTCTCCCAGAGGAGAAAGCCAAGGAGCTGTCATCTCTAGTCAGAGGCCTCCTGAAACCAAAACAGGTGTCGGTGCATCATTGCACGCGAGTCCTGGGAAAGATGGTAGCTTCCTACGAAGCGATTCCATTCGGCAGGTTCCATGCCAGAACCTTTCAGTGGGACCTGTTGGACCAATGGTCCAGATCGCATCTTCAAATGCATCGGTTGATAACCCTGTCTCCAAGGACCAGGGTGTCTCTGCTGTGGTGGCTGCAGAGTGCTCATCTCAGAGAGGGCCGCAGATTCGGCATACAGGACTGGGTCCTGGTGACCACGGATGCCAGCCTTCGGGGCTGGGGAGCAGTCACACGGGGAAGAAACTTCCAAGGACTTTGGTCAAGTCAGGAGACTTCCCTACACGTAAATGTTCTGGAACTGAGGGCCATTTACAATGCCCTAAGTCAGGCAAAGCCCCTGCTTCAAAACCAGCCGGTTCTGATCCAGTCATACAACATCACGGCAGTCGCCCATGTAAATCGACAGGGCGGCACCAGAAGCAGGACGGCGATGGCAGAAGCCACAAGGATTCTCCGATGGGCGGAAAATCACGTGTTATCACTGTCAGCAGTGTTCATTCCGGGAGTGGACAACTGGGAAGCAGACTTCCTCAGCAGGCACGACCTCCACCCGGGAGAGTGGGGACTTCATCCAGAAGTCTTCCAACTGATTGTAAACCGTTGGGAAAGGCCACAGGTGGACATGATGGCGTCCCGCTTAAACAAAAAGCTAGAACAATATTGCGCCAGGTCAAGAGACCCTCAGGCGATAGCTGTGGACGCTCTAGTGACACCGTGGGTGTACCGGTCGGTTTATGTGTTCCCTCCTCTTCCTCTCATACCCAAGGTACTGAGGATAATAAGGAAAAGAGGAGTAAGAACTATTCTCATTGTTCCAGATTGGCCAAGAAGGTCTTGGTACCCGGAACTTCAAGAGGACATCTCAGAGGACCCATGGCCTCTGCCGCTCAGACAGGACCTGCTGCTGCAGGGGCCCTGTCTGTTCCAAGACTTACCGCGGCTGCGTTTGACGGCATGGCGGTTGAACACCGGATCCTAAAAGAAAAGGGTATTCCGGAGGAAGTCATTCCTACGCTCATTAAAGCTAGAAAAGATGTAACCATACAACATTATCGCCGCATATGGCGAAAATATGTTGCGTGGTGTGAGGCCAGGAAGGCCCCAACGGAGGAATTCCAGCTAGATCGATTTCTGCACTTCCTACAGTCAGGGGTGACTATGGGCCTAAAACTGGGTTCCATTAAGGTCCAGATTTCGGCTCTGTCGATTTTCTTCCAAAAAGAACTGGCTTCACTGCCTGAAGTTCAGACATTTGTCAAGGGAGTGCTGCATATTCAGCCTCCTTTTGTGCCTCCAGTGGCACCGTGGGACCTCAACGTGGTGTTGGGTTTCCTAAAGTCACATTGGTTTGAGCCACTCAAAACCGTGGATTTAAAATATCTCACGTGGAAAGTGGTCATGCTTTTGGCCTTGGCTTCGGCAAGGCGTGTGTCAGAATTGGCGGCTTTGTCATGTAAAAGCCCCTATTTGATTTTCCATATGGATAGGGCAGAATTGAGGACTCGGCCCCAGTTTCTACCTAAGGTGGTATCAGCTTTTCACTTGAACCAACCTATCGTGGTGCCTGCGGCTACTAGGGACTTGGAGGACTCCAAGTTACTGGACTTAGTCAGGGCCTTGAAAATTTGTTTCCAGGACGGCTGGAGTCAGGAAGACTGACTCGCTATTTATCCTGTATGCACCCAACAAGATGGGTGCTCCTGCTTCAAAGCAGACTATTGCTCGCTGGATTTGTAGCACAATTCAGCTTGCGCATTCTGTGGCTGGCCTGCCGCAGCCTAAATCTGTAAAAGCCCATTCCACGAGGAAAGTGGGCTCTTCTTGGGCGGCTGCCCGAGGGGTCTCGACTTTACAACTTTGCCGAGCTGCTACTTGGTCAGGGGCAAACACGTTTGCAAAATTCTACAAATTTGATACCCTGGCTGAGGAGGACCTTGAGTTCTCTCATTCGGTGCTGCAGAGTCATCCGCACTCTCCCGCCCGTTTGGGAGCTTTGGTATAATCCCCATGGTCCTTATGGAGTCCCCAGCATCCACTAGGACGTCAGAGAAAATAAGATTTTACTCACCGGTAAATCTATTTCTCGTAGTCCGTAGTGGATGCTGGGCGCCCGTCCCAAGTGCGGACTGTCTGCAATACTTGTATATAGTTATTGTTAACTACAAGGGTTATTGTTGAGCCATCTTTTGAGAGGCTCTGTTATGTTCATACTGTTAACTGGGTATATTATCACGAGTTATACGGTGTGATTGGTGTGGCTGGTATGAGTCTTACCCGGGATTCAAAATCCTTCCTTATTGTGTCAGCTCTTCCGGGCACAGTATCCTTACTGAAGTCTGGAGGAGGGTCATGGTGGGAGGAGCCAGTGCACACCAGGTAGTCCTAAATCTTTCTTAGCTGTGCCCAGTCTCCTGCGGAGCCGCTATTCCCCATGGTCCTTACGGAGTCCCCAGCATCCACTACAGACTACGAGAAATAGATTTACCGGTGAGTAAAATCTTATTTTAAAAAGTCAAGTGTGTATGAGGAGCTGGGTGAAGGGTATTTGGGGTGCATGAGTTGTATTGTGTAGCTTTGCCTAGGGTGCCTAGAAATCTTGCAAAGTGTAACCACTGCTTTTTTTGCTCACAGCTTGAAGCCTATTGGAGTTGCTAGGTTTTTTTCAGTTGTGCTGACCAGTCACCCAAATGAAGGCTTGAATGGGTTATCACTGGTAGCAGATTGTACAGTGGTGCTACACTACCTGTTTTATGTACAGAATAATTCCATGCATGACGTTTCCATCACATATGCATATGTATTGCCGATCTCTAGTGAAAGACTATAAGGTTATAGTACACTGAAGTGCCAAAAGTCTTAGCAGTATGTAAAGGTTATGGTAGGTTTCGCCACCATATTATGATGTCTTGGAAACTGCCAGACCTGCATCACTTTTAAACTGGCATCTCATGAATCAGTTTGAACACTGGCTAGGCCGCTCATGGCAAGGTGGCGTAAAGTATTGGAGTTCGAAACGGGGCATGATAGTGGGTGCCCGACGGTTTGCTCGTTCCATTTCTGAAGTTGTGCGGACATTCCGTATTCCTTGACATACAGTGTCATGGGAGTACTGTACCTCATGGAAAGTACAGTAGCTGACCATGGGTGCTTTATATTCATGATCAACGGTGCCTGGACAGAATTGTCCATGGTAACAGGCAAGCAATATTGGCTCAAATCACATTCAAAGCAGGAGGTACCAGACTCGTATCCAGCAGGTCAGTGCAGTGTTCTTTAGCGTCCATGGGATTTAGGAAGACCCACCAGAAAGTCCCTGTTAACACTAAGTCACCGGGCACAGTGCCTCACTTGGGCTCGTGAAATTGCTAATTGGACCCTGGAGAACTGGCAGCATGTGACTTGGTGTGATGTTCCAGTTGTTTCAGGCTAGAGGTAGTGCTCAGGTGTGACACTGACCCCAGTTATCAACAAGGCTCCGTGTAGGTGGTTGTTCAGTAATGGTGTGGGGTGTATTCACATGGCATGGGTTGGGTCTGCTGGCCCGCCTGAACACATTATTGACCGGTAACCACTACGTTGCATTGCTTGAGGATCATTTGCAGCCCTTACACAACTCTGGAGTATTCCAGCAGGATGATACACTGTGTCATCAGTCCCAAGTTGTACAGAATTGGTTCAATTAACATTCTGGAGAGTTCAGACAACTCTCCAGAGGTCTTCTGTCCACTTGTGGAATCAATGCCATTTCACCAGACTAGAGGGGGTCCTACACGATGCTAAGCTCCTATCCCATGACTTTTGGCACTTTAGTGTATATTAAACAGAAACATCCTCACACAACTTCTATAACACAATAAGATATGTTTCCATGAAGCACCATGGTGCTCTACTGTAATAACAGTGTTTATCAAATGCTGATTTTTTTTTTCAGAAGAGAAATTCTCCATAAATCATTACTACATTCCCCAAACTCTCCAGTCTATTAAATAAATAATATCCATTCATGCTATTATATCCTGCTGACAAGATCATTGTTTTTCTACTTACTTGAACAGGCAGTGCATTTCATGGGCACAAAGTACCCTTCAAATTAACTGGGAAACTTCAGCCAATCACAAGCCATAAATACATGTTGGCTGCTTGTGATTGGCTGAGCGGTTACTTAACTGCAGCCCCTTAGATTACAATAATGCTATTGTCAAAGCCGTTAAGTACTACTGTGGACCTCTTTCCAGTGTTACCCTAGATGCTAACCAGTCATACTGGTGTTTGTAGCTTCACAAGTCCAGCAAGCCTGTCTATTCATTAATGACTCTTTGGGTTTGCTGAACTTGCAGTTCCACAATAATATTTTTTAACCACTTAACTGGAATGGTCAGATTTCATGCAACTGCGCCGTCCCACCCTGTCCCCCCGTTTTTGACAAGGAGATCCGTTCTGCAGATGTGCACAATATAATGTTTAAATATATTAAAAAATACTTTTTCAACTTTATTAAATAAAATACATTTTAAAAAACAATGTTGTTAATGCTTTTGAAGGGAAAAATCGTCGGTTAAGTGTTTAAAGAGTTCTGTTATATTGTGCAAATCACACTCCAATAGAACCCCCCCCCCCCCCTTCCCTTCTCTAAGTACAGAAAGTAATGATTTATGAGATTTTGGGGTGTTTGCAATTGTACTTTGATTTTGTGAATTCTGTCATACTGTCATTGATCCAACAGGAACTGCACTAAAATGCATCAGGATACAGTCCTTTTTAAAGTTTGTATACAGTAGATGTAGTTTCTTGGAAGTCCTCATTTGCAGTCTTAAACATTATACACCCTATAGTACATATCGCGTGATATGGGAACTTTCAACGAATCTGCACGACCATCGTATAGCGTGCATGTCCAATCCATTGTTCTTGGCAGTCCTATTCTTACATCACAACGCTAGGTCGCACCGTCGGAAGGTGTGTACACAGTCTTACAATATTTTATCATTAAATCACAGTTTAAATGCAACAATAATTACTAAGATGAATGGTAATTACTTGCTCACTAATTTTTGTAAGCTCATGTTTCCACATATTTTTGTGTTGTTACAGTGAACTTGTACCTTCCTATGATTCAACTACATTTGTTTTGGAAAACTTCAGGTAATATTTTACTTATTGCAGGTTAATGTTTTATTAGCAAATTAATAAAATAGCATTTTCTAACTGTACGTATAAGTGACCTTGTAGTATTTAAGTTTTCAGCCAACCTGTTCCATTGATTTGAAATGACATGCATTTTTGTTTATTGTATAAAATTTGACAACATAGCTTACTGTGTTTTTAAACAAGGTTACATATGAATTCTAGAAAAAAGAAAACTTTGCCATACCAGATTTATCTTTGCAACAGTGTTTCTGCGACCATTCCACTATTGCCAATTGCCCAGTGACTAAAGTCTTCACATATTGCCAAATAGCAGATTAACCATTCAGATACCGGAGATTATTAGCAAATAAACTGAATCTGACATAAATCTGAACTACACTGAATGTCTTCACATATAATAAAAAGAAATCTATTAATCACATTATTGGTAAAATATCAATATACCAGTACTTCTAGTAATACTGCAGCTGGTTTATTTCACAGCTTAATCAAATAGATAATAAAAAACTAACAAGTCCTTAAGCATCATAGCATGACAGTATATATAGTAGACACTAAGAGCCTGATTCAGAGGGGCACACAGATCAGATGCAGCTGGTTCTCAAGCACATAAAGTGCAAATGCCAGTGTGAGCATTCCTCTTGTGCATTTCTTTGCAATGGGCTGAGCAAACCCTATGACAAATGCTTTTCTTATCTGAGCATTGCTCAGTAGCACTGGTTAATCCGATCTCTCCACCATTGACGCAACATCAACTACTCGAGCTGCCTCTGTCTGGTGCAATGTCATATAACTTCCATGTAACTTCCTTAAGAAACTGTTACTGTGGCTGTGATGTTGCAAACAAGATCGCAACCACATGCTAATACATGTGTATAACACCTACTTTTGCTTCTTCTTTACGTCATCTCCCAGTCGGTTCCATGAACCACCCAAGGCTCACAGAAGCAGTCCCAAGTTATAACGATGTCATACGCAACTGCATATGCCATTGCACACATTGGTTTGTGCGTTCCCAGTGAGGATCTTTTCTGGGCTGTGCATGCACAACCTGCCGATTATCACTCCTAAAGTACGTTTTCTCAGCTGCATCCACCTCTGAATCAGGCCCTAAGTCACTGTACATAGTGTGTGGAAGTATTAATGCTCTGTATAACTCCTATGAATCCCTTCTGTGGCACTCCACTAATCTGTTGATAGCAAGTGCACAAAGTGCTTACTGCATTTCAGTCTGTCTTCAACTTCACTATTGTCAATAGCAACAGAATCTGTGTGGATCATTAATCAGTTGAGAAGTCCTTTAATCAAAAAGCAATGCTGTGAATATTATGTGCAATGGACACTCTTATTCTCTGGTTGTATCATCAGTGTACTGTATATCAGATCATGGCGCAGATATGCAAACGCCTCTGCCCAATTGACAGACAGAGGCATTCACGGGGAGGGCCGGGGGCAGCCGGTGTTGGGGAAAACTGGAGCTTTCTCGGCCTGCCGTCGCAGGTGAATATTGCGGCCGTTGGTCACCATGGGGCAGATGTATTAACATGGAGAAGGCATAAGGAAGTGATAAACCAGTGACATGTGCAAGGTGATAAAGGCACCAACCAATCAGCTCCAATATGTAAATGAACAGTTAGGATCTGATTGGCTGGTGCCTTTATCACCTTACACATATCAATGGTTTATCACTTCCTTATGCCTTCTCCAGGTTAATACATCTGCCCCCATGTTCATCTGAGATGCGATCACGTCAGAAATGCAGGGAGAAGCTGCTATACACCACCTCCTGCATTTGCATTGATAAGGACTTCAGTTGCAAAGCTGCTGCGAGCATCTTTGCATTTGCAGTCCTTAAGTGAATTAGGGGGCTAATTCAGGCCTGATTGCTGCTGTGCATTTTCGCTGTCTTAGACGCCTGTCTTAGCCCTGCGATCGCCTCTGTTTGACAGGCAGAGGCGGTCACTGAGTGGGAGGTGGCGGGCTGGCAGCGTTTGGCTGTCATTTAGGGTCGCGGTGGCTTCGTGACGTCACGCTCAGCCGCTGCGAACCAGGCATGGACGAGTAGCTCCCTGCCAGTGCGCAGGAGCTGCACTGGCTGTGAGTTACTCTTCCAGTACAAAAGCATTGCCGCTGTGTGATGCTTTTGTACTTGTGCGGGAAAGGGGGGGGGGGGTCAGGCCTGCCATGCGGGGCAGACTAGTCCTATGCCGGGCGTCCCCCTGCATGTCTGAAGACTGATCGTAGATGTGCTAAATTTAGCACATCTACGATCAGGTCTGAATTAGGCCCTTTGCACTGTGAATGTTCCGAATGTAATGCCCCCCCCCCCAACAACAACAAACATAATCTAAAGTTATATGAACTGTTGTGTACAAAACTTACAGTAACTAATTCAGTTGTTCTAAGAAATTGATTGCTAATGCGTATATAAGCTTTATCAGAGGGAACACAAATGAGCGTCTGAAGTTAGAATATTGGCTGAAAGTAAACAGCTGTCAGAGCAGCGTGTGCTTCTATCATTACAGATGCAGTGGTGTCTACAACAATCAAATAGAAATGTGCCAATTTTCTCTCTCAGCATAAAATAAGTTTGAAATATGGGCACTATTACATTGTCACATTTTATATCTATTTGTGTGTGTGTGTATGGGGGGGATGTTGTTACTATCCCGATGGTCAAGTATGCCGACAGCTGCGCCAGGGCTATTCCCACTCAAGTGGGAACAGAACCTGTGGCGAGCGCAGCGTACCTGTTAGGGGATTTCTAGCGCTCACCCCGCTATGTATGTGTGTATGTATGTGTATATGTATATATAATATAATGTGTGTGTGTGTGTATATATATATCTACCTATCTGACCACTGCCATAAGGATGCCACGCCTTCTGAAGTTAACGTTGATGACTGAAGATTGGAATTAGTTTATCTTGTTAAAATTAATGTGCTTAATTCCTTCAATAAGCCTGGAGAGTGCCCTTCACACTGCAACTGCAGAGTAATTAATATCTATCTATCTATCTATCTATCTATCTATCTATCTATCTATCTATCTATCTATCTAGACCCATAATTGAAGTTGTTGTCTGTCGTTATTGTGCAGTCTCTTGTAATCTACCTAATAGAATTCTATACTACTGTATCTTCGTGTTTTATGTCTTTACTAAAGAAACTTACACTTCTGTGTTGTTTCTGCAAGCTTGTTTACCCTTTTAGCTGCTGCATAAAAATGTGGGTAATAAAATGTTACTGTCATAGACATAATTGAAAATGAGAATTTATGCACAATATATTTGATCTATGAATAGGTTTAATACATGCTCTAGTGGATGGGATTATTTAGTTATTTTTTTTATGAAGTCCTCATGTTCACTTTCATTTTATGCACATAAATGCAAACAGATCTAAACGTGCTGTAAATAACTGGAGAATACATGGACAGCTTTCTCCTCCTCCCTATTCCCTGCTTGGACTCACTAAACACTAAGGCACTGGTGTAATTAGAAGTCGAGAAGGACATCTGTCCTGATAATTGCAAAATAACTAGTGCAACCAAACAAGAAGCACAAAATAAGGGTGTCCATTGCCACTCATGGATTTTATTGCCAAGTACAAAAATTCTAATTTCTCTTTCATCCCAGGAGAACACTTTAAGCAACGTAAAGGGGGTGGTATTCAGTATGCTGGCTGTTGGGATCCCGGCACTCAGTATACCGATGCCGGAATCCCGACACCCGGCATACCAACAACTATTCTCCCTCTTGGGGGTCCATGACCCCCCTGGAGTGAGAAAAAAATAGCGTGGCGAGCGCAGCGAGCCCGCAATGGGCTCATTTGCGCTCGCCCAGCTGTCTCTGTATGCTGGGCGCCGGGATCCCGGCCGTCGGCATACCATACTACACCCATGTAAATCTGTCCTTAAGAGTGGGTATGAAGCACTGTTTGTCCAACACTTGTATCCCAAGATGCGAAAGTTTCAAATTAATAGAATTCTGTAAAGAGATAGACAAACAACCATGGTTGCCACTCTAGACATTTGCTCGTCTCAACAGAGACTCCATACCTTACTGCCTGCAAAGCCCCCAATGATCTAGTGGAATGAGCTCTAATTTTTCTGGACCTGGCCTTCATCCTGATATATACTTTGTCTGCCAAATTACTGCTGTAATCAACCTAATAATTGTCCGCTTCAAAGCTGTCCAGTCCAGCGCCTGCCAAATTACTGAACTAATCCATCTAATAATTGTCTGATTTAGAAGCTGGCCAGTCCAGTGCCTGCCATATTACTGCTTTAATCCATCTAATAATTGTTGCTTTAGAAGCTGGCCAGTTTAGCTTTTGAACAATTTACTGGGTAAAGAGACTCTTATGACATCTGAAGATTGAAGAGATCTCTCACCACCTTGATAACTACTCTGACATATAGCTGGAACAACAATCTCCTGGTTCACATGGCTCTTGGAAACTACCTTTGGCTGGAATTAAGGTTTTAGTTCTCAAAGCCACTCTATCCTTATGGAATAAGAGTAAAAGTGAGTGGCATGTGTGTGCCTCTAATTCTGACATTCTACCTGCTACCAATATGGACAGAAAAAAAAACGCCTTCTAAGTTAATAAACCTATCAACCTTAAGGTCTCAAAAGAGTGCCTGTTGTAATACCTGGAGAACCAAATTTAAATTTCACAGTACTACCGGTGGAAACAAAGGAGTTTGTATATGAAGAACTTCTTGCAAAAATGTTTGCCAATAAAAAACCAACACCACTCTTCTCTGAAAGTAGACTTGTAAGACCTCTCTGAAAGAAGACTTGTAAGACATCGCCAAATCCTATGATAATATTTAGGTGAGACAAGCTTCATAACATTCATCATGGTCCTTACCACCGTGCTCGAAAACACACAGATTTTCAAAACCTCGGCATCCAACTATGCTGTCAAATTTAGGTGAGGCAGCCCTTGGCATTATTATTACCAGTTATCTATATAGCGCACACACATTCCGCAGCGTTTACAGAGAATATTTGCTCATTCACATCAGTTCCTGCCCCAGCTTACAATCTATATTCCCTATCACATGTACACACAGACACATTCACGCTAGGGTTACTTTTGTTGGGAGCCAATTAACCTACCAATATATTTTTGATTGTGGGAGGGAACCAGAGTACCCGGGGAAAATATACAATCTCCGCACAGTTAAGGCCATGGTGGGAATCAAACCCATGACCTCAGTGCTGTGAGGCAATAATGCTAACCATTACATCATCCGTACTAGACTAAGTAGGGTTTACCAAAAATGAAGACACCTTGTAGGTGCTTGCAACATTCTCAGCAGATCTGAGTACCAGGTTTGTCTTTGCCAATATGGATACACAACAATTGTCTGTGCTTCCGCTCTGTTATACCTTTTTCAGATCTGGTTGAATGTCAACTTTGATTATTGGAAACAAAATCCTCTTCTAGAGAAGTCCTGGAACCAGGTCGTCCATGTTACAGGTCTTTTGCACTACCCAGGGCTCCAACAAACCCTTAGCACAAAGTGACTTCTGATGGAGAGGATCTTCTTCCTAGGCTCAATATCTTTCTTTAATTTTCTGTGAAAATAAAACTCCTCCTTACAACACTACAGGGTATTTAGCAGGGAGCCAGCCTATCCACTTTATAGTCCTACAGCTCTGAGACAACATGCTTGCTCCACTGTCTGAGGGGAGGCTCTCTCTATGGCATTCCTTTCCTTAGGTTGTGTGCCAAAGAAAGATGTGCATGCCCACAGTTTTTTCTGCCTGGCAAGGGGTACGTTTTCAGACAGATTTGCATTTGAGCTAAAGTTTTGCTGGATTTACAGTTTAAATTTTTTTTTTTTTCCGTCTAGGTCTGATGGCTGTTTATGGTCTATTAAAACTGCTTTGGGTTAGTCTGGCTTGGTACAAAGTTATTTACATAGAATATGAAGACTGTCTGTTTTAGGACATTATTTTTCAGCATGTCTAGTCTTAAATAGAATCAATTAACTATTGTATTATATTTTATAGTATAGAATGCAACATGCGATAACACTTTACACATGTTTGGGGCTACCTGTCTTACTGTAAGTGATGGGTTTTCCCTACCACCTATGAGAAGCCACTTAAGCCATTTCAGTAACCTGGAATCTGAAGATGTAATCTGTTAATTTATGGATTTTTGCAACTTTTTGTTTTATATTTCATTTCCCAGACTTCAACATTTCATTCCTGAAGCACACGAGATTGTTGGCAGTTTTGTAACTCTTCCTATTCTTTTCTTTTCTCTTCAGCACTTTACGGCAACGAGCAGACCCTGTGTACAGTCCGCCTTTACAAGTATCGGGCCTCTGTTGGAGATTAAAGGTGTACCCTGTGAGTTACCTCATTGTGATGAGTTGTAGCAGACAGATTGCACATTTATTTTTAAGAACCACAAACCTTGCAATGCATATTGCATCAGAGAGGGAACACTTATGAATAACTGTTGTATTATTAGTCTCTCGGGCTACTGATGTACCCACCCCTCTGAAATGTGTACATTTCTCACCAAGTAGCCAATCAGTGGCCCATTTATTCTCAACTCCTAATTTATTTTTATTTCATTTTTGTGTACTAGAGAACATCAGCTAACCTGTGCAATGAGAGGAAGATGATGTTGTTGGAGTACTTCTCCCACAGTTTTGTTGGTTTTCAGTGGTGTATGTAAAGCTGGCTACACTTCAGAATTGCAGCTGACAATTCAGTGTGCCCAATAATCTTATTGAAATTGATCAGCTCTTTATTGGTGATTTATGTAATTTTAGTCCAAAGATAACTGCATTTGACCTATTCGTACAGTTACCGTCCAATCGCAGAGGCCTGCAGCAATTCCAGAAGTGATTAGTTTGCTTAGCTTTTGGGACAAATGGCTGGATAATGTCGTCTTAGGTCACAATGAGGTTATTCAGAGTCCAAAAGATCTGCGTCAGGATGTACAAAGTACCTATGTTCGGTACTTTGAACATTTGTAGTACCCGTTATGCATGTGCGTGCACTGGTCCTGCGACGTCAGAAGCAGTCTGGCATCAGACTGTCAGTCTGATGCTGTTTGGGGGCGGCAGTGGCTTTCGTTTGTGGGAATGGAAGCATATCACCGCCGGTTAGGGGGAGGGAAGAGGCCAGTGATCTCCATGGTTGCACAGAGATTTCCTGGACTCTGCAACGGGTGGCTTGCGTGTCCCCATGGGTGCTGCAAGCCACCCAATAGTAAATGAGTGACCCAATGCCTTCGTCGTAGGTCGGATCACTGTTGCAGCAGGAGACGACTACTTGCAATAGACACCTCCTGCTGCAGTACCATACAGAGCTAAACAGTGATAGCAACTCCATCCACATCTGACTTAGGCCCAATGAGTCTGGTTTGGGGGGAGTCAGCAAGGCCACTAGTGGGCCCAAGTTTGAGAAGGCTTCCTTTGTGGCACATGACTAAAAGCTTGACCCCGAGATGAATTATTGGAGATTCTAGGTACTGCTAAAAGTCATTCATCTACAGATCGCAGTAATCGAGTGGGGCAGTATGGGATCAGAAGCTGCTTCAGGTACCTTGGGCCTTGGTCATGTAATGCTTTGAAGCTCAGTAAGCCAATGTTGAAGATGATTCGCCATCTTACAGGCAGCCAGTGAAGGGAGTAGAGGATGGGTGTTATGTGGCTAGAACGGGGCTGGTTGGTTAACAGCCTGGCAGCTGTGTTTTGCACCAGCTCAGAGCGGTGCAATTCTTTTGCTAGGATACCAAGGTAGAGGGCATTACAGTAGTCTAATCGAGATGATACAAATCATAGTTACAGTAGTAGTATTCCTTTAGAATGTAAGCTCTCACGAGCAGGGCCCTCTTCCCTCATGTGCTTATCCTTTCTTACTTTAATAATCTTCAGCTGCATCAACTCCAGCAGTCTTCTGCCACCTGATACTTATTCCAGTGTCATCTGCTGATGTAACTATGTTTATTTACCCTGTACTTGTACTATACTGTCATCAACTGTAAGTTGCTGTTTTCCTGTTCGATTACTTATGTACTCTGTAATTGGGCGCTGCAGAACCCTTGTGGCGCCATATAAATAAAGGATAATAATAATAAAATAGTCTATTCGAGTATACTGTATGGTGGGGGGTGCAGTGTACATAGCCGTGTGTCCCAAACAGAGCTTCGTTGTACCCTTTCTAGTGTTAGGAGTAATAAAAAAATATATATATACAATATATATATATATATATATATATATATATATATATATTATAACAAACTCCTTTCTCCCCCACCAGTCCCAATCTGCCCCTACCTCCTCCTTGCTCTCCCCAGTCCCTATCTTTTCCAACCCCCTGCTCTTTCTCTTTTTTCCCCCCAGTCCCTATGTACTCCTACCCCAGTCCCTATTTGCCCCCACCCCCACTCTATATCGCTCACCAGCCCCCTCTCTCTATATGCAGCAATGGTAAAACAGTCAGTATTAATATTAGCAACAGGTAAGGAGGCTGTAACGTCTCCTTGTAGTATCACTTTCATGTGTGACAGCTTGCAGCACACAAAGGAGTCTGTTTGTGCCCCCTAGTGGCTGCCAGCGCACATAAGAGGGATGAGGAGCAACTTAGCCTTTTATTATATAGGATGTATAGACAGCACTACTTTTTTGCTAACATTCTGATATCTTTCAGCTACTTTTAGCTGTTTTATTTGAATATTTGCTTTTTTCTTGTTAATTTAATATAGGTAAACATGAATCTTTTGAGATAACCTGCAAATTTTGTCCTGTGCTGCTACATAGATGGGTCTTTGCCGCAGTTTTAGTCAAACTTGAGATATCTGTGGCTATGAACTGTTTTTTTTGTGTTTGTTTTTTTCTGGGAAAATGTTCTTATAAATTTTATCCTTAATTCTATTTTTTAAATGCCAATGCATTTTGTTTTTTTTGTCCACTTTGAGTTAAAACTGACAATATAGGTTTAGTCAACCGCAGCCTAACCCCAACAAGGATTTATCCCTATTTTCCAAACAGTAAAGCACTGGACATGGTTTAATTGATTTTATTTATTAACACAATTGACATTTAATATATATTTCTAATACATACAATTGCATAAACAATATGCTACATTTTAAAAGTATGCATTACTTTTAAAGGATGGAAATGGAGTGGTGAGGGGCTACTATTTATCCGTCTTCCTGGAACTTTCTGCTGGGCTCCCTGAAACGTCAAAGTATGTATCCTTAAGATAGTTTGGGATTTGCATATTTTTTATTTTTTTTACACTGGACTGATAAATATCTGATCTGTATATATTCCTATGTTAACTATGCTGTACTGTCATTGCTTACTTGGTGATATTATACTTCTTCCTAGCTGCATTTACTGTGCTACTAAGCACAAAATAAGTTTTCTTTATAGTTGACATTTTTTTATCATGTTCTTTTAGAAAATAATATACATGTAGAACAAGAGGCACTAACGTACCACTACAAATATATTTGTGCAAGTGTGCTTTATTCCTGCGCCTGTATGTTTCAGGGTGCATGCCCACTTCACGGCATTTGGGAAACACCCCTATAATCTAAATGTGAACAAGTGTGCTAGCTAATGAATGTATAGGGCAGTGATAGTAAATATATACCCTCACTGATCTACAGTCTACTAGCACTACTACTACTTTTATAACTCCTGAGCGTTATGGGCGCTGGAACTGATCTCTCTTATTTAGTGTAGGAAAAAGTTGTCATTTTGCACTTGTGGGCTGTGTAACGTTTTTCTGTCTTGGTACATATGATATATGAAAGCTCTGGAAGCAGGTTTTGAAATTTCTGGATCTAATGTTTATTCATTCCCATTAAATTGTTTATTTTGAGTTACTAGCTTTGTAATGTATACATTGTCTAAATATAAAACCGTTTCATATCTCTTTGATGTAAAGCTAATGGGCTTTTCAAAAATCCACCATAGAGCAAATTTGTTTTGTTTAATTTAGCAAGTTTAACTCAATAGTAGTAATACCTATAGTATTAATATGTTCATTTTTACATTTTCATGCGTTAAGGGTGATTTTTCCATGTAAGCCAACCTGACAAATCTTGGTTTTTAGTATTCCTATTGAATGATAACTATTGCACATTCGTTATTCAAAAAATTATTAGTGGTTATTAAACTTTCTCTGTAAAGTACAAGAAGTTTTCTAGAGCAGTTATGCAATGAGAGTATGAAAAACATGTTATCAGTGATTGTTTCTGGTCACCTGATGCTGTTATTTCTCGGTAGGTATGAGTATCGTGTAGAAATGGTCCACCAGTCTTCCAACGACCCTGGCAAAAACATCATTAGAGAGTTTGCATCGGACTTTGAAGTGGGAGAGTGCTGGGGGTATAACCGTTTCTTTCGGTTGGACCTCCTTGCAAATGAAGGCTATTTAAATCGTTCAAATGACACTGTCATTTTAAGGTAGGTGTATTCAACGTGAATTGAGGTTTAGCACATTGTAGAGTCTAACCATATCTTTATTTTACCCTCGTGAATGTTTAACGTAATTTCATTAGGGAGGAGTTTAAAAAAGTTTTCTTGTTGTAGGACTTTACAGAGTTTGAGTCTTAGTAATTCTGCTTGGAGAGTTACCCGTCTAGTACAGTTCCGTTGCTTTATTTCTTTCCTCCCATAGATTTCCTATCAATTTCACCTAGTGGCAAATGATGTGCAACACCGGGGGTTGGGTTTTGATGTCACTGGAAATGTGTACCTGTCCCAGTTTCAAAATATGTAAATGTAAAAACAGACAACAGACAAGATTGTGTACTGTTGGCACACAGAGGAATAATAGTAAGGTGTCTATATGCAGCACGTTTCCCTATAACATATATCACTGTCTATAAACATTGCTACAGTATATGCTTATCGCAATTAAGAGTAGAAACATTGGCGGTTGTTGTACATTTGAGACTCCACTTGTTTTTGTTTTTTTATTTTATGTAAAATCAAAATTACCTGGAATAAAGTAGCGTTGCTATAGTACTGTGGGTGCAGAGGTGCGGCTACTATGGATCCCTCCCCTTCATCTGCACCCAGTTATACTGCCTTCAGCTTCTTTTCTGTCTATCCATCCCCACCTCCTCGCAGCGGGATCCGGATTGAAAGTCGACAGTGACTAGGTCGACAATGTCTAGGTCGACCACTATTGGTCGACAGTAACTAGGTCGACAGGTGTCTAGGTCGACAGGGTCTTTAGGTCGACAGGTCAAAAGGTCGACATGAGTTTTTCACAATTTTCTCTGACGTCCTAGTGGATGCTGGGAACTCTGTAAGGACCATGGGGAATAGACGGGCTCCGCAGGAGACTGGGCACTCTAAAGAAAAGATTAGGTACTATCTGGTGTGCACTGGCTCCTCCCTCTATGCCCCTCCTCCAGACCTCAGTTAGAATCTGTGCCCGGCCAGAGCTGGGTGCTCCTAGTGGGCTCTCCTGAGCTTACTAGTAAAGAAAGTATTTCTTAGGTTTTTTATTTTCAGTGAGCTTCTGCTGGCAACAGACTCACTGCTACGTGGGACTAAGGGGAGAGAAGCAAACCTACCTGCTTGCAGCTAGCTTGTGCTTCTTAGGCTACTGGACACCATTAGCTCCAGAGGGTTCGAACACAGGCACCTGTCCTCGATCGTCCGTTCCCGGAGCCGCGCCGCCGTCCCCCTCGCAGAGCCAGAAGAACAGAAGCTTGAAGACGACGAAATCGGCGGCAGAAGACTCCTGTCTTCATTTAAGGTAGCGCACAGCACCGCAGCTGTGCGCCATTGCTCCCAGCACACTTACACACTCCGGTCACTGTAGGGTGCAGAGCGCTGGGGGGGGGGGGGGGGCGGCGCCCTGGGCAGCAATTGAAGTACCTTTTGGCAATAAAAATACATATATACAGTCTGGCACTGTATATATGTAAAAACCCCCGCCATTTTTTCATAGAAAGCGGGACAGAAGCCCGCCGCTGAGGGGGCGGGGCCTTCTTCCTCAGCACACCAGCGCCATTTTCTATTCACAGCTCCGCTGGAAAGAAGCTCCCCAGGCTCTCCCCTGCAGTATCCAGATACACAAAGGGTGAAAAGAGGGGGGGGTCACATAAATTTAGGCGCAAAATTGTATATACAGCAGCTACTGGGTAAACACTGAGTTGTAGTGTAATCCCTGGGTTATATAGCGCTGGGGTGTGTGCTGGCATACTCTCTCTGTCTCTCTCCAAAGGGCCTTGT
Source organism: Pseudophryne corroboree (assembly GCF_028390025.1). NCBI lineage: Eukaryota > Metazoa > Chordata > Amphibia > Anura > Myobatrachidae > Pseudophryne > Pseudophryne corroboree. The sequence goes on along the minus strand of NC_086445.1, from coordinate 488,949,798 downwards.
GGGGGAACTGTCTTCAAATAGAGCATCCCCTGTGTGTGTGGTGTGTCGGTACGCATGTGTCGACATGTCTGAGGTAAAAGGCTCCCCTAAGGTGGAGATAGAGAAAATATGTGTGTGAGAGGGTGTCTCCGTCGACAACGCCGACACCTGTTTGGATATGTGTAAGTGCTGAAGTGAATTTATTGCACAAAAGATTAGAGAACCGACAGGAAATCTACCCATGTCTGTCCCTATGTCGCAGAGACCGTCGGAGTCTCACAATGATCACTATCCAAAATAATACACACTGATATGGACACGGAGTTTGACTCCAGTGTCGACTACGATAATGCAAAGTTACGGCCAAAATGGCTGAAAGGTATTCAATATATGATTATTGTAATAAAAGATGATTTGCATATCACTGATGACTCATGTCCCTGACACAAGGGTACACATGTTTAAGGGGAAGAAAGCTGAGGTAAATTTCCCTCCTCTCATGAAGAAAAAGGGCGGGAATCTCCAGACAAGAAACTGCAGCTTCCCACAAGGAATTCTCAGGCAGTATCCTTTCCCCACTAGGGCCAGGATGTGATGGGAATCTTCCCCTAGGGTGTCACGTTTGCCCAGATGGTAGCACTAGCTGTTCTCAGGGATCCTGCAGATAGCGTGCACATTCTAGTACACTACTCAGACCGGCAATTGTGTCGGCATGGGTTTATAGCGCTGTGGCAGCGTGGGCAGGTACCTTATCAGCAGAGATTGAGACCCTAGTATGCATATAGATATATATATGTATATATAGAGATATATATATATAGATATATATATATATATATATATTAAAGATGCTGTATTAAGAGATATGTGTATATATATATATATATATATATATATATATATATATATATATATATATATATATATAAACATGCCCAAAGAGACATGAGTATACTGGGTCCTAGAGTCAAAGCTATGTCGATTTCTGCTTGACGTGTCCTGTAGAATATGCAATGGACAGATGATGCCGACTTAAGAGGCATATGGAAGGCTGAGGATTGTGTGGAGAAGGGTTCTCGGACCTGGTCTCCACAACTATAGCTGGTAATTCTGATATTTGCCTTATATTCCTGCACAGCCTAGGAAAGCACGACATTATCAAATGCAGCCTTTCAAATGAAGAAACAAGAAAGTCCGAGGTGCGTCCTTTCTTGCCAGAGGCGGGGGCAGAGGAAAGAAGCTGCACAACACAGCTAGTTCCCAGGAACAGAAGTCCTCCCCAGCCTCTACAAAAATCCACCGCATGTCGCTGGGGCTCCACAGGCGGAGCTGTGCCCGGTGGGGGCACGCCTTCGTAAGTTCAGCCACAAGTGGGTTCACTCCCTGTTAGATCCCTGGGCAATAGATATTGTGTCTCAGGGATACAAGCTGGATTTTGAGAAGATGCCCCCTCACTGACGGCCCTGCCGGCTTCCCCCCACAGAGGGAAACAGTGTTAACTGCAATTCACAAATTGTATCTTCACCAGGTGGTGGTCAAGGTTCCCCTCCTTCAACAATGAGGGGGTTATTATTCGACCATGTTGTAGTCCCGTAACCTGACTGTTCGGTGGGACCCATATTGAATTTAAAATCCCTGAACATATACCTGAAAAGGTTCAAGTTCACGTTGAAATCGCCAAGAGCGGTTATTGCAAGCCTGAAAGGTGACTCGGGGCATAAAGGATGCATACCTTCAGGTCCCCATTTATCCACCTCATCAGGCGTACCTTAGAATTACGGTACGGGATTGTCATTACCAATTTCAGAGGTTGCCGTTTGGTCTCTCCACGGCCTTGAGAATGTTCACCAAGGTAATGGCGGAAATTATGGTGCTCCTGCGGAAGCAAGGTGTCACTATTATCACGTACTTGGACGATCTCCTCATAAAAGCGAGATCAAGAGAGCAGTTGCTGAACAGCGTATCACTTTCTCTGGAAGTGTAACGGCAACACGGCTGGATTCTATATATTCCAAAGTCGCAGTGGGTTCTTACAGCTCATCTGCTTCTCCTAGGCATGATCCTAGACACAGACCAGAAAAGGGTTATCTCCCGATAGAGAGAGCTCAGGAGCTCGTGACACTGGTCAGGAATCTATTAAAACCAAAACAGGGGTCAGTGCATCACTGCACTCGAGTCCTGGGAAGGAGGGTGGCCTCATACGAGGCCATTCCCTTCGGCAGGTTCCATACGAGGTCCTTCCAATAGGACTTACTGGACAAATGGTCCGGATCACATCTTCAGATGCATTGGTTAATCACCCTGTCCCCCAGGGCCAGGGTGTCTCTTCTGTGGTGGCTGCAGAGTGCTCATCTTCTCGAGGGCCGCAGGTTCGGCATACAGGACTGGGTCCTGGTGACCACGGATGCAAGCCTCCGCGGATGGGGGGCAGTCACTCAGGGAAGAAACTTCCAAGGGCTGTGGTCAAGTCAGGAGACTTGTCTGCACATAAATATACTGGAACTAAGGGCCATATACAGCGCCCTGAGCCAAGCGGAGCCCCTGCTTCGAGACCAACCAGTGCTGATTCAGTCAGACAACATCACGGCGGTCGCCCATGTAAACCGCCAGGGCGGCACAAGAAGCAGGGTGGCAATGGCTGAAGCCACAAAGATTCTTCGTTGGGCGGAGAATCACGTGCAAGCACTGTCAGCAGTGTTCATTCCGGGAGTGGACAACTGGGAAGCAGATTTCCTCAGCAGACACGACCTCCACCCGGGAGAGTGGGGACTTCATCAAGAAGTCTTCACACAGATTGCAAATCGATGGGAACTGCCACAGGTGGACATGATGGCGTCCCGCCTCAACAAAAATCTAAAAAGATATTGCGCCAGGTCAAGGGACCCTCAGGCGATAGCTGTGGACGCGCTAGTGACACCGTGTGTGTTCCAGTCGGTATATGTGTTTCCTCCTCTTCCTCTCATACCAAAGGTGCTGAGAATTGTAAGAAAAAGAGGAGTGAGAACAATACTCATTGTTCCGGATTGGCCAAGAAGGACTTGGTACCCGCCACTGCAAGAAATGCGCACAGAGGACCCATGGCCTCTGCCTCTCAGACAGGACCTGCAGCAACAAGGGCCCTGTCTGTTCCAAGACTTACCGCGGCTGCAATTGACGGCATGGCGGTTGAACGCCGGATCCTAGCGGTAAAAGGCATTCCGGATGAAGTTATTCCTACGCTGATAAAGGCTAGGAAGGACGTGACAGCAATGCATTATCACCGTATATGGCGAAAATATGTTGCTTGGTGTGAGGCCAGGACGGCCCCTACAGAGGAATTCCAGCTGGGCCGATTCCTGCACTTCCTACAGTCAGGAGTGTGTATGGGCCTAAAATTAGGGTCCAGATTTCGGCCCTATCCATTTTCTTTCAAAAAGAACTGGCTTCACTGCCTGAGGTTCAGACGTTTGTTAAGGGAGTGCTGCATATTCAGCCCCCTTTTTTGCCACCAGTGGCACTTTGGGATCTTAACGTTGTGTTGGATTTCCTGAAATCCCACTGGTTTGAGCCACTTAAGACCGTGGAACTAAAGTATCTCACGTGGCAAGTGGTCATGCTGTTGGCCTTAGCATCGGCTAGGCGTGTGTCAGAATTGGCGGCTTTGTCATGTAAAAGCCCCTATCTGATCTTCCATATGGACAGGGCAGAATTGCGGACTCGTCCCCAATTTCTCCCAAATGTGGTATCATCGTTTCATTTGAACCAACCTATTGTGGTGCCTGCGGCTACTCGGGACTTGGAGGACTCCAAGTTACTGGACGTAGTCAGGGCTTTGAAAATATGTTTCCAGAACGGCTGGAGTCAGGAAGACTGACTCGCTGTTTATCCTGCATGCACCCAACAAGCTGGGTGCTCCTGCTTCAAAGCAAACTATTGCTCGCTGGATCTGTAGCACGATTCAGCTGGCTCATTCTGCGGCTGGGTTGCCGCATCAAAAATCAGTAAAAGCCCATTCCACAAGGAAGGTGGGCTCTTCTTGGGTCTCTGCTTTACAGCTTTGCCGAGCGGCTACTTGGTCGGGTTCAAACACCTTTGCAAAGTTCTACAAGTTTGATACCCTGGCTGAGGAGGACCTTGTGTTTGCTCATTCGGTGCTGCAAAGTCAACCGCACTCTCCCGCCCGTTTGGGAGCTTTGGTATAATCCCCATGGTCCTTACGGAGTTCCCAGCATCCACTAGGATGTCAGAGAAAATAAGAATTTACTCACCGGTAATTCTATTTCTCGTAGTCCGTAGTGGATGCTGTGCGCCCGTCCCAAGTGCGGACTTTCTGCAATACGTGTATATAGTTATTGCTTAAATAAGGGTTATTGTTATGAGCCATCCGTTGAGTGAGGCTCAGTTGTTGTTCATACTGTTAACTGGGTAAGGTTATCACAAGTTGTACGGTGTGATTGGTGTGGCTGGTATGAGTCTTACCCTGGATTCCAAAAATCCTTTCCTTGTAATGTCAGCTCTTCCGGGCACAGTTTCCCTAACTGAGGTCTGGAGGAGGGGCATAGAGGGAGGAGCCAGTGCACACCAGATAGTACCTAATCTTTTCTTTAGAGTGCCCAGTCTCCTGCGGAGCCCGTCTATTCCCCATGGTCCTTACGGAGTTCCCAGCATCCACTACGGACTACGAGAAATAGAATTACCGGTGAGTAAATTCTTATTTTTTTCTTTTTTTTAACCTTTTCATACTTAACGATCCACGTGGACTACGATTGGAATGGTAATCTGTGCCGAGCGGAGCGAAGGCACCATGCCCGAAGCATGGCGAGCGAAGCGGTGCACTAATTGGGGTTCCCGGTCACTCTACGAAAAAAACGACACCAAAATAACATGAAAAACTCATGTCGACCTTTTGACCTGTCGACCTAGAACATGTCGACCTAAAGACCCTGTCGACCTAGATACCCTGTCAACCTAGTTACTGTCGACCAAAAGTAGTCGACCTAGACATTGTCAACCTAGTTACTGTTGACTTTCAATACCACACCCCTCGCAGCATCATAAGTTGATTGCTGAGAGACTGAATTGTCTGGGCCTGGGTGGGGTGTGTGGCCAGAGACTCGGCCCACATGGTCTAGATGGTGGCTGTGGCACTAAGAGGGTTAATACCTTGCACTGCAGCGCCATTTTTATCATATTA